>NC_136265.1:47609640-47969834 GCF_964187855.1 Myxine glutinosa
ACACTAATACAAGTGCAAAAGTGGTTTCCTGCACCAACACAAGTGCGAAACGTGGTTTTTCAACACTAACAAAGTGCGAAAAGTGGTTTTTCCACACTAATACAAGTGCAAAAGTGGTTTCCTGCACCAACACAAGTGCGAAAAGTGGTTTTTCAACACTAACACAAGTGCGAAAAGTGGTTTTTCCACACTAATACAAGTGCAAAAGTGGGTTCCTGCACCAACACAAGTGCGAAAAGTGGTTTTTCAACACTAACACAAGTGCGAAAAGTGGTTTTTCAACACTAACACAAGTGCGAAAAGTGGTTTTTCAACACTAACACAAGTGTGAAAAGTGGTTTTTCAACACTAACACAAGTGCGAAAAGTGGTTTTTCCACACAAATACAAGTGCAAAAGTGGTTTCCTGCACCAACACAAGTGCGAAAAGTGGTTTTTCAACACTAACACAAGTGCGAAAAGTGGTTTTTCAACACTATCACAAGTGCGAAAAGTGTTTTTTACACACTAATACAAGTGCAAAAGTGGTTTCCTGTACCAACACAAGTGCGAAAAGTGGTTTTTCAACACTAACACAAGTGCGAAAAGTGTTTTTTCCACACTAATACAAGTGCAAAAGTGATTTCCTGTACCAACACAAGTGCGAAAAGTGGTTTTTCAACACTAACACAAGTGCGAAAAGTGGTTTTTCAACACTATCACAAGTGCAAAAAGTGTTTTTTCCACACTAATACAAGTGCAAAAGTGGTTTCCTGCACCAACACAAGTGCGAAAAGTGGTTTTTCAACACTAACACAAGTGCGAAAAGTGGTTTTTCAACACTAACACAAGTGCGAAAAGTGGTTTTTCCACACTAATACAAGTGCAAAAGTGGTTTCCTGCACCAACACAAGTGCGAAAAGTGGTTTTTCAACACTAACACAATTGCGAAAAGTGGTTTTTCAACACTATCACAAGTGCAAAAAGTGTTTTTTCCACACTAATACAAGTGCAAAAGTGGTTTCCTGCACCAACACAAGTGCGAAAAGTGGTTTTTCAACACTAACACAAGTGCGAAAAGTGGTTTTTCAACACTATCACAAGTGCAAAAAGTGTTTTTTCCACACTAATACAAGTGCAAAAGTGGTTTCCTGCACCAACACAAGTGCGAAAAGTGGTTTTTCAACACTAACACAAGTGCGAAAAGTGGTTTTTCCACACTAATACAAGTGCAAAAGTGGTTTCCTGCACCAACACAAGTGCGAAAAGTGGTTTTTCAACATTAACACAAGTGCGAAAAGTGGTTTTTCAACACTAACACAAGTGCGGAAAGTGGTTTTTCAACACTAAAACAAGTGCGAAAAGTGGTTTTTCCACACTAATACAAGTGCAAAAGTGGTTTCCTGCACCAACACAAGTGCGAAACGTGGTTTTTCAACACTAACACAAGTGCGAAAAGTGGTTTTTCCACACTAATATAAGTGCAAAAGTGGTTTCCTGTACCAACACAAGTGCAAAAAGTGGTTTTTCAACACTAACACAAGTGCGAAAAGTGGTTTTTCAACACTAACACAAGTGCGAAAAGTGGTTTTTCAACACTATCACAAGTGCAAAAAGTGTTTTTTCCACACTAATACAAGTGCAAAAGTGGTTTCCTGCACCAACACAAGTGCGAAAAGTGGTTTTTCAACACTAACACAAGTGCGAAAAGTGGTTTTTCAACACTAACACAAGTGCGAAAAGTGGTTTTCCCACACTAATACAAGTGCAAAAGTGGTTTCCTGCACCAACACAAGTGCGAAAAGTGGTTTTTCAACACTAACACAAGTGCGAAAAGTGGTTTTTCAACACTAACACAAGTGCGAAAAGTGTTTTTTCCACACTAATACAAGTGCAAAAGTGGTTTCCTGCACCAAGACAAGTGCAAAAAGTGGTTTTTCAATACTAACACAAGTCCGAAAAGTGGTTTTTCAACACTAACACTAGTGCGAAAAGTGGTTTTTCAACACTAACACAAGTGCGAAAAGTGGTTTTTCCACACTAATACAAGTGCAAAAGTGGTTTCCTGCACCAACACAAGTGCGAAAAGTGGTTTTTCAACATTAACACAAGTGCTAAAAGTGGTTTTTCAACACTAACACAAGTGCGAAAAGTGGTTTTTCAACACTAACACAAGTGAGAAAAGTGGTTTTTCCACACTAATACAAGTGCAAAAGTGGTTTCCTGCACCAACACAAGTGCGAAAAGTGGTTTTTCAACACTAACACAAGTGCGAAAAATGATTTTTCAACACTATCAAAAGTGCAAAAAGTGTTTTTTCCACACTAATACAAGTGCAAAAGTGGTTTCCTGCACCAACACAAGTGCGAAAAGTGGTTTTTCAACACTAACAAAAGTGCGAAAAGTGGTTTTTCAACACTAACAAAAGTGCGAAAAGTGGTTTTTCAACACTAACACAAGTGCGAAAAGTGGTTTTTCAACACGAACACAAGTGCGAAAAGTGGTTTTTCAACACTGACACAAGTGAGAAAAGTGGTTTTTCCACACTAATACAAGTGCAAAAGTGGTTTCCTGCACCAACACAAGTGCGAAAAGTGGTTTTTCAACACTAACACAAGTGTGAAAAGTGGTTTTTCAACACTAACACAAGTGCGAAAAGTGGTTTTACCACACTAATACAAGCGCAAAAGTGGTTTCCTGCACCAACAGAAGTGCGAAAAGTGGTTTTTCAACACTAACACAAGTGCGAAAAGTGGTTTTTCAACACTATCACAAGTGCAAAAAGTGTTTTTTCCACACTAATACAAGTGCAAAAGTGGTTTCCTGCACCAACACAAGTGCGAAAAGTGGTTTTTCAACACTAACACAAGTGCGAAAAGTGGTTTTTCAACACGAACACAAGTGCGAAAAGTGGTTTTTCAACACGAACACAAGTGCGAAAAGTGGTTTTTCCACACGAATACAAGTGCAAAAGTGGTTTCCTGCACCAACAAGTGCGAAAAGTGGTTTTTCAACATTAACACAAGTGCGAAAAGTGGTTTTTCAACACTAACACAAGTGCGGAAAGTGGTTTTTCAACACTATCACAAGTGCAAAAAGTGTTTTTTCCACACTAATACAAGTGCAAAAGTGGTTTCCTGCACCAACACAAGTGCGAAACGTGGTTTTTCAACACTAACAAGGTGCGAAAAGTGGTTTTTCCACACTAATACAAGTGCAAAATTGGTTTCCTGCACCAACACAAGTGCGAAAAGTGGTTTTTCAACACTAACACAAGTGCGAAAAGTGGTTTTTCCACACTAATACAAGTGCAAAAGTGGGTTCCTGCACCAACACAAGTGCGAAAAGTGGTTTTTCAACACTAACACAAGTGCGAAAAGTGGTTTTTCAACACTAACACAAGTGCGAAAAGTGGTTTTTCAACACTAACACAAGTGTGAAAAGTGGTTTTTCAACACTAACACAAGTGCGAAAAGTGGTTTTTCCACACAAATACAAGTGCAAAAGTGGTTTCCTGCACCAACACAAGTGCGAAAAGTGGTTTTTCAACACTAACACAAGTGCGAAAAGTGGTTTTTCAACACTATCACAAGTGCGAAAAGTGTTTTTTACACACTAATACAAGTGCAAAAGTGGTTTCCTGTACCAACACAAGTGCGAAAAGTGGTTTTTCAACACTAACACAAGTGCGAAAAGTGTTTTTTCCACACTAATACAAGTGCAAAAGTGGTTTCCTGTACCAACACAAGTGCGAAAAGTGGTTTTTCAACACTAACACAAGTGCGAAAAGTGGTTTTTCAACACTATCACAAGTGCAAAAAGTGTTTTTTCCACACTAATACAAGTGCAAAAGTGGTTTCCTGCACCAACACAAGTGCGAAAAGTGGTTTTTCAACACTAACACAAGTGCGAAAAGTGGTTTTTCAACACTAACACAAGTGCGAAAAGTGGTTTTTCCACACTAATACAAGTGCAAAAGTGGTTTCCTGCACCAACACAAGTGCGAAAAGTGGTTTTTCAACAATAACACAATTGCGAAAAGTGGTTTTTCAACACTATCACAAGTGCAAAAAGTGTCTTTTCCACACTAATACAAGTGCAAAAGTGGTTTCCTGCACCAACACAAGTGCGAAAAGTGGTTTTTCAACACTAACACAAGTGCGAAAAGTGGTTTTTCAACACTATCACAAGTGCAAAAAGTGTTTTTTCCACACTAATACAAGTGCAAAAGTGGTTTCCTGCACAAACACAAGTGCGAAAAGTGGTTTTTCAACACTAACACAAGTGCGAAAAGTGGTTTTTCCACACGAATACAAGTGCAAAAGTGGTTTCCTGCACCAACACAAGTGCGAAAAGTGGTTTTTCAACATTAACACAAGTGCGAAAAGTGGTTTTTCAACACTAACACAAGTGCGGAAAGTGGTTTTTCAACACTAAAACAAGTGCGAAAAGTGGTTTTTCCACACTAATACAAGTGCAAAAGTGGTTTCCTGCACCAACACAAGTGCGAAACGTGGTTTTTCAACACTAACACAAGTGCGAAAAGTGGTTTTTCCACACTAATACAAGTGCAAAAGTGGTTTCCTGTACCAACACAAGTGCAAAAAGTGGTTTTTCAACACTAACACAAGTGCGAAAAGTGGTTTTTCAACACTAACACAAGTGCGAAACGTGGTTTTTCAACACTAACACAAGTGCGAAAAGTGGTTTTTCCACACTAATACAAGTGCAAAAGTGGTTTCCTGTACCAACACAAGTGCAAAAAGTGGTTTTTCAACACTAACACAAGTGCGAAAAGTGGTTTTTCAACACTAACACAAGTGCGAAAAGTGGTTTTTCAACACTATCACAAGTGCAAAAAGTGTTTTTTCCACACTAATACAAGTGCAAAAGTGGTTTCCTGCACCAACACAAGTGCGAAAAGTGGTTTTTCAACACTAACACAAGTGCGAAAAGTGGTTTTTCAACACTAACACAAGTGCGAAAAGTGGTTTTTCCACACTAATACAAGTGCAAAAGTGGTTTCCTGCACCAACACAAGTGCGAAAAGTGGTTTTTCAACACTAACACAACTGCGAAAAGTGGTTTTTCAACACTATCACAGTGCAAAAAGCGTTTTTTCCACACTAATACAAGTGCAAAAGTGGTTTCCTGCACCAACACAAGTGCGAAAAGTGGTTTTTCAACACTAACACAAGTGCGAAAAGTGGTTTTTCAACACTAACACAAGTGCGAAAAGTGGTTTTCCCACACTAATACAAGTGCAAAAGTGGTTTCCTGCACCAAAACAAGTGCGAAAAGTGGTTTTTCAACACTAACACAAGTGCGAAAAGTGGTTTTTCAACACTAACACAAGTGCGAAAAATGTTTTTTCCACACTAATACAAGTGCAAAAGTGGTTTCCTGCACCAAGACAAGTGCAAAAAGTGGTTTTTCAATACTAACACAAGTCCGAAAAGTGGTTTTTCAACACTAACACTAGTGCGAAAAGTGGTTTTTCAACACTAACACAAGTGCGAAAAGTGGTTTTTCCACACTAATACAAGTGCAAAAGTGGTTTCCTGCACCAACACAAGTGCGAAAAGTGGTTTTTCAACATTAACACAAGTGCTAAAAGTGGTTTTTCAACACTAACACAAGTGCGAAAAGTGGTTTTTCAACACTAACACAAGTGAGAAAAGTGTTTTTTCCACACTAATACAAGTGCAAAAGTGGTTTCCTGCACCAACACAAGTGCGAAAAGTGGTTTTTCAAAACTAACACAAGTGCGAAAAGTGGTTTTTCAACACTAACACAAGTGCGAAAAGTGGTTTTTCCACACTAATACAAGTGCAAAAGTGGTTTCCTGCACCAACACAAGTGCGAAAAGTGGTTTTTCAACACTAACACAATTGCGAAAAGTGGTTTTTCAACACTATCACAAGTGCAAAAAGTGTTTTTTCCACACTAATACAAGTGCAAAAGTGGTTTCCTGCACCAACACAAGTGCGAAAAGTGGTTTTTCAACACTAACACAAGTGCGAAAAGTGGTTTTTCAACACTATCACAAGTGCAAAAAGTGTTTTTTCCACACTAATACAAGTGCAAAAGTGGTTTCCTGCACCAACACAAGTGCGAAAAGTGGTTTTTCAACACTAACACAAGTGCGAAAAGTGGTTTTTCCACACGAATACAAGTGCAAAAGTGGTTTCCTGCACCAACACAAGTGCGAAAAGTGGTTTTTCAACATTAACACAAGTGCGAAAAGTGGTTTTTCAACACTAACACAAGTGCGGAAAGTGGTTTTTCAACACTAAAACAAGTGCGAAAAGTGGTTTTTCCACACTAATACAAGTGCAAAAGTGGTTTCCTGCACCAACACAAGTGCGAAACGTGGTTTTTCAACACTAACACAAGTGCGAAAAGTGGTTTTTCCACACTAATACAAGTGCAAAAGTGGTTTCCTGTACCAACACAAGTGCAAAAAGTGGTTTTTCAACACTAACACAAGTGCGAAAAGTGGTTTTTCAACACTAACACAAGTGCGAAAAGTGGTTTTTCAACACTATCACAAGTGCAAAAAGTGTTTTTTCCACACTAATACAAGTGCAAAAGTGGTTTCCTGCACCAACACAAGTGCGAAAAGTGGTTTTTCAACACTAACACAAGTGCGAAAAGTGGTTTTTCAACACTAACACAAGTGCGAAAAGTGGTTTTCCCACACTAATACAAGTGCAAAAGTGGTTTCCTGCACCAACACAAGTGCGAAAAGTGGTTTTTCAACACTAACACAAGTGCGAAAAGTGGTTTTTCAACACTAACACAAGTGCGAAAAGTGTTTTTTCCACACTAATACAAGTGCAAAAGTGGTTTCCTGCACCAAGACAAGTGCAAAAAGTGGTTTTTCAATACTAACACAAGTCCGAAAAGTGGTTTTTCAACACTAACACTAGTGCGAAAAGTGGTTTTTCAACACTAACACAAGTGCGAAAAGTGGTTTTTCCACACTAATACAAGTGCAAAAGTGGTTTCCTGCACCAACACAAGTGCGAAAAGTGGTTTTTCAACATTAACACAAGTGCTAAAAGTGGTTTTTCAACACTAACACAAGTGCGAAAAGTGGTTTTTCAACACTAACACAAGTGAGAAAAGTGGTTTTTCCACACTAATACAAGTGCAAAAGTGGTTTCCTGCACCAACACAAGTGCGAAAAGTGGTTTTTCAACACTAACACAAGTGCGAAAAATGATTTTTCAACACTATCAAAAGTGCAAAAAGTGTTTTTTCCACACTAATACAAGTGCAAAAGTGGTTTCCTGCACCAACACAAGTGCGAAAAGTGGTTTTTCAACACTAACAAAAGTGCGAAAAGTGGTTTTTCAACACTAACAAAAGTGCGAAAAGTGGTTTTTCAACACTAACACAAGTGCGAAAAGTGGTTTTTCAACACGAACACAAGTGCGAAAAGTGGTTTTTCAACACTAACACAAGTGAGAAAAGTGGTTTTTCCACACTAATACAAGTGCAAAAGTGGTTTCCTGCACCAACACAAGTGCGAAAAGTGGTTTTTCAACACTAACACAAGTGTGAAAAGTGGTATTTCAACACTAACACAAGTGCGAAAAGTTGTTTTACCACACTAATACAAGCGCAAAAGTGGTTTCCTGCACCAACAGAAGTGCGAAAAGTGGTTTTTCAACACTAACACAAGTGCGAAAAGTGGTTTTTCAACACTATCACAAGTGCAAAAAGTGTTTTTTCCACACTAATACAAGTGCAAAAGTGGTTTCCTGCACCAACACAAGTGCGAAAAGTGGTTTTTCAACACTAACACAAGTGCGAAAAGTGGTTTTTCAACACTAACACAAGTGCGAAAAGTGGTTTTTCAACACGAACACAAGTGCGAAAAGTGGTTTTTCCACACGAATACAAGTGCAAAAAGTGTTTTTTCCACACTAATACAAGTGCAAAAGTGGTTTCCTGCACCAACACAAGTGCGAAACGTGGTTTTTCAACACTATCACAAGTGCAAAAAGTGTTTTTTCCACACTAATACAAGTGCAAAAGTGGTTTCCTGCACCAACACAAGTGCGAAACGTGGTTTTTCAACACTAACAAAGTGCGAAAAGTGGTTTTTCCACACTAATACAAGTGCAAAAGTGGTTTCCTGCACCAACACAAGTGCGAAAAGTGGTTTTTCAACACTATCACAAGTGCAAAAAGTGTTTTTTCCACACTAATACAAGTGCAAAAGTGGTTTCCTGCACCAACACAAGTGCGAAAAGTGGTTTTTCAACACTAACACAAGTGCGAAAAGTGGTTTTTCAACACTAACACAAGTGCGAAAAGTGGTTTTTCAACACGAACACAAGTGCGAAAAGTGGTTTTTCCACACGAATACAAGTGCAAAAAGTGTTTTTTCCACACTAATACAAGTGCAAAAGTGGTTTTTCAACACTAACACAAGTGCGGAAAGTGGTTTTTCAACACTATCACAAGTGCAAAAAGTGTTTTTTCCACACTAATACAAGTGCAAAAGTGGTTTCTTGCACCAACACAAGTGCGAAACGTGGTTTTTCAACACTAACAAAGTGCGAAAAGTGGTTTTTCCACACTAATACAAGTGCAAAAGTGGTTTCCTGCACCAACACAAGTGCGAAAAGTGGTTTTTCAACACTAACACAAGTGCGAAAAGTGGTTTTTCCACACTAATACAAGTGCAAAAGTGGGTTCCTGCACCAACACAAGTGCGAAAAGTGGTTTTTCAACACTAACACAAGTGCGAAAAGTGGTTTTTCAACACTATCACAAGTGCAAAAAGTGTTTTTTCCACACTAATACAAGTGCAAAAGTGGTTTCCTGCACCAACACAAGTGCGAAACGTGGTTTTTCAACACTAACAAAGTGCGAAAAGTGGTTTTTCCACACTAATACAAGTGCAAAAGTGGTTTCCTGCACCAACACAAGTGCGAAAAGTGGTTTTTCAACACTAACACAAGTGCGAAAAGTGGTTTTTCCACACTAATACAAGTGCAAAAGTGGGTTCCTGCACCAACACAAGTGCGAAAAGTGGTTTTTCAACACTAACACAAGTGCGAAAAGTGGTTTTTCAACACTAACACAAGTGCGAAAAGTGGTTTTTCAACACTAACACAAGTGTGAAAAGTGGTTTTTCAACACTAACACAAGTGCGAAAAGTGGTTTTTCCACACAAATACAAGTGCAAAAGTGGTTTCCTGCACCAACACAAGTGCGAAAAGTGGTTTTTCAACACTAACACAAGTGCGAAAAGTGGTTTTTCAACACTATCACAAGTGCGAAAAGTGTTTTTTACACACTAATACAAGTGCAAAAGTGGTTTCCTGTACCAACACAAGTGCGAAAAGTGGTTTTTCAACACTAACACAAGTGCGAAAAGTGTTTTTTCCACACTAATACAAGTGCAAAAGTGATTTCCTGTACCAACACAAGTGCGAAAAGTGGTTTTTCAACACTAACACAAGTGCGAAAAGTGGTTTTTCAACACTATCACAAGTGCAAAAAGTGTTTTTTCCACACTAATACAAGTGCAAAAGTGGTTTCCTGCACCAACACAAGTGCGAAAAGTGGTTTTTCAACACTAACACAAGTGCGAAAAGTGGTTTTTCAACACTAACACAAGTGCGAAAAGTGGTTTTTCCACACTAATACAAGTGCAAAAGTGGTTTCCTGCACCAACACAAGTGCGAAAAGTGGTTTTTCAACACTAACACAATTGCGAAAAGTGGTTTTTCAACACTATCACAAGTGCAAAAAGTGTTTTTTCCACACTAATACAAGTGCAAAAGTGGTTTCCTGCACCAACACAAGTGCGAAAAGTGGTTTTTCAACACTAACACAAGTGCGAAAAGTGGTTTTTCAACACTAACACAAGTGCAAAAAGTGTTTTTTCCACACTAATACAAGTGCAAAAGTGGTTTCCTGCACCAACACAAGTGCGAAAAGTGGTTTTTCAACACTAACACAAGTGCGAAAAGTGGTTTTTCCACACTAATACAAGTGCAAAAGTGGTTTCCTGCACCAACACAAGTGCGAAAAGTGGTTTTTCAACATTAACACAAGTGCGAAAAGTGGTTTTTCAACACTAACACAAGTGCGGAAAGTGGTTTTTCAACACTAAAACAAGTGCGAAAAGTGGTTTTTCCACACTAATACAAGTGCAAAAGTGGTTTCCTGCACCAACACAAGTGCGAAACGTGGTTTTTCAACACTAACACAAGTGCGAAAAGTGGTTTTTCCACACTAATATAAGTGCAAAAGTGGTTTCCTGTACCAACACAAGTGCAAAAAGTGGTTTTTCAACACTAACACAAGTGCGAAAAGTGGTTTTTCAACACTAACACAAGTGCGAAAAGTGGTTTTTCAACACTATCACAAGTGCAAAAAGTGTTTTTTCCACACTAATACAAGTGCAAAAGTGGTTTCCTGCACCAACACAAGTGCGAAAAGTGGTTTTTCAACACTAACACAAGTGCGAAAAGTGGTTTTTCAACACTAACACAAGTGCGAAAAGTGGTTTTCCCACACTAATACAAGTGCAAAAGTGGTTTCCTGCACCAACACAAGTGCGAAAAGTGGTTTTTCAACACTAACACAAGTGCGAAAAGTGGTTTTTCAACACTAACACAAGTGCGAAAAGTGTTTTTTCCACACTAATACAAGTGCAAAAGTGGTTTCCTGCACCAAGACAAGTGCAAAAAGTGGTTTTTCAATACTAACACAAGTCCGAAAAGTGGTTTTTCAACACTAACACTAGTGCGAAAAGTGGTTTTTCAACACTAACACAAGTGCGAAAAGTGGTTTTTCCACACTAATACAAGTGCAAAAGTGGTTTCCTGCACCAACACAAGTGCGAAAAGTGGTTTTTCAACATTAACACAAGTGCTAAAAGTGGTTTTTCAACACTAACACAAGTGCGAAAAGTGGTTTTTCAACACTAACACAAGTGAGAAAAGTGGTTTTTCCACACTAATACAAGTGCAAAAGTGGTTTCCTGCACCAACACAAGTGCGAAAAGTGGTTTTTCAACACTAACACAAGTGCGAAAAATGATTTTTCAACACTATCAAAAGTGCAAAAAGTGTTTTTTCCACACTAATACAAGTGCAAAAGTGGTTTCCTGCACCAACACAAGTGCAAAAAGTGGTTTTTCAACACTAACAAAAGTGCGAAAAGTGGTTTTTCAACACTAACAAAAGTGCGAAAAGTGGTTTTTCAACACTAACACAAGTGCGAAAAGTGGTTTTTCAACACGAACACAAGTGCGAAAAGTGGTTTTTCAACACTGACACAAGTGAGAAAAGTGGTTTTTCCACACTAATACAAGTGCAAAAGTGGTTTCCTGCACCAACACAAGTGCGAAAAGTGGTTTTTCAACACTAACACAAGTGTGAAAAGTGGTTTTTCAACACTAACACAAGTGCGAAAAGTGGTTTTACCACACTAATACAAGCGCAAAAGTGGTTTCCTGCACCAACAGAAGTGCGAAAAGTGGTTTTTCAACACTAACACAAGTGCGAAAAGTCGTTTTTCAACACTATCACAAGTGCAAAAAGTGTTTTTTCCACACTAATACAAGTGCAAAAGTGGTTTACTGCACCAACACAAGTGCGAAAAGTGGTTTTTCAACACTAACACAAGTGCGAAAAGTGGTTTTTCAACACGAACACAAGTGCGAAAAGTGGTTTTTCAACACGAACACAAGTGCGAAAAGTGGTTTTTCCACACGAATACAAGTGCAAAAGTGGTTTCCTGCACCAACAAGTGCGAAAAGTGGTTTTTCAACATTAACACAAGTGCGAAAAGTGGTTTTTCAACACTAACACAAGTGCGGAAAGTGGTTTTTCAACACTATCACAAGTGCAAAAAGTGTTTTTTCCACACTAATACAAGTGCAAAAGTGGTTTCCTGCACCAACACAAGTGCGAAACGTGGTTTTTCAACACTAACAAAGTGCGAAAAGTGGTTTTTCCACACTAATACAAGTGCAAAAGTGGTTTCCTGCACCAACACAAGTGCGAAAAGTGGTTTTTCAACACTAACACAAGTGCGAAAAGTGGTTTTTCCACACTAATACAAGTGCAAAAGTGGGTTCCTGCACCAACACAAGTGCGAAAAGTGGTTTTTCAACACTAACACAAGTGCGAAAAGTGGTTTTTCAACACTAACACAAGTGCGAAAAGTGGTTTTTCAACACTAACACAAGTGTGAAAAGTGGTTTTTCAACACTAACACAAGTGCGAAAAGTGGTTTTTCCACACAAATACAAGTGCAAAAGTGGTTTCCTGCACCAACACAAGTGCGAAAAGTGGTTTTTCAACACTAACACAAGTGCGAAAAGTGGTTTTTCAACACTATCACAAGTGCGAAAAGTGTTTTTTACACACTAATACAAGTGCAAAAGTGGTTTCCTGTACCAACACAAGTGCGAAAAGTGGTTTTTCAACACTAACACAAGTGCGAAAAGTGTTTTTTCCACACTAATACAAGTGCAAAAGTGGTTTCCTGTACCAACACAAGTGCGAAAAGTGGTTTTTCAACACTAACACAAGTGCGAAAAGTGGTTTTTCAACACTATCACAAGTGCAAAAAGTGTTTTTTCCACACTAATACAAGTGCAAAAGTGGTTTCCTGCACCAACACAAGTGCGAAAAGTGGTTTTTCAACACTAACACAAGTGCGAAAAGTGGTTTTTCAACACTAACACAAGTGCGAAAAGTGGTTTTTCCACACTAATACAAGTGCAAAAGTGGTTTCCTGCACCAACACAAGTGCGAAAAGTGGTTTTTCAACAATAACACAATTGCGAAAAGTGGTTTTTCAACACTATCACAAGTGCAAAAAGTGTCTTTTCCACACTAATACAAGTGCAAAAGTGGTTTCCTGCACCAACACAAGTGCGAAAAGTGGTTTTTCAACACTAACACAAGTGCGAAAAGTGGTTTTTCAACACTATCACAAGTGCAAAAAGTGTTTTTTCCACACTAATACAAGTGCAAAAGTGGTTTCCTGCACAAACACAAGTGCGAAAAGTGGTTTTTCAACACTAACACAAGTGCGAAAAGTGGTTTTTCCACACGAATACAAGTGCAAAAGTGGTTTCCTGCACCAACACAAGTGCGAAAAGTGGTTTTTCAACATTAACACAAGTGCGAAAAGTGGTTTTTCAACACTAACACAAGTGCGGAAAGTGGTTTTTCAACACTAAAACAAGTGCGAAAAGTGGTTTTTCCACACTAATACAAGTGCAAAAGTGGTTTCCTGCACCAACACAAGTGCGAAACGTGGTTTTTCAACACTAACACAAGTGCGAAAAGTGGTTTTTCCACACTAATACAAGTGCAAAAGTGGTTTCCTGTACCAACACAAGTGCAAAAAGTGGTTTTTCAACACTAACACAAGTGCGAAAAGTGGTTTTTCAACACTAACACAAGTGCGAAACGTGGTTTTTCAACACTAACACAAGTGCGAAAAGTGGTTTTTCCACACTAATACAAGTGCAAAAGTGGTTTCCTGTACCAACACAAGTGCAAAAAGTGGTTTTTCAACACTAACACAAGTGCGAAAAGTGGTTTTTCAACACTAACACAAGTGCGAAAAGTGGTTTTTCAACACTATCACAAGTGCAAAAAGTGTTTTTTCCACACTAATACAAGTGCAAAAGTGGTTTCCTGCACCAACACAAGTGCGAAAAGTGGTTTTTCAACACTAACACAAGTGCGAAAAGTGGTTTTTCAACACTAACACAAGTGCGAAAAGTGGTTTTTCCACACTAATACAAGTGCAAAAGTGGTTTCCTGCACCAACACAAGTGCGAAAAGTGGTTTTTCAACACTAACACAACTGCGAAAAGTGGTTTTTCAACACTATCACAGTGCAAAAAGCGTTTTTTCCACACTAATACAAGTGCAAAAGTGGTTTCCTGCACCAACACAAGTGCGAAAAGTGGTTTTTCAACACTAACACAAGTGCGAAAAGTGGTTTTTCAACACTAACACAAGTGCGAAAAGTGGTTTTCCCACACTAATACAAGTGCAAAAGTGGTTTCCTGCACCAAAACAAGTGCGAAAAGTGGTTTTTCAACACTAACACAAGTGCGAAAAGTGGTTTTTCAACACTAACACAAGTGCGAAAAGTGTTTTTTCCACACTAATACAAGTGCAAAAGTGGTTTCCTGCACCAAGACAAGTGCAAAAAGTGGTTTTTCAATACTAACACAAGTCCGAAAAGTGGTTTTTCAACACTAACACTAGTGCGAAAAGTGGTTTTTCAACACTAACACAAGTGCGAAAAGTGGTTTTTCCACACTAATACAAGTGCAAAAGTGGTTTCCTGCACCAACACAAGTGCGAAAAGTGGTTTTTCAACATTAACACAAGTGCTAAAAGTGGTTTTTCAACACTAACACAAGTGCGAAAAGTGGTTTTTCAACACTAACACAAGTGAGAAAAGTGGTTTTTCCACACTAATACAAGTGCAAAAGTGGTTTCCTGCACCAACACAAGTGCGAAAAGTGGTTTTTCAACACTAACACAAGTGCGAAAAATGATTTTTCAACACTATCAAAAGTGCAAAAAGTGTTTTTTCCACACTAATACAAGTGCAAAAGTGGGTTCCTGCACCAACACAAGTGCGAAAAGTGGTTTTTCAACACTAACAAAAGTGCGAAAAGTGGTTTTTCAACACTAACAAAAGTGCGAAAAGTGGTTTTTCAACACTAACACAAGTGCGAAAAGTGGTTTTTCAACACGAACACAAGTGCGAAAAGTGGTTTTTCAACACTAACACAAGTGAGAAAAGTGGTTTTTCCACACTAATACAAGTGCAAAAGTGGTTTCCTGCACCAACACAAGTGCGAAAAGTGGTTTTTCAACACTAACACAAGTGTGAAAAGTGGTTTTTCAACACTAACACAAGTGCGAAAAGTGGTTTTACCACACTAATACAAGCGCAAAAGTGGTTTCCTGCACCAACAGAAGTGCGAAAAGTGGTTTTTCAACACTAACACAAGTGCGAAAAGTGGTTTTTCAACACTATCACAAGTGCAAAAAGTGTTTTTTCCACACTAATACAAGTGCAAAAGTGGTTTCCTGCACCAACACAAGTGCGAAAAGTGGTTTTTCAACACTAACACAAGTGCGAAAAGTGGTTTTTCAACACTAACACAAGTGCGAAAAGTGGTTTTTCAACACGAACACAAGTGCGAAAAGTGGTTTTTCCACACGAATACAAGTGCAAAAGTGGTTTCCTGCACCAACAAGTGCGAAAAGTGGTTTTTCAACATTAACACAAGTGCGAAAAGTGGTTTTTCAACACTAACACAAGTGCGGAAAGTGGTTTTTCAACACTAAAACAAGTGCGAAAAGTGGTTTTTCCACACTAATACAAGTGCAAAAGTGGTTTCCTGCACCAACACAAGTGCGAAACGTGGTTTTTCAACACTAACAAAGTGCGAAAAGTGGTTTTTCCACACTAATACAAGTGCAAAAGTGGTTTCCTGCACCAACACAAGTGCGAAAAGTGGTTTTTCAACACTAACACAAGTGCGAAAAGTGGTTTTTCCACACTAATACAAGTGCAAAAGTGGTTTCCTGCACCAACACAAGTGCGAAAAGTGGTTTTTCAACACTAACACAAGTGCGAAAAGTGGTTTTTCAACACTAACACAAGTGCGAAAAGTGGTTTTTCAACACTAACACAAGTGTGAAAAGTGGTTTTTCAACACTAACACAAGTGCGAAAAGTGGTTTTTCCACACAAATACAAGTGCAAAAGTGGTTTCCTGCACCAACACAAGTGCGAAAAGTGGTTTTCCAACACTAACACAAGTGCGAAAAGTGTTTTTTCCACACTAATACAAGTGCAAAAGTGGTTTCCTGCACCAAGACAAGTGCAAAAAGTGGTTTTTCAATACTAACACAAGTCCGAAAAGTGGTTTTTCAACACTAACACTAGTGCGAAAAGTGGTTTTTCAACACTAACACAAGTGCGAAAAGTGGTTTTTCCACACTAATACAAGTGCAAAAGTGGTTTCCTGCACCAACACAAGTGCGAAAAGTGGTTTTTCAACATTAACACAAGTGCTAAAAGTGGTTTTCCAACACTAACACAAGTGCGAAAAGTGTTTTTTCCACACTAATACAAGTGCAAAAGTGGTTTCCTGCACCAAGACAAGTGCAAAAAGTGGTTTTTCAATACTAACACAAGTCCGAAAAGTGGTTTTTCAACACTAACACTAGTGCGAAAAGTGGTTTTTCAACACTAACACAAGTGCGAAAAGTGGTTTTTCCACACTAATACAAGTGCAAAAGTGGTTTCCTGCACCAACACAAGTGCGAAAAGTGGTTTTTCAACATTAACACAAGTGCTAAAAGTGGTTTTTCAACACTAACACAAGTGCGAAAAGTGGTTTTTCCACACTAATACAAGTGCAAAAGTGGTTTCCTGCACCAACACAAGTGCGAAAAGTGGTTTTTCAACACTAACACAACTGCGAAAAGTGGTTTTTCAACACTATCACAGTGCAAAAAGCGTTTTTTCCACACTAATACAAGTGCAAAAGTGGTTTCCTGCACCAACACAAGTGCGAAAAGTGGTTTTTCAACACTAACACAAGTGCGAAAAGTGGTTTTTCAACACTAACACAAGTGCGAAAAGTGGTTTTCCCACACTAATACAAGTGCAAAAGTGGTTTCCTGCACCAAAACAAGTGCGAAAAGTGGTTTTTCAACACTAACACAAGTGCGAAAAGTGGTTTTTCAACACTAACACAAGTGCGAAAAGTGTTTTTTCCACACTAATACAAGTGCAAAAGTGGTTTCCTGCACCAAGACAAGTGCAAAAAGTGGTTTTTCAATACTAACACAAGTCCGAAAAGTGGTTTTTCAACACTAACACTAGTGCGAAAAGTGGTTTTTCAACACTAACACAAGTGCGAAAAGTGGTTTTTCCACACTAATACAAGTGCAAAAGTGGTTTCCTGCACCAACACAAGTGCGAAAAGTGGTTTTTCAACATTAACACAAGTGCTAAAAGTGGTTTTTCAACACTAACACAAGTGCGAAAAGTGGTTTTTCAACACTAACACAAGTGAGAAAAGTGGTTTTTCCACACTAATACAAGTGCAAAAGTGGTTTCCTGCACCAACACAAGTGCGAAAAGTGGTTTTTCAACACTAACACAAGTGCGAAAAATGATTTTTCAACACTATCAAAAGTGCAAAAAGTGTTTTTTCCACACTAATACAAGTGCAAAAGTGGGTTCCTGCACCAACACAAGTGCGAAAAGTGGTTTTTCAACACTAACAAAAGTGCGAAAAGTGGTTTTTCAACACTAACAAAAGTGCGAAAAGTGGTTTTTCAACACTAACACAAGTGCGAAAAGTGGTTTTTCAACACGAACACAAGTGCGAAAAGTGGTTTTTCAACACTAACACAAGTGAGAAAAGTGGTTTTTCCACACTAATACAAGTGCAAAAGTGGTTTCCTGCACCAACACAAGTGCGAAAAGTGGTTTTTCAACACTAACACAAGTGTGAAAAGTGGTTTTTCAACACTAACACAAGTGCGAAAAGTGGTTTTACCACACTAATACAAGCGCAAAAGTGGTTTCCTGCACCAACAGAAGTGCGAAAAGTGGTTTTTCAACACTAACACAAGTGCGAAAAGTGGTTTTTCAACACTATCACAAGTGCAAAAAGTGTTTTTTCCACACTAATACAAGTGCAAAAGTGGTTTCCTGCACCAACACAAGTGCGAAAAGTGGTTTTTCAACACTAACACAAGTGCGAAAAGTGGTTTTTCAACACTAACACAAGTGCGAAAAGTGGTTTTTCAACACGAACACAAGTGCGAAAAGTGGTTTTTCCACACGAATACAAGTGCAAAAGTGGTTTCCTGCACCAACAAGTGCGAAAAGTGGTTTTTCAACATTAACACAAGTGCGAAAAGTGGTTTTTCAACACTAACACAAGTGCGGAAAGTGGTTTTTCAACACTAAAACAAGTGCGAAAAGTGGTTTTTCCACACTAATACAAGTGCAAAAGTGGTTTCCTGCACCAACACAAGTGCGAAACGTGGTTTTTCAACACTAACAAAGTGCGAAAAGTGGTTTTTCCACACTAATACAAGTGCAAAAGTGGTTTCCTGCACCAACACAAGTGCGAAAAGTGGTTTTTCAACACTAACACAAGTGCGAAAAGTGGTTTTTCCACACTAATACAAGTGCAAAAGTGGTTTCCTGCACCAACACAAGTGCGAAAAGTGGTTTTTCAACACTAACACAAGTGCGAAAAGTGGTTTTTCAACACTAACACAAGTGCGAAAAGTGGTTTTTCAACACTAACACAAGTGTGAAAAGTGGTTTTTCAACACTAACACAAGTGCGAAAAGTGGTTTTTCCACACAAATACAAGTGCAAAAGTGGTTTCCTGCACCAACACAAGTGCGAAAAGTGGTTTTCCAACACTAACACAAGTGCGAAAAGTGTTTTTTCCACACTAATACAAGTGCAAAAGTGGTTTCCTGCACCAAGACAAGTGCAAAAAGTGGTTTTTCAATACTAACACAAGTCCGAAAAGTGGTTTTTCAACACTAACACTAGTGCGAAAAGTGGTTTTTCAACACTAACACAAGTGCGAAAAGTGGTTTTTCCACACTAATACAAGTGCAAAAGTGGTTTCCTGCACCAACACAAGTGCGAAAAGTGGTTTTTCAACATTAACACAAGTGCTAAAAGTGGTTTTCCAACACTAACACAAGTGCGAAAAGTGTTTTTTCCACACTAATACAAGTGCAAAAGTGGTTTCCTGCACCAAGACAAGTGCAAAAAGTGGTTTTTCAATACTAACACAAGTCCGAAAAGTGGTTTTTCAACACTAACACTAGTGCGAAAAGTGGTTTTTCAACACTAACACAAGTGCGAAAAGTGGTTTTTCCACACTAATACAAGTGCAAAAGTGGTTTCCTGCACCAACACAAGTGCGAAAAGTGGTTTTTCAACATTAACACAAGTGCTAAAAGTGGTTTTTCAACACTAACACAAGTGCGAAAAGTGGTTTTTCAACACTAACACAAGTGAGAAAAGTGGTTTTTCCACACTAATACAAGTGCAAAAGTGGTTTCCTGCACCAACACAAGTGCGAAAAGTGGTTTTTCAACACTAACACAAGTGCGAAAAATGATTTTTCAACACTATCAAAAGTGCAAAAAGTGTTTTTTCCACACTAATACAAGTGCAAAAGTGGGTTCCTGCACCAACACAAGTGCGAAAAGTGGTTTTTCAACACTAACAAAAGTGCGAAAAGTGGTTTTTCAACACTAACAAAAGTGCGAAAAGTGGTTTTTCAACACTAACACAAGTGCGAAAAGTGGTTTTTCAACATTAACACAAGTGCTAAAAGTGGTTTTTCAACACTAACACAAGTGCGAAAAGTGGTTTTTCAACACCAACACAAGTGAGAAAAGTGGTTTTTCCACACTAATACAAGTGCAAAAGTGGTTTCCTGCACCAACACAAGTGCGAAAAGTGGTTTTTCAACACTAACACAAGTGTGAAAAGTGGTTTTTCAACACTAACACAAGTGCGAAAAGTGGTTTTACCACACTAATACAAGCGCAAAAGTGGTTTCCTGCACCAACAGAAGTGCGAAAAGTGGTTTTTCAACACTAACACAAGTGCGAAAAGTGGTTTTTCAACACTATCACAAGTGCAAAAAGTGTTTTTTCCACACTAATACAAGTGCAAAAGTGGTTTCCTGCACCAACACAAGTGCGAAAAGTGGTTTTTCAACACTAACACAAGTGCGAAAAGTGGTTTTTCAACACTAACACAAGTGCGAAAAGTGGTTTTTCAACACTAACACAAGTGTGAAAAGTGGTTTTTCAACACTAACACAAGTGCGAAAAGTGGTTTTACCACACTAATACAAGCGCAAAAGTGGTTTCCTGCACCAACAGAAGTGCGAAAAGTGGTTTTTCAACACTAACACAAGTGCAAAAAGTGGTTTTTCAATACTAACACAAGTCCGAAAAGTGGTTTTTCAACACTAACACTAGTGCGAAAAGTGGTTTTTCAACACTAACACAAGTGCGAAAAGTGGTTTTTCCACACTAATACAAGTGCAAAAGTGGTTTCCTGCACCAACACAAGTGCGAAAAGTGGTTTTTCAACATTAACACAAGTGCTAAAAGTGGTTTTCCAACACTAACACAAGTGCGAAAAGTGTTTTTTCCACACTAATACAAGTGCAAAAGTGGTTTCCTGCACCAAGACAAGTGCAAAAAGTGGTTTTTCAATACTAACACAAGTCCGAAAAGTGGTTTTTCAACACTAACACTAGTGCGAAAAGTGGTTTTTCAACACTAACACAAGTGCGAAAAGTGGTTTTTCCACACTAATACAAGTGCAAAAGTGGTTTCCTGCACCAACACAAGTGCGAAAAGTGGTTTTTCAACATTAACACAAGTGCTAAAAGTGGTTTTTCAACACTAACACAAGTGCGAAAAGTGGTTTTTCAACACTAACACAAGTGAGAAAAGTGGTTTTTCCACACTAATACAAGTGCAAAAGTGGTTTCCTGCACCAACACAAGTGCGAAAAGTGGTTTTTCAACACTAACACAAGTGCGAAAAATGATTTTTCAACACTATCAAAAGTGCAAAAAGTGTTTTTTCCACACTAATACAAGTGCAAAAGTGGGTTCCTGCACCAACACAAGTGCGAAAAGTGGTTTTTCAACACTAACAAAAGTGCGAAAAGTGGTTTTTCAACACTAACAAAAGTGCGAAAAGTGGTTTTTCAACACTAACACAAGTGCGAAAAGTGGTTTTTCAACATTAACACAAGTGCTAAAAGTGGTTTTTCAACACTAACACAAGTGCGAAAAGTGGTTTTTCAACACTAACACAAGTGAGAAAAGTGGTTTTTCCACACTAATACAAGTGCAAAAGTGGTTTCCTGCACCAACACAAGTGCGAAAAGTGGTTTTTCAACACTAACACAAGTGTGAAAAGTGGTTTTTCAACACTAACACAAGTGCGAAAAGTGGTTTTACCACACTAATACAAGCGCAAAAGTGGTTTCCTGCACCAACAGAAGTGCGAAAAGTGGTTTTTCAACACTAACACAAGTGCGAAAAGTGGTTTTTCAACACTATCACAAGTGCAAAAAGTGTTTTTTCCACACTAATACAAGTGCAAAAGTGGTTTCCTGCACCAACACAAGTGCGAAAAGTGGTTTTTCAACACTAACACAAGTGCGAAAAGTGGTTTTTCAACACTAACACAAGTGCGAAAAGTGGTTTTTCAACACGAACACAAGTGCGAAAAGTGGTTTTTCCACACGAATACAAGTGCAAAAGTGGTTTCCTGCACCAACAAGTGCGAAAAGTGGTTTTTCAACATTAACACAAGTGCGAAAAGTGGTTTTTCAACACTAACACAAGTGCGGAAAGTGGTTTTTCAACACTAAAACAAGTGCGAAAAGTGGTTTTTCCACACTAATACAAGTGCAAAAGTGGTTTCCTGCACCAACACAAGTGCGAAACGTGGTTTTTCAACACTAACAAAGTGCGAAAAGTGGTTTTTCCACACTAATACAAGTGCAAAAGTGGTTTCCTGCACCAACACAAGTGCGAAAAGTGGTTTTTCAACACTAACACAAGTGCGAAAAGTGGTTTTTCCACACTAATACAAGTGCAAAAGTGGTTTCCTGCACCAACACAAGTGCGAAAAGTGGTTTTTCAACACTAACACAAGTGCGAAAAGTGGTTTTTCAACACTAACACAAGTGCGAAAAGTGGTTTTTCAACACTAACACAAGTGTGAAAAGTGGTTTTTCAACACTAACACAAGTGCGAAAAGTGGTTTTTCCACACAAATACAAGTGCAAAAGTGGTTTCCTGCACCAACACAAGTGCGAAAAGTGGTTTTCCAACACTAACACAAGTGCGAAAAGTGTTTTTTCCACACTAATACAAGTGCAAAAGTGGTTTCCTGCACCAAGACAAGTGCAAAAAGTGGTTTTTCAATACTAACACAAGTCCGAAAAGTGGTTTTTCAACACTAACACTAGTGCGAAAAGTGGTTTTTCAACACTAACACAAGTGCGAAAAGTGGTTTTTCCACACTAATACAAGTGCAAAAGTGGTTTCCTGCACCAACACAAGTGCGAAAAGTGGTTTTTCAACATTAACACAAGTGCTAAAAGTGGTTTTCCAACACTAACACAAGTGCGAAAAGTGTTTTTTCCACACTAATACAAGTGCAAAAGTGGTTTCCTGCACCAAGACAAGTGCAAAAAGTGGTTTTTCAATACTAACACAAGTCCGAAAAGTGGTTTTTCAACACTAACACTAGTGCGAAAAGTGGTTTTTCAACACTAACACAAGTGCGAAAAGTGGTTTTTCCACACTAATACAAGTGCAAAAGTGGTTTCCTGCACCAACACAAGTGCGAAAAGTGGTTTTTCAACATTAACACAAGTGCTAAAAGTGGTTTTTCAACACTAACACAAGTGCGAAAAGTGGTTTTTCAACACTAACACAAGTGAGAAAAGTGGTTTTTCCACACTAATACAAGTGCAAAAGTGGTTTCCTGCACCAACACAAGTGCGAAAAGTGGTTTTTCAACACTAACACAAGTGCGAAAAATGATTTTTCAACACTATCAAAAGTGCAAAAAGTGTTTTTTCCACACTAATACAAGTGCAAAAGTGGGTTCCTGCACCAACACAAGTGCGAAAAGTGGTTTTTCAACACTAACAAAAGTGCGAAAAGTGGTTTTTCAACACTAACAAAAGTGCGAAAAGTGGTTTTTCAACACTAACACAAGTGCGAAAAGTGGTTTTTCAACACGAACACAAGTGCGAAAAGTGGTTTTTCAACACTAACACAAGTGAGAAAAGTGGTTTTTCCACACTAATACAAGTGCAAAAGTGGTTTCCTGCACCAACACAAGTGCGAAAAGTGGTTTTTCAACACTAACACAAGTGTGAAAAGTGGTTTTTCAACACTAACACAAGTGCGAAAAGTGGTTTTACCACACTAATACAAGCGCAAAAGTGGTTTCCTGCACCAACAGAAGTGCGAAAAGTGGTTTTTCAACACTAACACAAGTGCGAAAAGTGGTTTTTCAACACTATCACAAGTGCAAAAAGTGTTTTTTCCACACTAATACAAGTGCAAAAGTGGTTTCCTGCACCAACACAAGTGCGAAAAGTGGTTTTTCAACACTAACACAAGTGCGAAAAGTGGTTTTTCAACACTAACACAAGTGCGAAAAGTGGTTTTTCAACACGAACACAAGTGCGAAAAGTGGTTTTTCCACACGAATACAAGTGCAAAAGTGGTTTCCTGCACCAACAAGTGCGAAAAGTGGTTTTTCAACATTAACACAAGTGCGAAAAGTGGTTTTTCAACACTAACACAAGTGCGGAAAGTGGTTTTTCAACACTAAAACAAGTGCGAAAAGTGGTTTTTCCACACTAATACAAGTGCAAAAGTGGTTTCCTGCACCAACACAAGTGCGAAACGTGGTTTTTCAACACTAACAAAGTGCGAAAAGTGGTTTTTCCACACTAATACAAGTGCAAAAGTGGTTTCCTGCACCAACACAAGTGCGAAAAGTGGTTTTTCAACACTAACACAAGTGCGAAAAGTGGTTTTTCCACACTAATACAAGTGCAAAAGTGGTTTCCTGCACCAACACAAGTGCGAAAAGTGGTTTTTCAACACTAACACAAGTGCGAAAAGTGGTTTTTCAACACTAACACAAGTGCGAAAAGTGGTTTTTCAACACTAACACAAGTGTGAAAAGTGGTTTTTCAACACTAACACAAGTGCGAAAAGTGGTTTTTCCACACAAATACAAGTGCAAAAGTGGTTTCCTGCACCAACACAAGTGCGAAAAGTGGTTTTCCAACACTAACACAAGTGCGAAAAGTGGTTTTTCAACACTATCACAAGTGCAAAAAGCGTTTTTTCCACACTAATACAAGTGCAAAAGTGGTTTCCTGCACCAACACAAGTGCGAAAAGTGGTTTTTCAACACTAACACAATTGCGAAAAGTGGTTTTTCAACACTAACACAAGTGCGAAAAGTGGTTTTCCCACACTAATACAAGTGCAAAAGTGGTTTCCTGCACCAACACAAGTGCGAAAAGTGGTTTTTCAACACTAACACAATTGCGAAAAGTGGTTTTTCAACACTATCACAAGTGCAAAAAGTGTTTTTTCCACACTAATACAAGTGCAAAAGTGGTTTCCTGCACCAACACAAGTGCGAAAAGTGGTTTTTCAACACTAACACAAGTGCGAAAAGTGGTTTTGCCACACGAATACAAGTGCAAAAGTGGTTTCCTGCACCAACACAAGTGCGAAAAGTGGTTTTTCAACACTAACACAAGTGCGAAAAGTGGTTTTTCAACACTAACACAAGTGCGAAAAGTGTTTTTTCCACACTAATACAAGTGCAAAAGTGGTTTCCTGCACCAAGACAAGTGCAAAAAGTGGTTTTTCAACACTAACACAAGTGCGAAAAGTGGTTTTTCAACACTATCACAAGTGCAAAAAGTGTTTTTTCCACACTAATACAAGTGCAAAAGTGGTTTCCTGCACCAACACAAGTGCGAAAAGTGGTTTTTCAACACTAACACAAGTGCGAAAAGTGGTTTTTCCACACGAATACAAGTGCAAAAGTGGTTTCCTGCACCAACAAGTGCGAAAAGTGGTTTTTCAACATTAACACAAGTGCGAAAAGTGGTTTTTCAACACTAACACAAGTGCGGAAAGTGGTTTTTCAACACTAAAACAAGTGCGAAAAGTGGTTTTTCCACACTAATACAAGTGCAAAAGTGGTTTCCTGCACCAACACAAGTGCGAAACGTGGTTTTTCAACACTAACAAAGTGCGAAAAGTGGTTTTTCCACACTAATACAAGTGCAAAAGTGGTTTCCTGCACCAACACAAGTGCGAAAAGTGGTTTTTCAACACTAACACAAGTGCGAAAAGTGGTTTTTCCACACTAATACAAGTGCAAAAGTGGTTTCCTGCACCAACACAAGTGCGAAAAGTGGTTTTTCAACACTAACACAAGTGCGAAAAGTGGTTTTTCAACACTAACACAAGTGCGAAAAGTAGTTTTTCAACACTAACACAAGTGTGAAAAGTGGTTTTTCAACACTAACACAAGTGCGAAAAGTGGTTTTTCCACACAAATACAAGTGCAAAAGTGGTTTCCTGCACCAACACAAGTGCGAAAAGTGGTTTTTCAACACTAACACAAGTGTGAAAAGTGTTTTTTCCACACTAATACAAGTGCAAAAGTGGTTTCCTGTACCAACACAAGTGCGAAAAGTGGTTTTTCAACACTAACACAAGTGCGAAAAGTGGTTTTTCAACACTAACACAAGTGCGAAAAGTGGTTTTTCAACACTATCACAAGTGCAAAAAGTGTTTTTTCCACACTAATAAAAGTGCAAAAGTGGTTTCCTGCACCAACACAAGTGCGAAAAGTGGTTTTTCAACACTAACACAAGTGCGAAAAGTGGTTTTTCAACACTAACACAAGTGCGAAAAGTGGTTTTTCCACACTAATACAAGTGCAAAAGTGGTTTCCTGCACCAACACAAGTGCGAAAAGTGGTTTTTCAACACTAACACAATTGCGAAAAGTGGTTTTTCAACACTATCACAAGTGCAAAAAGTGTTTTTTCCACACTAATACAAGTGCAAAAGTGGTTTCCTGCACCAACACAAGTGCGAAAAGTGGTTTTTCAACACTAACACAAGTGCGAAAAGTGGTTTTTCAACACTATCACAAGTGCAAAAAGTGTTTTTTCCACACTAATACAAGTGCAAAAGTGGTTTCCTGCACCAACACAAGTGCGAAAAGTGGTTTTTCAACACTAACACAAGTGCGAAAAGTGGTTTTTCCACACGAATACAAGTGCAAAAGTGGTTTCCTACACCAACACAAGTGCGAAAAGTGGTTTTTCAACATTAACACAAGTGCGAAAAGTGGTTTTTCAACACTAACACAAGTGCGGAAAGTGGTTTTTCAACACTAAAACAAGTGCGAAAAGTGGTTTTTCCACACTAATACAAGTGCAAAAGTGGTTTCCTGCACCAACACAAGTGCGAAACGTGGTTTTTCAAGACTAACACAAGTGCGAAAAGTGGTTTTTCCACACTAATACAAGTGCAAAAGTGGTTTCCTGCACCAACACAAGTGCAAAAAGTGGTTTTTCAACACTAACAAGTGCGAAAAGTGGTTTTTCAACACTAACACAAGTACGAAAAGTGGTTTTTCAACACTAACACAAGTGCGAAAAGTGGTTTTCCACACTAATACAAGTGCAAAAGTGGTTTCCTGCACCAACACAAGTGCGAAAAGTGGTTTTTCAACACTAACACAAGTGCGAAAAGTGTTTTTTCCACACTAATACAAGTGCAAAAGTGGTTTCCTGTACCAACACAAGTGCAAAAAGTGGTTTTTCAACACTAACACAAGTGCGAAAAGTGGTTTTTCAACACTAACACAAGTGCGAAAAGTGGTTTTTCAACACTATCACAAGTGCAAAAAGTGTTTTTTCCACACTAATACAAGTGCAAAAGTGGTTTCCTGCACCAACACAAGTGCGAAAAGTGGTTTTTCAACACTAACACAAGTGCGAAAAGTGGTTTTTCAACACTAACACAAGTGTGAAAAGTGGTTTTTCCACACTAATACAAGTGCAAAAGTGGTTTCCTGCACCAACACAAGTGCGAAAAGTGGTTTTTCAACACTAACACAACTGCGAAAAGTGGTTTTTCAACACTAACACAAGTGCGAAAAGTGTTTTTTCCACACTAATACAAGTGCAAAAGTGGTTTCCTGCACCAAGACAAGTGCAAAAAGTGGTTTTTCAACACTAACACAAGTGCGAAAAGTGGTTTTTCAACACTATCACAAGTGCAAAAAGTGTTTTTTCCACACTAATACAAGTGCAAAAGTGGTTTCCTGCACCAACACAAGTGCGAAAAGTGGTTTTTCAACACTAACACAAGTGCGAAAAGTGGTTTTTCCACACGAATACAAGTGCAAAAGTGGTTTCCTGCACCAACAAGTGCGAAAAGTGGTTTTTCAACATTAACACAAGTGCGAAAAGTCGTTTTTCAACACTAAAACAAGTGCGAAAAGTGGTTTTTCCACACTAATACAAGTGCAAAAGTGGTTTCCTGCACCAACACAAGTGCGAAACGTGGTTTTTCAACACTAACAAAGTGCGAAAAGTGGTTTTTCCACACTAATACAAGTGCAAAAGTGGTTTCCTGCACCAACACAAGTGCGAAAAGTGGTTTTTCAACACTAACACAAGTGCGAAAAGTGGTTTTTCCACACTAATACAAGTGCAAAAGTGGTTTCCTGCACCAACACAAGTGCGAAAAGTGGTTTTTCAACACTAACACAAGTGCGAAAAGTGGTTTTTCAACACTAACACAAGTGCGAAAAGTGGTTTTTCAACACTAACACAAGTGTGAAAAGTGGTTTTTCAACACTAACACAAGTGCGAAAAGTGGTTTTTCCACACAAATACAAGTGCAAAAGTGGTTTCCTGCACCAACACAAGTGCGAAAAGTGGTTTTTCAACACTAACACAAGTGCGAAAAGTGGTTTTTCAACACTATCACAAGTGCGAAAAGTGTTTTTTACACACTAATACAAGTGCAAAAGTGGTTTCCTGTACCAACACAAGTGCGAAAAGTGGTTTTTCAACACTAACACAAGTGTGAAAAGTGTTTTTTCCACACTAATACAAGTGCAAAAGTGGTTTCCTGTACCAACACAAGTGCGAAAAGTGGTTTTTCAACACTAACACAAGTGCGAAAAGTGGTTTTTCAACACTAACACAAGTGCGAAAAGTGGTTTTTCAACACTATCACAAGTGCAAAAAGTGTTTTTTCCACACTAATACAAGTGCAAAAGTGGTTTCCTGCACCAACACAAGTGCGAAAAGTGGTTTTTCAACACTAACACAAGTGCGAAAAGTGGTTTTTCAACACTAACACAAGTGCGAAAAGTGGTTTTCCCACACTAATACAAGTGCAAAAGTGGTTTCCTGCACCAACACAAGTGCGAAAAGTGGTTTTTCAACACTAACACAATTGCGAAAAGTGGTTTTTCAACACTATCACAAGTGCAAAAAGTGTTTTTTCCACACTAATACAAGTGCAAAAGTGGTTTCCTGCACCAACACAAGTGCGAAAAGTGGTTTTTCAACACTAACACAAGTGCGAAAAGTGGTTTTTCAACACTATCACAAGTGCAAAAAGTGTTTTTTCCACACTAATACAAGTGCAAAAGTGGTTTCCTGCACCAACACAAGTGCGAAAAGTGGTTTTTCAACACTAACACAAGTGCGAAAAGTGGTTTTTCCACACGAATACAAGTGCAAAAGTGGTTTCCTGCACCAACACAAGTGCGAAAAGTGGTTTTTCAACATTAACACAAGTGCGAAAAGTGGTTTTTCAACACTAACACAAGTGCGGAAAGTGGTTTTTCAACACTAAAACAAGTGCGAAAAGTGGTTTTTCCACACTAATACAAGTGCAAAAGTGGTTTCCTGCACCAACACAAGTGCGAAACGTGGTTTTTCAAGACTAACACAAGTGCGAAAAGTGGTTTTTCCACACTAATACAAGTGCAAAAGTGGTTTCCTGCACCAACACAAGTGCAAAAAGTGGATTTTCAACACTAACAAGTGCGAAAAGTGGTTTTTCAACACTAACACAAGTACGAAAAGTGGTTTTTCAACACTAACACAAGTGCGAAAAGTGGTTTTCCACACTAATACAAGTGCAAAAGTGGTTTCCTGCACCAACACAAGTGCGAAAAGTGGTTTTTCAACACTAACACAAGTGCGAAAAGTGTTTTTTCCACACTAATACAAGTGCAAAAGTGGTTTCCTGTACCAACACAAGTGCAAAAAGTGGTTTTTCAACACTAACACAAGTGCGAAAAGTGGTTTTTCAACACTAACACAAGTGCGAAAAGTGGTTTTTCAACACTATCACAAGTGCAAAAAGTGTTTTTTCCACACTAATACAAGTGCAAAAGTGGTTTCCTGCACCAACACAAGTGCGAAAAGTGGTTTTTCAACACTAACACAAGTGCGAAAAGTGGTTTTTCAACACTAACACAAGTGTGAAAAGTGGTTTTTCCACACTAATACAAGTGCAAAAGTGGTTTCCTGCACCAACACAAGTGCGAAAAGTGGTTTTTCAACACTAACACAACTGCGAAAAGTGGTTTTTCAACACTATCACAGTGCAAAAAGCGTTTTTTCCACACTAATACAAGTGCAAAAGTGGTTTCCTGCACCAACACAAGTGCGAAAAGTGGTTTTTCAACACTAACACAAGTGCGAAAAGTGGTTTTTCAACACTAACACAAGTGCGAAAAGTGGTTTTCCCACACTAATACAAGTGCAAAAGTGGTTTCCTGCACCAAAACAAGTGCGAAAAGTGGTTTTTCAACACTAACACAAGTGCGAAAAGTGGTTTTTCAACACTAACACAAGTGCGAAAAGTGTTTTTTCCACACTAATACAAGTGCAAAAGTGGTTTCCTGCACCAAGACAAGTGCAAAAAGTGGTTTTTCAATACTAACACAAGTCCGAAAAGTGGTTTTTCAACACTAACACTAGTGCGAAAAGTGGTTTTTCAACACTAACACAAGTGCGAAAAGTGGTTTTTCCACACTAATACAAGTGCAAAAGTGGTTTCCTGCACCAACACAAGTGCGAAAAGTGGTTTTTCAACATTAACACAAGTGCTAAAAGTGGTTTTTCAACACTAACACAAGTGCGAAAAGTGGTTTTTCAACACTAACACAAGTGAGAAAAGTGGTTTTTCCACACTAATACAAGTGCAAAAGTGGTTTCCTGCACCAACACAAGTGCGAAAAGTGGTTTTTCAACACTAACACAAGTGCGAAAAATGATTTTTCAACACTATCAAAAGTGCAAAAAGTGTTTTTTCCACACTAATACAAGTGCAAAAGTGGTTTCCTGCACCAACACAAGTGCGAAAAGTGGTTTTTCAACACTAACAAAAGTGCGAAAAGTGGTTTTTCAACACTAACAAAAGTGCGAAAAGTGGTTTTTCAACACTAACACAAGTGCGAAAAGTGGTTTTTCAACACGAACACAAGTGCGAAAAGTGGTTTTTCAACACTAACACAAGTGAGAAAAGTGGTTTTTCCACACTAATACAAGTGCAAAAGTGGTTTCCTGCACCAACACAAGTGCGAAAAGTGGTTTTTCAACACTAACACAAGTGTGAAAAGTGGTTTTTCAACACTAACACAAGTGCGAAAAGTGGTTTTACCACACTAATACAAGCGCAAAAGTGGTTTCCTGCACCAACAGAAGTGCGAAAAGTGGTTTTTCAACACTAACACAAGTGCGAAAAGTGGTTTTTCAACACTATCACAAGTGCAAAAAGTGTTTTTTCCACACTAATACAAGTGCAAAAGTGGTTTCCTGCACCAACACAAGTGCGAAAAGTGGTTTTTCAACACTAACACAAGTGCGAAAAGTGGTTTTTCAACACTAACACAAGTGCGAAAAGTGGTTTTTCAACACGAACACAAGTGCGAAAAGTGGTTTTTCCACACGAATACAAGTGCAAAAGTGGTTTCCTGCACCAACAAGTGCGAAAAGTGGTTTTTCAACATTAACACAAGTGCGAAAAGTGGTTTTTCAACACTAACACAAGTGCGGAAAGTGGTTTTTCAACACTAAAACAAGTGCGAAAAGTGGTTTTTCCACACTAATACAAGTGCAAAAGTGGTTTCCTGCACCAACACAAGTGCGAAACGTGGTTTTTCAACACTAACAAAGTGCGAAAAGTGGTTTTTCCACACTAATACAAGTGCAAAAGTGGTTTCCTGCACCAACACAAGTGCGAAAAGTGGTTTTTCAACACTAACACAAGTGCGAAAAGTGGTTTTTCCACACTAATACAAGTGCAAAAGTGGTTTCCTGCACCAACACAAGTGCGAAAAGTGGTTTTTCAACACTAACACAAGTGCGAAAAGTGGTTTTTCAACACTAACACAAGTGCGAAAAGTGGTTTTTCAACACTAACACAAGTGTGAAAAGTGGTTTTTCAACACTAACACAAGTGCGAAAAGTGGTTTTTCCACACAAATACAAGTGCAAAAGTGGTTTCCTGCACCAACACAAGTGCGAAAAGTGGTTTTCCAACACTAACACAAGTGCGAAAAGTGGTTTTTCAACACTATCACAAGTGCAAAAAGCGTTTTTTCCACACTAATACAAGTGCAAAAGTGGTTTCCTGCACCAACACAAGTGCGAAAAGTGGTTTTTCAACACTAACACAAGTGCGAAAAGTGTTTTTTCCACACTAATACAAGTGCAAAAGTGGTTTCCTGCACCAAGACAAGTGCAAAAAGTGGTTTTTCAACACTAACACAAGTGCGAAAAGTGGTTTTTCAACACTATCACAAGTGCAAAAAGTGTTTTTTCCACACTAATACAAGTGCAAAAGTGGTTTTTCAACACTAACACAAGTGTGAAAAGTGGTTTTTCAACACCAACACAAGTGCGAAACGTGGTTTTTCAACACTAACACAAGTGCGAAAAGTGGTTTTTCAACACTATCACAAGTGCAAAAAGTGTTTTTTCCACACTAATACAAGTGCAAAAGTGGTTTCCTGCACCAACACAAGTGCGAAAAGTGGTTTTTCAACACTAACACAAGTGCGAAAAGTGGTTTTTCAACACTAACACAAGTGCGAAAAGTGGTTTTTCCACACTAATACAAGTGCAAAAGTGGTTTTTCAACACTATCACAAGTGCAAAAAGTGTTTTTTCCACACTAATACAAGTGCAAAAGTGGTTTCCTGCACCAACACAAGTGCGAAAAGTGGTTTTTCAACACTAACACAAGTGCGAAAAGTGGTTTTTCAACACTAACACAAGTGCGAAAAGTGGTTTTTCCACACTAATACAAGTGCAAAAGTGGTTTCCTGCACCAACACAAGTGCGAAAAGTGGTTTTTCAACACTAACACAATTGCGAAAAGTGGTTTTTCAACACTATCACAAGTGCAAAAAGTGTTTTTTCCACACTAATACAAGTGCAAAAGTGGTTTCCTGCACCAACACAAGTGCGAAAAGTGGTTTTTCAACACTAACACAAGTGCGAAAAGTGGTTTTTCACCACTATCACAAGTGCACAAAGTGTTTTTTCCACACTAATACAAGTGCAAAAGTGGTTTCCTGCACCAACACAAGTGCGAAAAGTGGTTTTTCAACACTAACACAAGTGCGAAAAGTGGTTTTTCCACACGAATACAAGTGCAAAAGTGGTTTCCTACACCAACACAAGTGCGAAAAGTGGTTTTTCAACATTAACACAAGTGCGAAAAGTGGTTTTTCAACACTAACACAAGTGTGGAAAGTGGTTTTTCAACACTAAAACAAGTGCGAAAAGTGGTTTTTCCACACTAATACAAGTGCAAAAGTGGTTTCCTGCACCAACACAAGTGCGAAACGTGGTTTTTCAAGACTAACACAAGTGCGAAAAGTGGTTTTTCCACACTAATACAAGTGCAAAAGTGGTTTCCTGCACCAACACAAGTGCAAAAAGTGGTTTTTCAACACTAACAAGTGCGAAAAGTGGTTTTTCAACACTAACACAAGTACGAAAAGTGGTTTTTCAACACTAACACAAGTGCGAAAAGTGGTTTTCCACACTAATACAAGTGCAAAAGTGGTTTCCTGCACCAACACAAGTGCGAAAAGTGGTTTTTCAACACTAACACAAGTGCGAAAAGTGTTTTTTCCACACTAATACAAGTGCAAAAGTGGTTTCCTGTACCAACACAAGTGCAAAAAGTGGTTTTTCAACACTAACACAAGTGCGAAAAGTGGTTTTTCAACACTAACACAAGTGCGAAAAGTGGTTTTTCAACACTATCACAAGTGCAAAAAGTGTTTTTTCCACACTAATACAAGTGCAAAAGTGGTTTCCTGCACCAACACAAGTGCGAAAAGTGGTTTTTCAACACTAACACAAGTGCGAAAAGTGGTTTTTCAACACTAACACAAGTGTGAAAAGTGGTTTTTCCACACTAATACAAGTGCAAAAGTGGTTTCCTGCACCAACACAAGTGCGAAAAGTGGTTTTTCAACACTAACACAACTGCGAAAAGTGGTTTTTCAACACTAACACAAGTGTGAAAAGTGGTTTTTCCACACTAATACAAGTGCAAAAGTGGTTTCCTGCACCAACACAAGTGCAAAAAGTGGTTTTTCAACACTAACACAAGTGCGAAAAGTGGTTTTTCAACACTAACACAAGTGCGAAAAGTGGTTTTTCAACACTAACACAAGTGTGAAAAGTGGTTTTTCCACACTAATACAAGTGCAAAAGTGGTTTCCTGCACCAACACAAGTGCGAAAAGTGGTTTTTCAACACTAACACAAGTGCGAAAAGTGGTTTTTCCACACGAATACAAGTGCAAAAGTGGTTTCCTGCACCAACAAGTGCGAAAAGTGGTTTTTCAACATTAACACAAGTGCGAAAAGTGGTTTTTCAACACTAACACAAGTGCGGAAAGTGGTTTTTCAACACTAAAACAAGTGCGAAAAGTGGTTTTTCCACACTAATACAAGTGCAAAAGTGGTTTCCTGCACCAACACAAGTGCGAAACGTGGTTTTTCAACACTAACAAAGTGCGAAAAGTGGTTTTTCCACACTAATACAAGTGCAAAAGTGGTTTCCTGCACCAACACAAGTGCGAAAAGTGGTTTTTCAACACTAACACAAGTGCGAAAAGTGGTTTTTCCACACTAATACAAGTGCAAAAGTGGCTTCCTGCACCAACACAAGTGCGAAAAGTGGTTTTTCAACACTAACACAAGTGCGAAAAGTGGTTTTTCAACACTAACACAAGTGCGAAAAGTGGTTTTTCAACACTAACACAAGTGTAAAAAGTGGTTTTTCAACACTAACACAAGTGCGAAAAGTGGTTTTTCCACACAAATACAAGTGCAAAAGTGGTTTCCTGCACCAACACAAGTGCGAAAAGTGGTTTTTCAACACTAACACAAGTGCGAAAAGTGGTTTTTCAACACTATCACAAGTGCGAAAAGTGTTTTTTACACACTAATACAAGTGCAAAAGTGGTTTCCTGTACCAACACAAGTGCGAAAAGTGGTTTTTCAACACTAACACAAGTGTGAAAAGTGTTTTTTCCACACTAATACAAGTGCAAAAGTGGTTTCCTGTACCAACACAAGTGCGAAAAGTGGTTTTTCAACACTAACACAAGTGCGAAAAGTGGTTTTTCAACACTAACACAAGTGCGAAAAGTGGTTTTTCCACACTAATACAAGTGCAAAAGTGGTTTCCTGCACCAACACAAGTGCGAAAAGTGGTTTTTCAACACTAACACAATTGCGAAAAGTGGTTTTTCAACACTATCACAAGTGCAAAAAGTGTTTTTTCCACACTAATACAAGTGCAAAAGTGGTTTCCTGCACCAACACAAGTGCGAAAAGTGGTTTTTCAACACTAACACAAGTGCGAAAAGTGGTTTTTCAACACTATCACAAGTGCAAAAAGTGTTTTTTCCACACTAATACAAGTGCAAAAGTGGTTTCCTGCACCAACACAAGTGCGAAAAGTGGTTTTTCAACACTAACACAAGTGCGAAAAGTGGTTTTTCCACACGAATACAAGTGCAAAAGTGGTTTCCTGCACCAACACAAGTGCGAAAAGTGGTTTTTCAACATTAACACAAGTGCGAAAAGTGGTTTTTCAACACTAACACAAGTGCGGAAAGTGGTTTTTCAACACTAAAACAAGTGCGAAAAGTGGTTTTTCCACACTAATACAAGTGCAAAAGTGGTTTCCTGCACCAACACAAGTGCGAAACGTGGTTTTTCAAGACTAACACAAGTGCGAAAAGTGGTTTTTCCACACTAATACAAGTGCAAAAGTGGTTTCCTGCACCAACACAAGTGCAAAAAGTGGTTTTTCAACACTAACAAGTGCGAAAAGTGGTTTTTCAACACTAACACAAGTATGAAAAGTGGTTTTTCAACACTAACACAAGTGCGAAAAGTGGTTTTCCACACTAATACAAGTGCAAAAGTGGTTTCCTGCACCAACACAAGTGCGAAAAGTGGTTTTTCAACACTAACACAAGTGCGAAAAGTGGTTTTTCCACACTAATACAAGTGCAAAAGTGGTTTCCTGCACCAACACAAGTGCGAAACGTGGTTTTTCAAGACTAACACAAGTGCGAAAAGTGGTTTTTCCACACTAATACAAGTGCAAAAGTGGTTTCCTGCACCAACACAAGTGCAAAAAGTGGTTTTTCAACACTAAAACAAGTGCGAAAAGTGGTTTTTCCACACTAATACAAGTGCAAAAGTGGTTTCCTGCACCAACACAAGTGCGAAACGTGGTTTTTCAAGACTAACACAAGTGCGAAAAGTGGTTTTTCCACACTAATACAAGTGCAAAAGTGGTTTCCTGCACCAACACAAGTGCAAAAAGTGGTTTTTCAACACTAACAAGTGCGAAAAGTGGTTTTTCAACACTAACACAAGTACGAAAAGTGATTTTTCAACACTAACACAAGTGCGAAAAGTGGTTTTCCACACTAATACAAGTGCAAAAGTGGTTTCCTGCACCAACACAAGTGCGAAAAGTGGTTTTTCAACACTAACACAAGTGCGAAAAGTGTTTTTTCCACACTAATACAAGTGCAAAAGTGGTTTCCTGTACCAACACAAGTGCAAAAAGTGGTTTTTCAACACTAACACAAGTGCGAAAAGTGGTTTTTCAACACTAACACAAGTGCGAAAACTGGTTTTTCAACACTATCACAAGTGCAAAAAGTGTTTTTTCCACACTAATACAAGTGCAAAAGTGGTTTCCTGCACCAACACAAGTGCGAAAAGTGGTTTTTCAACACTAACACAAGTGCGAAAAGTGGTTTTTCAACACTAACACAAGTGTGAAAAGTAGTTTTTCCACACTAATACAAGTGCAAAAGTGGTTTCCTGCACCAACACAAGTGCGAAAAGTGGTTTTTCAACACTAACACAACTGCGAAAAGTGGTTTTTCAACACTAACACAAGTGCGAAAAGTGTTTTTTCCACACTAATACAAGTGCAAAAGTGGTTTCCTGCACCAAGACAAGTGCAAAAAGTGGTTTTTCAACACTAACACAAGTGCGAAAAGTGGTTTTTCAACACTATCACAAGTGCAAAAAGTGTTTTTTCCACACTAATACAAGTGCAAAAGTGGTTTCCTGCACCAACACAAGTGCGAAAAGTGGTTTTTCAACACTAACACAAGTGCGAAAAGTGGTTTTTCCACACGAATACAAGTGCAAAAGTGGTTTCCTGCACCAACACAAGTGCGAAAAGTGGTTTTTCAACATTAACACAAGTGCGAAAAGTGGTTTTTCAACACTAACACAAGTGCGGAAAGTGGTTTTTCAACACTAAAACAAGTGCGAAAAGTGGTTTTTCCACACTAATACAAGTGCAAAAGTGGTTTCCTGCACCAACACAAGTGCGAAACGTGGTTTTTCAAGACTAACACAAGTGCGAAAAGTGGTTTTTCCACACTAATACAAGTGCAAAAGTGGTTTCCTGCACCAACACAAGTGCAAAAAGTGGTTTTTCAACACTAACAAGTGCGAAAAGTGGTTTTTCAACACTAACACAAGTACGAAAAGTGGTTTTTCAACACTAACACAAGTGCGAAAAGTGGTTTTCCACACTAATACAAGTGCAAAAGTGGTTTCCTGCACCAACACAAGTGCGAAAAGTGGTTTTTCAACACTAACACAAGTGCGAAAAGTGGTTTTTCCACACTAATACAAGTGCAAAAGTGGTTTCCTGCACCAACACAAGTGCGAAACGTGGTTTTTCAAGACTAACACAAGTGCGAAAAGTGGTTTTTCCACACTAATACAAGTGCAAAAGTGGTTTCCTGCACCAACACAAGTGCAAAAAGTGGTTTTTCAACACTAAAACAAGTGCGAAAAGTGGTTTTTCCACACTAATACAAGTGCAAAAGTGGTTTCCTGCACCAACACAAGTGCGAAACGTGGTTTTTCAAGACTAACACAAGTGCGAAAAGTGGTTTTTCCACACTAATACAAGTGCAAAAGTGGTTTCCTGCACCAACACAAGTGCAAAAAGTGGTTTTTCAACACTAACAAGTGCGAAAAGTGGTTTTTCAACACTAACACAAGTACGAAAAGTGATTTTTCAACACTAACACAAGTGCGAAAAGTGGTTTTCCACACTAATACAAGTGCAAAAGTGGTTTCCTGCACCAACACAAGTGCGAAAAGTGGTTTTTCAACACTAACACAAGTGCGAAAAGTGTTTTTTCCACACTAATACAAGTGCAAAAGTGGTTTCCTGTACCAACACAAGTGCAAAAAGTGGTTTTTCAACACTAACACAAGTGCGAAAAGTGGTTTTTCAACACTAACACAAGTGCGAAAAGTGGTTTTTCAACACTATCACAAGTGCAAAAAGTGTTTTTTCCACACTAATACAAGTGCAAAAGTGGTTTCCTGCACCAACACAAGTGCGAAAAGTGGTTTTTCAACACTAACACAAGTGCGAAAAGTGGTTTTTCAACACTAACACAAGTGTGAAAAGTGGTTTTTCCACACTAATACAAGTGCAAAAGTGGTTTCCTGCACCAACACAAGTGCGAAAAGTGGTTTTTCAACACTAACACAACTGCGAAAAGTGGTTTTTCAACACTAACACAAGTGCGAAAAGTGTTTTTTCCACACTAATACAAGTGCAAAAGTGGTTTCCTGCACCAAGACAAGTGCAAAAAGTGGTTTTTCAACACTAACACAAGTGCGAAAAGTGGTTTTTCAACACTATCACAAGTGCAAAAAGTGTTTTTTCCACACTAATACAAGTGCAAAAGTGGTTTCCTGCACCAACACAAGTGCGAAAAGTGGTTTTTCAACACTAACACAAGTGCGAAAAGTGGTTTTTCCACACGAATACAAGTGCAAAAGTGGTTTCCTGCACCAACAAGTGCGAAAAGTGGTTTTTCAACATTAACACAAGTGCGAAAAGTGGTTTTTCAACACTAACACAAGTGCGGAAAGTGGTTTTTCAACACTAAAACAAGTGCGAAAAGTGGTTTTTCCACACTAATACAAGTGCAAAAGTGGTTTCCTGCACCAACACAAGTGCGAAACGTGGTTTTTCAACACTAACAAAGTGCGAAAAGTGGTTTTTCCACACTAATACAAGTGCAAAAGTGGTTTCCTGCACCAACACAAGTGCGAAAAGTGGTTTTTCAACACTAACACAAGTGCGAAAAGTGGTTTTTCCACACTAATACAAGTGCAAAATTGGTTTCCTGCACCAACACAAGTGCGAAAAGTGGTTTTTCAACACTAACACAAGTGCGAAAAGTGGTTTTTCAACACTAACACAAGTGCGAAAAGTGGTTTTTCAACACTAACACAAGTGCGAAAAGTGGTTTTTCAACACTAACACAAGTGTGAAAAGTGGTTTTTCAACACTAACACAAGTGCGAAAAGTGGTTTTTCCACACAAATACAAGTGCAAAAGTGGTTTCCTGCACCAACACAAGTGCGAAAAGTGGTTTTTCAACACTAACACAAGTGCGAAAAGTGGTTTTTCAACACTATCACAAGTGCGAAAAGTGTTTTTTACACACTAATACAAGTGCAAAAGTGGTTTCCTGTACCAACACAAGTGCGAAAAGTGGTTTTTCAACACTAACACAAGTGTGAAAAGTGTTTTTTCCACACTAATACAAGTGCAAAAGTGGTTTCCTGTACCAACACAAGTGCGAAAAGTGGTTTTTCAACACTAACACAAGTGCGAAAAGTGGTTTTTCAACACTAACACAAGTGCGAAAAGTGGTTTTTCAACACTATCACAAGTGCAAAAAGTGTTTTTTCCACACTAATACAAGTGCAAAAGTGGTTTCCTGCACCAACACAAGTGCGAAAAGTGGTTTTTCAACACTAACACAAGTGCGAAAAGTGGTTTTTCAACACTAACACAAGTGCGAAAAGTGGTTTTTCCACACTAATACAAGTGCAAAAGTGGTTTCCTGCACCAACACAAGTGCGAAAAGTGGTTTTTCAACACTAACACAATTGCGAAAAGTGGTTTTTCAACACTATCACAAGTGCAAAAAGTGTTTTTTCCACACTAATACAAGTGCAAAAGTGGTTTCCTGCACCAACACAAGTGCGAAAAGTGGTTTTTCAACACTAACACAAGTGCGAAAAGTGGTTTTTCAACACTATCACAAGTGCAAAAAGTGTTTTTTCCACACTAATACAAGTGCAAAAGTGGTTTCCTGCACCAACACAAGTGCGAAAAGTGGTTTTTCAACACTAACACAAGTGCGAAAAGTGGTTTTTCCACACGAATACAAGTGCAAAAGTGGTTTCCTGCACCAACACAAGTGCGAAAAGTGGTTTTTCAACATTAACACAAGTGCGAAAAGTGGTTTTTCAACACTAACACAAGTGCGGAAAGTGGTTTTTCAACACTAAAACAAGTGCGAAAAGTGGTTTTTCCACACTAATACAAGTGCAAAAGTGGTTTCCTGCACCAACACAAGTGCGAAACGTGGTTTTTCAAGACTAACACAAGTGCGAAAAGTGGTTTTTCCACACTAATACAAGTGCAAAAGTGGTTTCCTGCACCAACACAAGTGCAAAAAGTGGTTTTTCAACACTAACAAGTGCGAAAAGTGGTTTTTCAACACTAACACAAGTACGAAAAGTGGTTTTTCAACACTAACACAAGTGCGAAAAGTGGTTTTCCACACTAATACAAGTGCAAAAGTGGTTTCCTGCACCAACACAAGTGCGAAAAGTGGTTTTTCAACACTAACACAAGTGCGAAAAGTGTTTTTTCCACACTAATACAAGTGCAAAAGTGGTTTCCTGTACCAACACAAGTGCAAAAAGTGGTTTTTCAACACTAACACAAGTGCGAAAAGTGGTTTTTCAACACTAACACAAGTGCGAAAAGTGGTTTTTCAACACTATCACAAGTGCAAAAAGTGTTTTTTCCACACTAATACAAGTGCAAAAGTGGTTTCCTGCACCAACACAAGTGCGAAAAGTGGTTTTTCAACACTAACACAAGTGCGAAAAGTGGTTTTTCAACACTAACACAAGTGTGAAAAGTGGTTTTTCCACACTAATACAAGTGCAAAAGTGGTTTCCTGCACCAACACAAGTGCGAAAAGTGGTTTTTCAACACTAACACAACTGCGAAAAGTGGTTTTTCAACACTATCACAAGTGCAAAAAGCGTTTTTTCCACACTAATACAAGTGCAAAAGTGGTTTCCTGCACCAACACAAGTGCGAAAAGTGGTTTTTCAACACTAACACAAGTGCGAAAAGTGGTTTTTCAACACTAACACAAGTGCGAAAAGTGGTTTTCCCACACTAATACAAGTGCAAAAGTGGTTTCCTGCACCAACACAAGTGCGAAAAGTGGTTTTTCAACACTAACACAAGTGCGAAAAGTGGTTTTTCAACACTAACACAAGTGCGAAAAGTGTTTTTTCCACACTAATACAAGTGCAAAAGTGATTTCCTGCACCAAGACAAGTGCAAAAAGTGGTTTTTCAATACTAACACAAGTCCGAAAAGTGGTTTTTCAACACTAACACTAGTGCGAAAAGTGGTTTTTCAACACTAACACAAGTGCGAAAAGTGGTTTTTCCACACTAATACAAGTGCAAAAGTGGTTTCCTGCACCAACACAAGTGCGAAAAGTGGTTTTTCAACATTAACACAAGTGCTAAAAGTGGTTTTTCAACACTAACACAAGTGCGAAAAGTGGTTTTTCAACACTAACACAAGTGAGAAAAGTGGTTTTTCCACACTAATACAAGTGCAAAAGTGGTTTCCTGCACCAACACAAGTGCGAAAAGTGGTTTTTCAACACTAACACAAGTGCGAAAAATGATTTTTCAACACTATCAAAAGTGCAAAAAGTGTTTTTTCCACACTAATACAAGTGCAAAAGTGGTTTCCTGCACCAACACAAGTGCGAAAAGTGGTTATTCAACACTAACAAAAGTGCGAAAAGTGGTTTTTCAACACGAACAAAAGTACGAAAAGTGGTTTTTCAACACTAACACAAGTGCGAAAAGTGGTTTTTCAACACGAACACAAGTGCGAAAAGTGGTTTTTCAACACTAACACAAGTGAGAAAAGTGGTTTTTCCACACTAATACAAGTGCAAAAGTGGTTTCCTGCACCAACACAAGTGCGAAAAGTGGTTTTTCAACACTAACACAAGTGTGAAAAGTGGTTTTTCAACACTAACACAAGTGCGAAAAGTGGTTTTACCACACTAATACAAGCGCAAAAGTGGTTTCCTGCACCAACAGAAGTGCGAAAAGTGGTTTTTCAACACTAACACAAGTGCGAAAAGTGGTTTTTCAACACTATCACAAGTGCAAAAAGTGTTTTTTCCACACTAATACAAGTGCAAAAGTGGTTTCCTGCACCAACACAAGTGCGAAAAGTGGTTTTTCAACACTAACACAAGTGCGAAAAGTGGTTTTTCAACACTAACACAAGTGCGAAAAGTGGTTTTTCAACACGAACACAAGTGCGAAAAGTGGTTTTGCCACACGAATACAAGTGCAAAAGTGGTTTCCTGCACCAACAAGTGCGAAAAGTGGTTTTTCAACATTAACACAAGTGCGAAAAGTGGTTTTTCAACACTAACACAAGTGCGGAAAGTGGTTTTTCAACACTAAAACAAGTGCGAAAAGTGGTTTTTCCACACTAATACAAGTGCAAAAGTGGTTTCCTGCACCAACACAAGTGCGAAACGTGGTTTTTCAACACTAACAAAGTGCGAAAAGTGGTTTTTCCACACTAATACAAGTGCAAAAGTGGTTTCCTGCACCAACACAAGTGCGAAAAGTGGTTTTTCAACACTAACACAAGTGCGAAAAGTGGTTTTTCCACACTAATACAAGTGCAAAAGTGGTTTCCTGCACCAACACAAGTGCGAAAAGTGGTTTTTCAACACTAACACAAGTGCGAAAAGTGGTTTTTCAACACTAACACAAGTGCGAAAAGTGGTTTTTCAACACTAACACAAGTGTGAAAAGTGGTTTTTCAACACTAACACAAGTGCGAAAAGTGGTTTTTCCACACAAATACAAGTGCAAAAGTGGTTTCCTGCACCAACACAAGTGCGAAATGTGGTTTTTCAACACTATCACAAGTGCAAAAAGTGTTTTTTCCACACTAATACAAGTGCAAAAGTGGTTTCCTGCACCAACACAAGTGCGAAAAGTGGTTTTTCAACACTAACACAAGTGCGAAAAGTGGTTTTTCAACACTATCACAAGTGCAAAAAGTGTTTTTTCCACACTAATACAAGTGCAAAAGTGGTTTCCTGCACCAACACAAGTGCGAAAAGTGGTTTTTCAACACTAACACAAGTGCGAAAAGTGGTTTTTCCACACGAATACAAGTGCAAAAGTGGTTTCCTGCACCAACACAAGTGCGAAAAGTGGTTTTTCAACATTAACACAAGTGCGAAAAGTGGTTTTTCAACACTAACACAAGTGCGGAAAGTGGTTTTTCAACACTAAAACAAGTGCGAAAAGTGGTTTTTCCACACTAATACAAGTGCAAAAGTGGTTTCCTGCACCAACACAAGTGCGAAACGTGGTTTTTCAAGACTAACACAAGTGCGAAAAGTGGTTTTTCCACACTAATACAAGTGCAAAAGTGGTTTCCTGCACCAACACAAGTGCAAAAAGTGGTTTTTCAACACTAACAAGTGCGAAAAGTGGTTTTTCAACACTAACACAAGTACGAAAAGTGGTTTTTCAACACTAACACAAGTGCGAAAAGTGGTTTTCCACACTAATACAAGTGCAAAAGTGGTTTCCTGCACCAACACAAGTGCGAAAAGTGGTTTTTCAACACTAACACAAGTGCGAAAAGTGTTTTTTCCACACTAATACAAGTGCAAAAGTGGTTTCCTGTACCAACACAAGTGCAAAAAGTGGTTTTTCAACACTAACACAAGTGCGAAAAGTGGTTTTTCAACACTAACACAAGTGCGAAAAGTGGTTTTTCAACACTATCACAAGTGCAAAAAGTGTTTTTTCCACACTAATACAAGTGCAAAAGTGGTTTCCTGCACCAACACAAGTGCGAAAAGTGGTTTTTCAACACTAACACAAGTGCGAAAAGTGGTTTTTCAACACTAACACAAGTGTGAAAAGTGGTTTTTCCACACTAATACAAGTGCAAAAGTGGTTTCCTGCACCAACACAAGTGCGAAAAGTGGTTTTTCAACACTAACACAACTGCGAAAAGTGGTTTTTCAACACTATCACAAGTGCAAAAAGCGTTTTTTCCACACTAATACAAGTGCAAAAGTGGTTTCCTGCACCAACACAAGTGCGAAAAGTGGTTTTTCAACACTAACACAAGTGCGAAAAGTGGTTTTTCAACACTAACACAAGTGCGAAAAGTGGTTTTCCCACACTAATACAAGTGCAAAAGTGGTTTCCTGCACCAACACAAGTGCGAAAAGTGGTTTTTCAACACTAACACAAGTGCGAAAAGTGGTTTTTCAACACTAACACAAGTGCGAAAAGTGTTTTTTCCACACTAATACAAGTGCAAAAGTGATTTCCTGCACCAAGACAAGTGCAAAAAGTGGTTTTTCAATACTAACACAAGTCCGAAAAGTGGTTTTTCAACACTAACACTAGTGCGAAAAGTGGTTTTTCAACACTAACACAAGTGCGAAAAGTGGTTTTTCCACACTAATACAAGTGCAAAAGTGGTTTCCTGCACCAACACAAGTGCGAAAAGTGGTTTTTCAACATTAACACAAGTGCTAAAAGTGGTTTTTCAACACTAACACAAGTGCGAAAAGTGGTTTTTCAACACTAACACAAGTGAGAAAAGTGGTTTTTCCACACTAATACAAGTGCAAAAGTGGTTTCCTGCACCAACACAAGTGCGAAAAGTGGTTTTTCAACACTAACACAAGTGCGAAAAATGATTTTTCAACACTATCAAAAGTGCAAAAAGTGTTTTTTCCACACTAATACAAGTGCAAAAGTGGTTTCCTGCACCAACACAAGTGCGAAAAGTGGTTATTCAACACTAACAAAAGTGCGAAAAGTGGTTTTTCAACACGAACAAAAGTACGAAAAGTGGTTTTTCAACACTAACACAAGTGCGAAAAGTGGTTTTTCAACACGAACACAAGTGCGAAAAGTGGTTTTTCAACACTAACACAAGTGAGAAAAGTGGTTTTTCCACACTAATACAAGTGCAAAAGTGGTTTCCTGCACCAACACAAGTGCGAAAAGTGGTTTTTCAACACTAACACAAGTGTGAAAAGTGGTTTTTCAACACTAACACAAGTGCGAAAAGTGGTTTTACCACACTAATACAAGCGCAAAAGTGGTTTCCTGCACCAACAGAAGTGCGAAAAGTGGTTTTTCAACACTAACACAAGTGCGAAAAGTGGTTTTTCAACACTATCACAAGTGCAAAAAGTGTTTTTTCCACACTAATACAAGTGCAAAAGTGGTTTCCTGCACCAACACAAGTGCGAAAAGTGGTTTTTCAACACTAACACAAGTGCGAAAAGTGGTTTTTCAACACTAACACAAGTGCGAAAAGTGGTTTTTCAACACGAACACAAGTGCGAAAAGTGGTTTTGCCACACGAATACAAGTGCAAAAGTGGTTTCCTGCACCAACAAGTGCGAAAAGTGGTTTTTCAACATTAACACAAGTGCGAAAAGTGGTTTTTCAACACTAACACAAGTGCGGAAAGTGGTTTTTCAACACTAAAACAAGTGCGAAAAGTGGTTTTTCCACACTAATACAAGTGCAAAAGTGGTTTCCTGCACCAACACAAGTGCGAAACGTGGTTTTTCAACACTAACAAAGTGCGAAAAGTGGTTTTTCCACACTAATACAAGTGCAAAAGTGGTTTCCTGCACCAACACAAGTGCGAAAAGTGGTTTTTCAACACTAACACAAGTGCGAAAAGTGGTTTTTCCACACTAATACAAGTGCAAAAGTGGTTTCCTGCACCAACACAAGTGCGAAAAGTGGTTTTTCAACACTAACACAAGTGCGAAAAGTGGTTTTTCAACACTAACACAAGTGCGAAAAGTGGTTTTTCAACACTAACACAAGTGTGAAAAGTGGTTTTTCAACACTAACACAAGTGCGAAAAGTGGTTTTTCCACACAAATACAAGTGCAAAAGTGGTTTCCTGCACCAACACAAGTGCGAAATGTGGTTTTTCAACACTAACACAAGTGCGAAAAGTGGTTTTTCAACACTATCACAAGTGCGAAAAGTGTTTTTTACACACTAATACAAGTGCAAAAGTGGTTTCCTGTACCAACACAAGTGCGAAAAGTGGTTTTTCAACACTAACACAAGTGCGAAAAGTGTTTTTTCCACACTAATACAAGTGCAAAAGTGGTTTCCTGTACCAACACAAGTGCGAAAAGTGGTTTTTCAACACTAACACAAGTGCGAAAAGTGGTTTTTCAACACTAACACAAGTGCGAAAAGTGGTTTTTCAACACTATGACAAGTGCAAAAAGTGTTTTTTCCACACTAATACAAGTGCAAAAGTGGTTTCCTGCACCAACACAAGTGCGAAAAGTGGTTTTTCAACACTAACACAAGTGCGAAAAGTGGTTTTTCAACACTAACACAAGTGCGAAAAGTGGTTTTTCCACACTAATACAAGTGCAAAAGTGGTTTCCTGCACCAACACAAGTGCGAAAAGTGGTTTTTCAACACTAACACAATTGCGAAAAGTGGTTTTTCAACACTATCACAAGTGCAAAAAGTGTTTTTTCCACACTAATACAAGTGCAAAAGTGGTTTCCTGCACCAACACAAGTGCGAAAAGTGGTTTTTCAACACGAACACAAGTGCGAAAAGTGGTTTTTCAACACTATCACAAGTGCAAAAAGTGTTTTTTCCACACTAATACAAGTGCAAAAGTGGTTTCCTGCACCAACACAAGTGCGAAAAGTGGTTTTTCAACACTAACACAAGTGCGAAAAGTGGTTTTTCCACACGAATACAAGTGCAAAAGTGGTTTCCTGCACCAACACAAGTGCGAAAAGTGGTTTTTCAACATTAACACAAGTGCGAAAAGTGGTTTTTCAACACTAACACAAGTGCGGCAAGTGGTTTTTCCACACTAATACAAGTGCAAAAGTGGTTTCCTGCACCAACACAAGTGCGAAACGTGGTTTTTCAACACTAACACAAGTGCGAAAAGTGGTTTTTCCACACTAATACAAGTGCAAAAGTGGTTTCCTGCACCAACACAAGTGCAAAAAGTGGTTTTCAACACTAACAAGTGCGAAAAGTGGTTTTTCAACACTAACACAAGTACGAAAAGTGGTTTTTCAACACTAACACAAGTGCGAAAAGTGGTTTTCCACACTAATACAAGTGCAAAAGTGGTTTCCTGCACCAACACAAGTGCGAAAAGTGGTTTTTCAACACTAACACAAGTGCGAAAAGTGTTTTTTCCACACTAATACAAGTGCAAAAGTGGTTTCCTGTACCAACACAAGTGCAAAAAGTGGTTTTTCAACACTAACACAAGTGCGAAAAGTGGTTTTTCAACACTAACACAAGTGCGAAAAGTGGTTTTTCAACACTATCACAAGTGCAAAAAGTGTTTTTTCCACACTAATACAAGTGCAAAAGTGGTTTCCTGCACCAACACAAGTGCGAAAAGTGGTTTTTCAACACTAACACAAGTGCGAAAAGTGGTTTTTCAACACTAACACAAGTGCGAAAAGTGGTTTTTCCACACTAATACAAGTGCAAAAGTGGTTTCCTGCACCAACACAAGTGCGAAAAGTGGTTTTTCAACACTAACACAACTGCGAAAAGTGGTTTTTCAACACTATCACAAGTGCAAAAAGCGTTTTTTCCACACTAATACAAGTGCAAAAGTGGTTTCCTGCACCAACACCAGTGCGAAAAGTGGTTTTTCAACACTAACACAAGTGCGAAAAGTGGTTTTTCAACACTAACACAACTGCGAAAAGTGGTTTTTCAACACTATCACAAGTGCAAAAAGCGTTTTTTCCACACTAATACAAGTGCAAAAGTGGTTTCCTGCACCAACACAAGTGCGAAAAGTGGTTTTTCAACACTAACACAAGTGCGAAAAGTGGTTTTTCAACACTAACACAAGTGCGAAAAGTGTTTTTTCCACACTAATACAAGTGCAAAAGTGGTTTCCTGCACGAAGACAAGTGCAAAAAGTGGTTTTTCAATACTAACACAAGTCCGAAAAGTGGTTTTTCAACACTAACACTAGTGCGAAAAGTGGTTTTTCAACACTAACACAAGTGCGAAAAGTGGTTTTTCCACACTAATACAAGTGCAAAAGTGGTTTCCTGCACCAACACAAGTGCGAAAAGTGGTTTTTCAACATTAACACAAGTGCTAAAAGTGGTTTTTCAACACTAACACAAGTGCGAAAAGTGGTTTTTCAACACTAACACAAGTGAGAAAAGTGGTTTTTCCACACTAATACAAGTGCAAAAGTGGTTTCCTGCACCAACACAAGTGCGAAAAGTGGTTTTTCAACACTAACAAAAGTGCGAAAAGTGGTTTTTCAACACTAACAAAAGTGCGAAAAGTGGTTTTTCAACACTAACACAAGTGCGAAAAGTGGTTTTTCAACACGAACACAAGTGCGAAAAGTGGTTTTTCAACACTAACACAAGTGAGAAAAGTGGTTTTTCCACACTAATACAAGTGCAAAAGTGGTTTCCTGCACCAACACAAGTGCGAAAAGTGGTTTTTCAACAATAACACAAGTGTGAAAAGTGGTTTTTCAACACTAACACAAGTGCGAAAAGTGGTTTTACCACACTAATACAAGCGCAAAAGTGGTTTCCTGCACCAACAGAAGTGCGAAAAGTGGTTTTTCAACACTAACACAAGTGCGAAAAGTGGTTTTTCAACACTATCACAAGTGCAAAAAGTGTTTTTTCCACACTAATACAAGTGCAAAAGTGGTTTCCTGCACCAACACAAGTGCGAAAAGTGGTTTTTCAACACTAACACAAGTGCGAAAAGTGGTTTTTCAACACTAACACAAGTGCGAAAAGTGGTTTTTCCACACTAATACAAGTGCAAAAGTGGTTTCCTGCACCAACACAAGTGCGAAAATTGGTTTTTCAACACTAACACAAGTGCGAAAAGTGGTTTTTCAACACTAACACAAGTGCGAAAAGTGGTTTTTCCACACTAATACAAGTGCAAAAGTGGTTTCCTGCACCAACACAAGTGCGAAAAGTGGTTTTTCAACACTAACACAAGTGCGAAAAGTGGTTTTTCAACACTAACACAAGTGCGAAAAGTGGCTTTTCCACACTAATACAAGTGCAAAAGTGGTTTCCTGCACCAACACAAGTGCGAAAAGTGGTTTTTCAGCACTAACACAAGTGCGAAAAGTGTTTTTTCCACACTAATACAAGTGCAAAAGTGGTTTCCTGCACCAAGACAAGTGCAAAAAGTGGTTTTTCAACACTAACACAAGTGCGAAAAGTGGTTTTTCAACACTAACACAAGTGCAAAAAGTGTTTTTTCCACACTAATACAAGTGCAAAAGTAGTTTCCTGCACCAACACAAGTGCGAAAAGTGGTTTTTCAACACTAACACAAGTGCGAAAAGTGGTTTTCCCACACGAATACAAGTGCAAAAGTGGTTTCCTGCACCAACACAAGTGCGAAAAGTGGTTTTTCAACATTAACACAAGTGCGAAAAGTGGTTTTTCAACACTAACACAAGTGCGGAAAGTGGTTTTTTTAACACTAAAACAAGTGCGAAAAGTGGTTTTTCCACACTAATACAAGTGCAAAAGTGGTTTCCTGCACCAACACAAGTGCGAAACGTGGTTTTTCAACACTAACACAAGTGCGAAAAGTGGTTTTTCCACACTAATACAAGTGCAAAAGTGGTTTCCTGCACCAACACAAGTGCAAAAAGTGGTTTTTCAACACTAACAAGTGCGAAAAGTGGTTTTTCAACACTAACACAAGTACGAAAAGTGGTTTTTCAACACTAACACAAGTGCGAAAAGTGGTTTTTCCACACTAATACAAGTGCAAAAGTGGTTTCCTGCACCAACACAAGTGCGAAAAGTGGTTTTTCAACACTAACACAAGTGCGAAAAGTGTTTTTTCCACACTAATACAAGTGCAAAAGTGGTTTCCTGCACCAAGACAAGTGCAAAAAGTGGTTTTTCAACACTAACACAACTCCGAAAAGTGGTTTTTCAACACTAACACTAGTGCGAAAAGTGGTTTTTCAACACTAACACAAGTGCGAAAAGTGGTTTTTCCACACTAATACAAGTGCAAAAGTGGTTTCCTGCACCAACACAAGTGCGAAAAGTGGTTTTACAACATTAACACAAGTGCTAAAAGTGGTTTTTCAACACTAACACAAGTGCGAAAAGTGGTTTTTCAACACTAACACAAGTGAGAAAAGTGGTTTTTCCACACTAATACAAGTGCAAAAGTGGTTTCCTGCACCAACACAAGTGCGAAAAGTGGTTTTTCAACACTAACACAAGTGCGAAAAGTGATTTTTCAACACTATCAAAAGTGCAAAAAGTGTTTTTTCCACACTAATACAAGTGCAAAAGTGGTTTCCTGCACCAACACAAGTGCGAAAAGTGGTTTTTCAACACTAACAAAAGTGCGAAAAGTGGTTTTTCAACACTAACAAAAGTGCGAAAAGTGGTTTTTCAACACTAACACAAGTGCGAAAAGTGGTTTTTCAACACGAACACAAGTGCGAAAAGTGGTTTTTCAACACTAACACAAGTGAGAAAAGTGGTTTTTCCACACTAATACAAGTGCAAAAGTGGTTTCCTGCACCAACACAAGTGCGAAAAGTGGTTTTTCAACACTAACACAAGTGTGAAAAGTGGTTTTTCAACACTAACTCAAGTGTGAAAAGTGGTTTTACCACACTAATACAAGCGCAAAAGTGGTTTCCTGCACCAACAGAAGTGCGAAAAGTGGTTTTTCAACATTAACACAAGTGCGAAAAGTGGTTTTTCAACACTATCACAAGTGCAAAAAGTGTTTTTTCCACACTAATACAAGTGCAAAAGTGGTTTCCTGCACCAACACAAGTGCGAAAAGTGGTTTTTCAACACTAACACAAGTGCGAAAAGTGGTTTTTCAACACTAACACAAGTGCGAAAAGTGGTTTTCCCACACTAATACAAGTGCAAAAGTGGTTTCCTGCACCAACACAAGTGCGAAAAGTGGTTTTTCAACACTAACACAAGTGCGAAAAGTGGTTTTTCAACACTAACACAAGTGCGAAAAGTGTTTTTTCCACACTAATACAAGTGCAAAAGTGGTTTCCTGCACCAAGACAAGTGCAAAAAGTGGTTTTTCAATACTAACACAAGTCCGAAAAGTGGTTTTTCAACACTAACACTAGTGCGAAAAGTGGTTTTTCAACACTAACACAAGTGCGAAAAGTGGTTTTTCCACACTAATACAAGTGCAAAAGTGGTTTCCTGCACCAACACAAGTGCGAAAAGTGGTTTTTCAACATCAACACAAGTGCTAAAAGTGGTTTTTCAACACTAACACAAGTGCGAAAAGTGGTTTTTCAACACTAACACAAGTGAGAAAAGTGGTTTTTCCACACTAATACAAGTGCAAAAGTGGTTTCCTGCACCAACACAAGTGCGAAAAGTGGTTTTTCAACACTAACACAAATGCGAAAAATGATTTTTCAACACTATCAAAAGTGCAAAAAGTGTTTTTTCCACACTAATACAAGTGCAAAAGTGGTTTCCTGCACCAACACAAGTGCGAAAAGTGGTTATTCAACACTAACAAAAGTGCGAAAAGTGGTTTTTCAACACGAACAAAAGTACGAAAAGTGGTTTTTCAACACTAACACAAGTGCGAAAAGTGGTTTTTCAACACGAACACAAGTGCGAAAAGTGGTTTTTCAACACTAACACAAGTGAGAAAAGTGGTTTTTCCACACTAATACAAGTGCAAAAGTGGTTTCCTGCACCAACACAAGTGCGAAAAGTGGTTTTTCAACACTAACACAAGTGTGAAAAGTGGTTTTTCAACACTAACACAAGTGCGAAAAGTGGTTTTACCACACTAATACAAGCGCAAAAGTGGTTTCCTGCACCAACAGAAGTGCGAAAAGTGGTTTTTCAACACTAACACAAGTGCGAAAAGTGGTTTTTCAACACTAACACAAGTGCGAAAAGTGGTTTTTCCACACTAATACAAGTGCAAAAGTGGTTTCCTGCACCAACACAAGTGCGAAAAGTGGTTTTTCAACATCAACACAAGTGCTAAAAGTGGTTTTTCAACACTAACACAAGTGCGAAAAGTGGTTTTTCAACACTAACACAAGTGAGAAAAGTGGTTTTTCCACACTAATACAAGTGCAAAAGTGGTTTCCTGCACCAACACAAGTGCGAAAAGTGGTTTTTCAACACTAACACAAATGCGAAAAATGATTTTTCAACACTATCAAAAGTGCAAAAAGTGTTTTTTCCACACTAATACAAGTGCAAAAGTGGTTTCCTGCACCAACACAAGTGCGAAAAGTGGTTATTCAACACTAACAAAAGTGCGAAAAGTGGTTTTTCAACACGAACAAAAGTACGAAAAGTGGTTTTTCAACACTAACACAAGTGCGAAAAGTGGTTTTTCAACACGAACACAAGTGCGAAAAGTGGTTTTTCAACACTAACACAAGTGAGAAAAGTGGTTTTTCCACACTAATACAAGTGCAAAAGTGGTTTCCTGCACCAACACAAGTGCGAAAAGTGGTTTTTCAACACTAACACAAGTGTGAAAAGTGGTTTTTCAACACTAACACAAGTGCGAAAAGTGGTTTTACCACACTAATACAAGCGCAAAAGTGGTTTCCTGCACCAACAGAAGTGCGAAAAGTGGTTTTTCAACACTAACACAAGTGCGAAAAGTGGTTTTTCAACACTATCACAAGTGCAAAAAGTGTTTTTTCCACACTAATACAAGTGCAAAAGTGGTTTCCTGCACCAACACAAGTGCGAAAAGTGGTTTTTCAACACTAACACAAGTGCGAAAAGTGGTTTTTCAACACTAACACAAGTGCGAAAAGTGGTTTTTCAACACGAACACAAGTGCGAAAAGTGGTTTTGCCACACGAATACAAGTGCAAAAGTGGTTTCCTGCACCAACAAGTGCGAAAAGTGGTTTTTCAACATTAACACAAGTGCGAAAAGTGGTTTTTCAACACTAACACAAGTGCGGAAAGTGGTTTTTCAACACTAAAACAAGTGCAAAAAGTGGTTTTTCCACACTAATACAAGTGCAAAAGTGGTTTCCTGCACCAACACAAGTGCGAAACGTGGTTTTTCAACACTAACAAAGTGCGAAAAGTGGTTTTTCCACACTAATACAAGTGCAAAAGTGGTTTCCTGCACCAACACAAGTGCGAAAAGTGGTTTTTCAACACTAACACAAGTGCGAAAAGTGGTTTTTCCACACTAATACAAGTGCAAAAGTGGTTTCCTGCACCAACACAAGTGCGAAAAGTGGTTTTTCAACACTAACACAAGTGCGAAAAGTGGTTTTTCAACACTAACACAAGTGCGAAAAGTGGTTTTTCAACACTAACACAAGTGTGAAAAGTGGTTTTTCAACACTAACACAAGTGCGAAAAGTGGTTTTTCCACACAAATACAAGTGCAAAAGTGGTTTCCTGCACCAACACAAGTGCGAAAAGTGGTTTTTCAACACTAACACAAGTGCGAAAAGTGGTTTTTCAACACTATCACAAGTGCGAAAAGTGTTTTTTACACACTAATACAAGTGCAAAAGTGGTTTCCTGTACCAACACAAGTGCGAAAAGTGGTTTTTCAACACTAACACAAGTGCGAAAAGTGTTTTTTCCACACTAATACAAGTGCAAAAGTGGTTTCCTGTACCAACACAAGTGCGAAAAGTGGTTTTTCAACACTAACACAAGTGCGAAAAGTGGTTTTTCAACACTAACACAAGTGTGAAAAGTGGTTTTTCAACACTATGACAAGTGCAAAAAGTGTTTTTTCCACACTAATACAAGTGCAAAAGTGGTTTCCTGCACCAACACAAGTGCGAAAAGTGGTTTTTCAACACTAACACAAGTGCGAAAAGTGGTTTTTCAACACTAACACAAGTGCGAAAAGTGGTTTTTCCACACTAATACAAGTGCAAAAGTGGTTTCCTGCACCAACACAAGTGCGAAAAGTGGTTTTTCAACACTAACACAATTGCGAAAAGTGGTTTTTCAACACTATCACAAGTGCAAAAAGTGTTTTTTCCACACTAATACAAGTGCAAAAGTGGTTTCCTGCACCAACACAAGTGCGAAAAGTGGTTTTTCAACACTAACACAAGTGCGAAAAGTGGTTTTTCCACACGAATACAAGTGCAAAAGTGGTTTCCTGCACCAACACAAGTGCGAAAAGTGGTTTTTCAACATTAACACAAGTGCGAAAAGTGGTTTTTCAACACTAACACAAGTGCGGTAAGTGGTTTTTCCACACTAATACAAGTGCAAAAGTGGTTTCCTGCAATAACACAAGTGCGAAACGTGGTTTTTCAACACTAACACAAGTGCGAAAAGTGGTTTTTCCACACTAATACAAGTGCAAAAGTGGTTTCCTGCACCAACACAAGTGCAAAAAGTGGTTTTTCAACACTAACAAGTGCGAAAAGTGGTTTTTCAACACTAACACAAGTACGAAAAGTGGTTTTTCAACACTAACACAAGTGCGAAAAGTGGTTTTCCACACTAATACAAGTGCAAAAGTGGTTTCCTGCACCAACACAAGTGCGAAAAGTGGTTTTTCAACACTAACACAAGTGCGAAAAGTGTTTTTTCCACACTAATACAAGTGCAAAAGTGGTTTCCTGTACCAACACAAGTGCAAAAAGTGGTTTTTCAACACTAACACAAGTGCGAAAAGTGGTTTTTCAACACTAACACAACTCCGAAAAGTGGTTTTTCAACACTAACACTAGTGCGAAAAGTGGTTTTTCAACACTAACACAAGTGCGAAAAGTGGTTTTTCCACACTAATACAAGTGCAAAAGTGGTTTCCTGCACCAACAAAAGTGCGAAAAGTGGTTTTACAACATTAACACAAGTGCTAAAAGTGGTTTTTCAACACTAACACAAGTGCGAAAAGTGGTTTTTCAACACTAACACAAGTGAGAAAAGTGGTTTTTCCACACTAATACAAGTGCAAAAGTGGTTTCCTGCACCAACACAAGTGCGAAAAGTGGTTTTTCAACACTAACACAAGTGCGAAAAGTGATTTTTCAACACTATCAAAAGTGCAAAAAGTGTTTTTTCCACACTAATACAAGTGCAAAAGTGGTTTCCTGCACCAACACAAGTGCGAAAAGTGGTTTTTCAACACTAACAAAAGTGCGAAAAGTGGTTTTTCAACACTAACAAAAGTGCGAAAAGTGGTTTTTCAACACTAACACAAGTGCGAAAAGTGGTTTTTCAACACGAACACAAGTGCGAAAAGTGGTTTTTCAACACTAACACAAGTGAGAAAAGTGGTTTTTCCACACTAATACAAGTGCAAAAGTGGTTTCCTGCACCAACACAAGTGCGAAAAGTGGTTTTTCAACACTAACACAAGTGTGAAAAGTGGTTTTTCAACACTAACTCAAGTGTGAAAAGTGGTTTTACCACACTAATACAAGCGCAAAAGTGGTTTCCTGCACCAACAGAAGTGCGAAAAGTGGTTTTTCAACATTAACACAAGTGCGAAAAGTGGTTTTTCAACACTATCACAAGTGCAAAAAGTGTTTTTTCCACACTAATACAAGTGCAAAAGTGGTTTCCTGCACCAACACAAGTGCGAAAAGTGGTTTTTCAACACTAACACAAGTGCGAAAAGTGGTTTTTCAACACTAACACAAGTGCGAAAAGTGGTTTTCCCACACTAATACAAGTGCAAAAGTGGTTTCCTGCACCAACACAAGTGCGAAAAGTGGTTTTTCAACACTAACACAAGTGCGAAAAGTGGTTTTTCAACACTAACACAAGTGCGAAAAGTGTTTTTTCCACACTAATACAAGTGCAAAAGTGGTTTCCTGCACCAAGACAAGTGCAAAAAGTGGTTTTTCAATACTAACACAAGTCCGAAAAGTGGTTTTTCAACACTAACACTAGTGCGAAAAGTGGTTTTTCAACACTAACACAAGTGCGAAAAGTGGTTTTTCCACACTAATACAAGTGCAAAAGTGGTTTCCTGCACCAACACAAGTGCGAAAAGTGGTTTTTCAACATCAACACAAGTGCTAAAAGTGGTTTTTCAACACTAACACAAGTGCGAAAAGTGGTTTTTCAACACTAACACAAGTGAGAAAAGTGGTTTTTCCACACTAATACAAGTGCAAAAGTGGTTTCCTGCACCAACACAAGTGCGAAAAGTGGTTTTTCAACACTAACACAAATGCGAAAAATGATTTTTCAACACTATCAAAAGTGCAAAAAGTGTTTTTTCCACACTAATACAAGTGCAAAAGTGGTTTCCTGCACCAACACAAGTGCGAAAAGTGGTTATTCAACACTAACAAAAGTGCGAAAAGTGGTTTTTCAACACGAACAAAAGTACGAAAAGTGGTTTTTCAACACTAACACAAGTGCGAAAAGTGGTTTTTCAACACGAACACAAGTGCGAAAAGTGGTTTTTCAACACTAACACAAGTGAGAAAAGTGGTTTTTCCACACTAATACAAGTGCAAAAGTGGTTTCCTGCACCAACACAAGTGCGAAAAGTGGTTTTTCAACACTAACACAAGTGTGAAAAGTGGTTTTTCAACACTAACACAAGTGCGAAAAGTGGTTTTACCACACTAATACAAGCGCAAAAGTGGTTTCCTGCACCAACAGAAGTGCGAAAAGTGGTTTTTCAACACTAACACAAGTGCGAAAAGTGGTTTTTCAACACTATCACAAGTGCAAAAAGTGTTTTTTCCACACTAATACAAGTGCAAAAGTGGTTTCCTGCACCAACACAAGTGCGAAAAGTGGTTTTTCAACACTAACACAAGTGCGAAAAGTGGTTTTTCAACACTAACACAAGTGCGAAAAGTGGTTTTTCAACACGAACACAAGTGCGAAAAGTGGTTTTGCCACACGAATACAAGTGCAAAAGTGGTTTCCTGCACCAACAAGTGCGAAAAGTGGTTTTTCAACATTAACACAAGTGCGAAAAGTGGTTTTTCAACACTAACACAAGTGCGGAAAGTGGTTTTTCAACACTAAAACAAGTGCAAAAAGTGGTTTTTCCACACTAATACAAGTGCAAAAGTGGTTTCCTGCACCAACACAAGTGCGAAACGTGGTTTTTCAACACTAACAAAGTGCGAAAAGTGGTTTTTCCACACTAATACAAGTGCAAAAGTGGTTTCCTGCACCAACACAAGTGCGAAAAGTGGTTTTTCAACACTAACACAAGTGCGAAAAGTGGTTTTTCCACACTAATACAAGTGCAAAAGTGGTTTCCTGCACCAACACAAGTGCGAAAAGTGGTTTTTCAACACTAACACAAGTGCGAAAAGTGGTTTTTCAACACTAACACAAGTGCGAAAAGTGGTTTTTCAACACTAACACAAGTGTGAAAAGTGGTTTTTCAACACTAACACAAGTGCGAAAAGTGGTTTTTCCACACAAATACAAGTGCAAAAGTGGTTTCCTGCACCAACACAAGTGCGAAAAGTGGTTTTTCAACACTAACACAAGTGCGAAAAGTGGTTTTTCAACACTATCACAAGTGCGAAAAGTGTTTTTTACACACTAATACAAGTGCAAAAGTGGTTTCCTGTACCAACACAAGTGCGAAAAGTGGTTTTTCAACACTAACACAAGTGCGAAAAGTGTTTTTTCCACACTAATACAAGTGCAAAAGTGGTTTCCTGTACCAACACAAGTGCGAAAAGTGGTTTTTCAACACTAACACAAGTGCGAAAAGTGGTTTTTCAACACTAACACAAGTGTGAAAAGTGGTTTTTCAACACTATGACAAGTGCAAAAAGTGTTTTTTCCACACTAATACAAGTGCAAAAGTGGTTTCCTGCACCAACACAAGTGCGAAAAGTGGTTTTTCAACACTAACACAAGTGCGAAAAGTGGTTTTTCAACACTAACACAAGTGCGAAAAGTGGTTTTTCCACACTAATACAAGTGCAAAAGTGGTTTCCTGCACCAACACAAGTGCGAAAAGTGGTTTTTCAACACTAACACAATTGCGAAAAGTGGTTTTTCAACACTATCACAAGTGCAAAAAGTGTTTTTTCCACACTAATACAAGTGCAAAAGTGGTTTCCTGCACCAACACAAGTGCGAAAAGTGGTTTTTCAACACTAACACAAGTGCGAAAAGTGGTTTTTCCACACGAATACAAGTGCAAAAGTGGTTTCCTGCACCAACACAAGTGCGAAAAGTGGTTTTTCAACATTAACACAAGTGCGAAAAGTGGTTTTTCAACACTAACACAAGTGCGGTAAGTGGTTTTTCCACACTAATACAAGTGCAAAAGTGGTTTCCTGCAATAACACAAGTGCGAAACGTGGTTTTTCAACACTAACACAAGTGCGAAAAGTGGTTTTTCCACACTAATACAAGTGCAAAAGTGGTTTCCTGCACCAACACAAGTGCAAAAAGTGGTTTTTCAACACTAACAAGTGCGAAAAGTGGTTTTTCAACACTAACACAAGTACGAAAAGTGGTTTTTCAACACTAACACAAGTGCGAAAAGTGGTTTTCCACACTAATACAAGTGCAAAAGTGGTTTCCTGCACCAACACAAGTGCGAAAAGTGGTTTTTCAACACTAACACAAGTGCGAAAAGTGTTTTTTCCACACTAATACAAGTGCAAAAGTGGTTTCCTGTACCAACACAAGTGCAAAAAGTGGTTTTTCAACACTAACACAAGTGCGAAAAGTGGTTTTTCAACACTAACACAAGTGCGAAAAGTGGTTTTTCAACACTATCATAAGTGCAAAAAGTGTTTTTTCCACACTAATACAAGTGCAAAAGTGGTTTCCTGCACCAACACAAGTGCGAAAAGTGGTTTTTCCACACTAACACAAGTGCGAAAAGTGGTTTTTCAACACTAACACAAGTGCGAAAAGTGGTTTTTCCACACTAATACAAGTGCAAAAGTGGTTTCCTGCACCAACACAAGTGCGAAAAGTGGTTTTTCAACACTAACACAACTGCGAAAAGTGGTTTTTCAACACTATCACAAGTGCAAAAAGCGTTTTTTCCACACTAATACAAGTGCAAAAGTGGTTTCCTGCACCAACACCAGTGCGAAAAGTGGTTTTTCAACACTAACACAAGTGCGAAAAGTGGTTTTTCAACACTAACACAACTGCGAAAAGTGGTTTTTCAACACTATCACAAGTGCAAAAAGCGTTTTTTCCACACTAATACAAGTGCAAAAGTGGTTTCCTGCACCAACACAAGTGCGAAAAGTGGTTTTTCAACACTAACACAAGTGCGAAAAGTGGTTTTTCAACACTAACACAAGTGCGAAAAGTGTTTTTTCCACACTAATACAAGTGCAAAAGTGGTTTCCTGCACGAAGACAAGTGCAAAAAGTGGTTTTTCAATACTAACACAAGTCCGAAAAGTGGTTTTTCAACACTAACACTAGTGCGAAAAGTGGTTTTTCAACACTAACACAAGTGCGAAAAGTGGTTTTTCCACACTAATACAAGTGTAAAAGTGGTTTCCTGCACCAACACAAGTGCGAAAAGTGGTTTTTCAACATTAACACAAGTGCTAAAAGTGGTTTTTCAACACTAACACAAGTGCGAAAAGTGGTTTTTCAACACTAACACAAGTGAGAAAAGTGGTTTTTCCACACTAATACAAGTGCAAAAGTGGTTTCCTGCACCAACACAAGTGCGAAAAGTGGTTTTTCAACACTAACAAAAGTGCGAAAAGTGGTTTTTCAACACTAACAAAAGTGCGAAAAGTGGTTTTTCAACACTAACACAAGTGCGAAAAGTGGTTTTTCAACACGAACACAAGTGCGAAAAGTGGTTTTTCAACACTAACACAAGTGAGAAAAGTGGTTTTTCCACACTAATACAAGTGCAAAAGTGGTTTCCTGCACCAACACAAGTGCGAAAAGTGGTTTTTCAACAATAACACAAGTGCGAAAAGTGGTTTTACCACACTAATACAAGCGCAAAAGTGGTTTCCTGCACCAACAGAAGTGCGAAAAGTGGTTTTTCAACACTAACACAAGTGCGAAAAGTGGTTTTTCAACACTATCACAAGTGCAAAAAGTGTTTTTTCCACACTAATACAAGTGCAAAAGTGGTTTCCTGCACCAACACAAGTGCGAAAAGTGGTTTTTCAACACTAACACAAGTGCGAAAAGTGGTTTTTCAACACTAACACAAGTGCGAAAAGTGGTTTTTCCACACTAATACAAGTGCAAAAGTGGTTTCCTGCACCAACACAAGTGCGAAAAGTGGTTTTTCAACACTAACACAAGTGCGAAAAGTGGTTTTTCAACACTAACACAAGTGCGAAAAGTGGTTTTTCCACACTAATACAAGTGCAAAAGTGGTTTCCTGCACCAACACAAGTGCGAAAAGTGGTTTTTCAACACTAACACAAGTGCGAAAAGTGGTTTTTCAACACTATCATAAGTGCAAAAAGTGTTTTTTCCACACTAATACAAGTGCAAAAGTGGTTTCCTGCACCAACACAAGTGCGAAAAGTGGTTTTTCAACACTAACACAAGTGCGAAAAGTGGTTTTTCAACACTAACACAAGTGCGAAAAGTGGTTTTTCAACACTAACACAAGTGCGAAAAGTGGCTTTTCCACACTAATACAAGTGCAAAAGTGGTTTCCTGCACCAACACAAGTGCGAAAAGTGGTTTTTCAGCACTAACACAAGTGCGAAAAGTGTTTTTTCCACACTAATACAAGTGCAAAAGTGGTTTCCTGCACCAAGACAAGTGCAAAAAGTGGTTTTTCAACACTAACACAAGTGCGAAAAGTGGTTTTTCAACACTAACACAAGTGCAAAAAGTGTTTTTTCCACACTAATACAAGTGCAAAAGTAGTTTCCTGCACCAACACAAGTGCGAAAAGTGGTTTTTCAACACTAACACAAGTGCGAAAAGTGGTTTTCCCACACGAATACAAGTGCAAAAGTGGTTTCCTGCACTAACACAAGTGCGAAAAGTGGTTTTTCAACATTAACACAAGTGCGAAAAGTGGTTTTTCAACACTAACACAAGTGCAGAAAGTGGTTTTTTTAACACTAAAACAAGTGCGAAAAGTGGTTTTTCCACACTAATACAAGTGCAAAAGTGGTTTCCTGCACCAACACAAGTGCGAAACGTGGTTTTTCAACACTAACACAAGTGCGAAAAGTGGTTTTTCCACACTAATACAAGTGCAAAAGTGGTTTCCTGCACCAACACAAGTGCAAAAAGTGGTTTTTCAACACTAACAAGTGCGAAAAGTGGTTTTTCAACACTAACACAAGTACGAAAAGTGGTTTTTCAACACTAACACAAGTGCGAAAAGTGGTTTTTCCACACTAATACAAGTGCAAAAGTGGTTTCCTGCACCAACACAAGTGCGAAAAGTGGTTTTTCAACACTAACACAAGTGCGAAAAGTGTTTTTTCCACACTAATACAAGTGCAAAAGTGGTTTCCTGCACCAACACAAGTGCGAAACGTGGTTTTTCAACACTAACACAAGTGCGAAAAGTGGTTTTTCCACACTAATACAAGTGCAAAAGTGGTTTCCTGCACCAACACAAGTGCAAAAAGTGGTTTTTCAACACTAACAAGTGCGAAAAGTGGTTTTTCAACACTAACACAAGTACGAAAAGTGGTTTTTCAACACTAACACAAGTGCGAAAAGTGGTTTTCCACACTAATACAAGTGCAAAAGTGGTTTCCTGCACCAACACAAGTGCGAAAAGTGGTTTTTCAACACTAACACAAGTGCGAAAAGTGTTTTTTCCACACTAATACAAGTGCAAAAGTGGTTTCCTGTACCAACACAAGTGCAAAAAGTGGTTTTTCAACACTAACACAAGTGCGAAAAGTGGTTTTTCAACACTAACACAAGTGCGAAAAGTGGTTTTTCAACACTATCATAAGTGCAAAAAGTGTTTTTTCCACACTAATACAAGTGCAAAAGTGGTTTCCTGCACCAACACAAGTGCGAAAAGTGGTTTTTCCACACTAACACAAGTGCGAAAAGTGGTTTTTCAACACTAACACAAGTGCGAAAAGTGGTTTTTCCACACTAATACAAGTGCAAAAGTGGTTTCCTGCACCAACACAAGTGCGAAAAGTGGTTTTTCAACACTAACACAACTGCGAAAAGTGGTTTTTCAACACTATCACAAGTGCAAAAAGCGTTTTTTCCACACTAATACAAGTGCAAAAGTGGTTTCCTGCACCAACACCAGTGCGAAAAGTGGTTTTTCAACACTAACACAAGTGCGAAAAGTGGTTTTTCAACACTAACACAACTGCGAAAAGTGGTTTTTCAACACTATCACAAGTGCAAAAAGCGTTTTTTCCACACTAATACAAGTGCAAAAGTGGTTTCCTGCACCAACACAAGTGCGAAAAGTGGTTTTTCAACACTAACACAAGTGCGAAAAGTGGTTTTTCAACACTAACACAAGTGCGAAAAGTGTTTTTTCCACACTAATACAAGTGCAAAAGTGGTTTCCTGCACGAAGACAAGTGCAAAAAGTGGTTTTTCAATACTAACACAAGTCCGAAAAGTGGTTTTTCAACACTAACACTAGTGCGAAAAGTGGTTTTTCAACACTAACACAAGTGCGAAAAGTGGTTTTTCCACACTAATACAAGTGTAAAAGTGGTTTCCTGCACCAACACAAGTGCGAAAAGTGGTTTTTCAACATTAACACAAGTGCTAAAAGTGGTTTTTCAACACTAACACAAGTGCGAAAAGTGGTTTTTCAACACTAACACAAGTGAGAAAAGTGGTTTTTCCACACTAATACAAGTGCAAAAGTGGTTTCCTGCACCAACACAAGTGCGAAAAGTGGTTTTTCAACACTAACAAAAGTGCGAAAAGTGGTTTTTCAACACTAACAAAAGTGCGAAAAGTGGTTTTTCAACACTAACACAAGTGCGAAAAGTGGTTTTTCAACACGAACACAAGTGCGAAAAGTGGTTTTTCAACACTAACACAAGTGAGAAAAGTGGTTTTTCCACACTAATACAAGTGCAAAAGTGGTTTCCTGCACCAACACAAGTGCGAAAAGTGGTTTTTCAACAATAACACAAGTGTGAAAAGTGGTTTTTCAACACTAACACAAGTGCGAAAAGTGGTTTTACCACACTAATACAAGCGCAAAAGTGGTTTCCTGCACCAACAGAAGTGCGAAAAGTGGTTTTTCAACACTAACACAAGTGCGAAAAGTGGTTTTTCAACACTATCACAAGTGCAAAAAGTGTTTTTTCCACACTAATACAAGTGCAAAAGTGGTTTCCTGCACCAACACAAGTGCGAAAAGTGGTTTTTCAACACTAACACAAGTGCGAAAAGTGGTTTTTCAACACTAACACAAGTGCGAAAAGTGGTTTTTCCACACTAAAACAAGTGCAAAAGTGGTTTCCTGCACCAACACAAGTGCGAAAAGTGGTTTTTCAACACTAACACAAGTGCGAAAAGTGGTTTTTCAACACTAACACAAGTGCGAAAAGTGGTTTTTCCACACTAATACAAGTGCAAAAGTGGTTTCCTGCACCAACACAAGTGCGAAAAGTGGTTTTTCAACACTAACACAAGTGCGAAAAGTGGTTTTTCAACACTATCATAAGTGCAAAAAGTGTTTTTTCCACACTAATACAAGTGCAAAAGTGGTTTCCTGCACCAACACAAGTGCGAAAAGTGGTTTTTCAACACTAACACAAGTGCGAAAAGTGGTTTTTCAACACTAACACAAGTGCGAAAAGTGGTTTTTCAACACTAACACAAGTGCGAAAAGTGGCTTTTCCACACTAATACAAGTGCAAAAGTGGTTTCCTGCACCAACACAAGTGCGAAAAGTGGTTTTTCAGCACTAACACAAGTGCGAAAAGTGTTTTTTCCACACTAATACAAGTGCAAAAGTGGTTTCCTGCACCAAGACAAGTGCAAAAAGTGGTTTTTCAACACTAACACAAGTGCGAAAAGTGGTTTTTCAACACTAACACAAGTGCAAAAAGTGTTTTTTCCACACTAATACAAGTGCAAAAGTAGTTTCCTGCACCAACACAAGTGCGAAAAGTGGTTTTTCAACACTAACACAAGTGCGAAAAGTGGTTTTCCCACACGAATACAAGTGCAAAAGTGGTTTCCTGCACTAACACAAGTGCGAAAAGTGGTTTTTCAACATTAACACAAGTGCGAAAAGTGGTTTTTCAACACTAACACAAGTGCAGAAAGTGGTTTTTTTAACACTAAAACAAGTGCGAAAAGTGGTTTTTCCACACTAATACAAGTGCAAAAGTGGTTTCCTGCACCAACACAAGTGCGAAACGTGGTTTTTCAACACTAACACAAGTGCGAAAAGTGGTTTTTCCACACTAATACAAGTGCAAAAGTGGTTTCCTGCACCAACACAAGTGCAAAAAGTGGTTTTTCAACACTAACAAGTGCGAAAAGTGGTTTTTCAACACTAACACAAGTACGAAAAGTGGTTTTTCAACACTAACACAAGTGCGAAAAGTGGTTTTTCCACACTAATACAAGTGCAAAAGTGGTTTCCTGCACCAACACAAGTGCGAAAAGTGGTTTTTCAACACTAACACAAGTGCGAAAAGTGTTTTTTCCACACTAATACAAGTGCAAAAGTGGTTTCCTGCACGAAGACAAGTGCAAAAAGTGGTTTTTCAATACTAACACAAGTCCGAAAAGTGGTTTTTCAACACTAACACTAGTGCGAAAAGTGGTTTTTCAACACTAACACAAGTGCGAAAAGTGGTTTTTCCACACTAATACAAGTGTAAAAGTGGTTTCCTGCACCAACACAAGTGCGAAAAGTGGTTTATCAACATTAACACAAGTGCTAAAAGTGGTTTTTCAACACTAACACAAGTGCGAAAAGTGGTTTTTCAACACTAACACAAGTGAGAAAAGTGGTTTTTCCACACTAATACAAGTGCAAAAGTGGTTTCCTGCACCAACACAAGTGCGAAAAGTGGTTTTTCAACACTAACAAAAGTGCGAAAAGTGGTTTTTCAACACTAACAAAAGTGCGAAAAGTGGTTTTTCAACACTAACACAAGTGCGAAAAGTGGTTTTTCAACACGAACACAAGTGCGAAAAGTGGTTTTTCAACACTAACACAAGTGAGAAAAGTGGTTTTTCCACACTAATACAAGTGCAAAAGTGGTTTCCTGCACCAACACAAGTGCGAAAAGTGGTTTTTCAACAATAACACAAGTGTGAAAAGTGGTTTTTCAACACTAACACAAGTGCGAAAAGTGGTTTTACCACACTAATACAAGCGCAAAAGTGGTTTCCTGCACCAACAGAAGTGCGAAAAGTGGTTTTTCAACACTAACACAAGTGCGAAAAGTGGTTTTTCAACACTATCACAAGTGCAAAAAGTGTTTTTTCCACACTAATACAAGTGCAAAAGTGGTTTCCTGCACCAACACAAGTGCGAAAAGTGGTTTTTCAACACTAACACAAGTGCGAAAAGTGGTTTTTCAACACTAACACAAGTGCGAAAAGTGGTTTTTCCACACTAATACAAGTGCAAAAGTGGTTTCCTGCACCAACACAAGTGCGAAAAGTGGTTTTTCAACACTAACACAAGTGCGAAAAGTGGTTTTTCAACACTAACACAAGTGCGAAAAGTGGTTTTTCCACACTAATACAAGTGCAAAAGTGGTTTCCTGCACCAACACAAGTGCGAAAAGTGGTTTTTCAACACTAACACAAGTGCGAAAAGTGGTTTTTCAACACTATCATAAGTGCAAAAAGTGTTTTTTCCACACTAATACAAGTGCAAAAGTGGTTTCCTGCACCAACACAAGTGCGAAAAGTGGTTTTTCAACACTAACACAAGTGCGAAAAGTGGTTTTTCAACACTAACACAAGTGCGAAAAGTGGTTTTTCAACACTAACACAAGTGCGAAAAGTGGCTTTTCCACACTAATACAAGTGCAAAAGTGGTTTCCTGCACCAACACAAGTGCGAAAAGTGGTTTTTCAGCACTAACACAAGTGCGAAAAGTGTTTTTTCCACACTAATACAAGTGCAAAAGTGGTTTCCTGCACCAAGACAAGTGCAAAAAGTGGTTTTTCAACACTAACACAAGTGCGAAAAGTGGTTTTTCAACACTAACACAAGTGCAAAAAGTGTTTTTTCCACACTAATACAAGTGCAAAAGTAGTTTCCTGCACCAACACAAGTGCGAAAAGTGGTTTTTCAACACTAACACAAGTGCGAAAAGTGGTTTTCCCACACGAATACAAGTGCAAAAGTGGTTTCCTGCACTAACACAAGTGCGAAAAGTGGTTTTTCAACATTAACACAAGTGCGAAAAGTGGTTTTTCAACACTAACACAAGTGCAGAAAGTGGTTTTTTTAACACTAAAACAAGTGCGAAAAGTGGTTTTTCCACACTAATACAAGTGCAAAAGTGGTTTCCTGCACCAACACAAGTGCGAAACGTGGTTTTTCAACACTAACACAAGTGCGAAAAGTGGTTTTTCCACACTAATACAAGTGCAAAAGTGGTTTCCTGCACCAACACAAGTGCAAAAAGTGGTTTTTCAACACTAACAAGTGCGAAAAGTGGTTTTTCAACACTAACACAAGTACGAAAAGTGGTTTTTCAACACTAACACAAGTGCGAAAAGTGGTTTTTCCACACTAATACAAGTGCAAAAGTGGTTTCCTGCACCAACACAAGTGCGAAAAGTGGTTTTTCAACACTAACACAAGTGCGAAAAGTGTTTTTTCCACACTAATACAAGTGCAAAAGTGGTTTCCTGCACCAACACAAGTGCGAAACGTGGTTTTTCAACACTAACACAAGTGCGAAAAGTGGTTTTTCCACACTAATACAAGTGCAAAAGTGGTTTCCTGCACCAACACAAGTGCAAAAAGTGGTTTTTCAACACTAACAAGTGCGAAAAGTGGTTTTTCAACACTAACACAAGTACGAAAAGTGGTTTTTCAACACTAACACAAGTGCGAAAAGTGGTTTTCCACACTAATACAAGTGCAAAAGTGGTTTCCTGCACCAACACAAGTGCGAAAAGTGGTTTTTCAACACTAACACAAGTGCGAAAAGTGTTTTTTCCACACTAATACAAGTGCAAAAGTGGTTTCCTGTACCAACACAAGTGCAAAAAGTGGTTTTTCAACACTAACACAAGTGCGAAAAGTGGTTTTTCAACACTAACACAAGTGCGAAAAGTGGTTTTTCAACACTATCATAAGTGCAAAAAGTGTTTTTTCCACACTAATACAAGTGCAAAAGTGGTTTCCTGCACCAACACAAGTGCGAAAAGTGGTTTTTCCACACTAACACAAGTGCGAAAAGTGGTTTTTCAACACTAACACAAGTGCGAAAAGTGGTTTTTCCACACTAATACAAGTGCAAAAGTGGTTTCCTGCACCAACACAAGTGCGAAAAGTGGTTTTTCAACACTAACACAACTGCGAAAAGTGGTTTTTCAACACTATCACAAGTGCAAAAAGCGTTTTTTCCACACTAATACAAGTGCAAAAGTGGTTTCCTGCACCAACACCAGTGCGAAAAGTGGTTTTTCAACACTAACACAAGTGCGAAAAGTGGTTTTTCAACACTAACACAACTGCGAAAAGTGGTTTTTCAACACTATCACAAGTGCAAAAAGCGTTTTTTCCACACTAATACAAGTGCAAAAGTGGTTTCCTGCACCAACACAAGTGCGAAAAGTGGTTTTTCAACACTAACACAAGTGCGAAAAGTGGTTTTTCAACACTAACACAAGTGCGAAAAGTGTTTTTTCCACACTAATACAAGTGCAAAAGTGGTTTCCTGCACGAAGACAAGTGCAAAAAGTGGTTTTTCAATACTAACACAAGTCCGAAAAGTGGTTTTTCAACACTAACACTAGTGCGAAAAGTGGTTTTTCAACACTAACACAAGTGCGAAAAGTGGTTTTTCCACACTAATACAAGTGTAAAAGTGGTTTCCTGCACCAACACAAGTGCGAAAAGTGGTTTTTCAACATTAACACAAGTGCTAAAAGTGGTTTTTCAACACTAACACAAGTGCGAAAAGTGGTTTTTCAACACTAACACAAGTGAGAAAAGTGGTTTTTCCACACTAATACAAGTGCAAAAGTGGTTTCCTGCACCAACACAAGTGCGAAAAGTGGTTTTTCAACACTAACAAAAGTGCGAAAAGTGGTTTTTCAACACTAACAAAAGTGCGAAAAGTGGTTTTTCAACACTAACACAAGTGCGAAAAGTGGTTTTTCAACACGAACACAAGTGCGAAAAGTGGTTTTTCAACACTAACACAAGTGAGAAAAGTGGTTTTTCCACACTAATACAAGTGCAAAAGTGGTTTCCTGCACCAACACAAGTGCGAAAAGTGGTTTTTCAACAATAACACAAGTGTGAAAAGTGGTTTTTCAACACTAACACAAGTGCGAAAAGTGGTTTTACCACACTAATACAAGCGCAAAAGTGGTTTCCTGCACCAACAGAAGTGCGAAAAGTGGTTTTTCAACACTAACACAAGTGCGAAAAGTGGTTTTTCAACACTATCACAAGTGCAAAAAGTGTTTTTTCCACACTAATACAAGTGCAAAAGTGGTTTCCTGCACCAACACAAGTGCGAAAAGTGGTTTTTCAACACTAACACAAGTGCGAAAAGTGGTTTTTCAACACTAACACAAGTGCGAAAAGTGGTTTTTCCACACTAAAACAAGTGCAAAAGTGGTTTCCTGCACCAACACAAGTGCGAAAAGTGGTTTTTCAACACTAACACAAGTGCGAAAAGTGGTTTTTCAACACTAACACAAGTGCGAAAAGTGGTTTTTCCACACTAATACAAGTGCAAAAGTGGTTTCCTGCACCAACACAAGTGCGAAAAGTGGTTTTTCAACACTAACACAAGTGCGAAAAGTGGTTTTTCAACACTATCATAAGTGCAAAAAGTGTTTTTTCCACACTAATACAAGTGCAAAAGTGGTTTCCTGCACCAACACAAGTGCGAAAAGTGGTTTTTCAACACTAACACAAGTGCGAAAAGTGGTTTTTCAACACTAACACAAGTGCGAAAAGTGGTTTTTCAACACTAACACAAGTGCGAAAAGTGGCTTTTCCACACTAATACAAGTGCAAAAGTGGTTTCCTGCACCAACACAAGTGCGAAAAGTGGTTTTTCAGCACTAACACAAGTGCGAAAAGTGTTTTTTCCACACTAATACAAGTGCAAAAGTGGTTTCCTGCACCAAGACAAGTGCAAAAAGTGGTTTTTCAACACTAACACAAGTGCGAAAAGTGGTTTTTCAACACTAACACAAGTGCAAAAAGTGTTTTTTCCACACTAATACAAGTGCAAAAGTAGTTTCCTGCACCAACACAAGTGCGAAAAGTGGTTTTTCAACACTAACACAAGTGCGAAAAGTGGTTTTCCCACACGAATACAAGTGCAAAAGTGGTTTCCTGCACTAACACAAGTGCGAAAAGTGGTTTTTCAACATTAACACAAGTGCGAAAAGTGGTTTTTCAACACTAACACAAGTGCAGAAAGTGGTTTTTTTAACACTAAAACAAGTGCGAAAAGTGGTTTTTCCACACTAATACAAGTGCAAAAGTGGTTTCCTGCACCAACACAAGTGCGAAACGTGGTTTTTCAACACTAACACAAGTGCGAAAAGTGGTTTTTCCACACTAATACAAGTGCAAAAGTGGTTTCCTGCACCAACACAAGTGCAAAAAGTGGTTTTTCAACACTAACAAGTGCGAAAAGTGGTTTTTCAACACTAACACAAGTACGAAAAGTGGTTTTTCAACACTAACACAAGTGCGAAAAGTGGTTTTTCCACACTAATACAAGTGCAAAAGTGGTTTCCTGCACCAACACAAGTGCGAAAAGTGGTTTTTCAACACTAACACAAGTGCGAAAAGTGTTTTTTCCACACTAATACAAGTGCAAAAGTGGTTTCCTGCACCAAGACAAGTGCAAAAAGTGGTTTTTCAACACTAACACAACTCCGAAAAGTGGTTTTTCAACACTAACACTAGTGCGAAAAGTGGTATTTCAACACTAACACAAGTGCGAAAAGTGGTTTTTCCACACTAATACAAGTGCAAAAGTGGTTTCCTGCACCAACACAAGTGCGAAAAGTGGTTTTTCAACACTAACACAAGTGCGAAAAGTGGTTTTTCAACACTAACACAAGTGAGAAAAGTGGTTTTTCCACACTAATACAAGTGCAAAAGTGGTTTCCTGCACCAACACAAGTGCGAAAAGTGGTTTTTCAACACTAACACAAGTGCGAAAAGTGATTTTTCAACACTATCAAAAGTGCAAAAAGTGTTTTTTCCACACTAATACAAGTGCAAAAGTGGTTTCCTGCACCAACACAAGTGCGAAAAGTGGTTTTTCAACACTAACAAAAGTGCGAAAAGTGGTTTTTCAACACTAACAAAAGTGCGAAAAGTGGTTTTTCAACACTAACACAAGTGCGAAAAGTGGTTTTTCAACACGAACACAAGTGCGAAAAGTGGTTTTTCAACACTAACACAAGTGAGAAAAGTGGTTTTTCCACACTAATACAAGTGCAAAAGTGGTTTCCTGCACCAACACAAGTGCGAAAAGTGGTTTTTCAACACTAACACAAGTGTGAAAAGTGGTTTTTCAACACTAACACAAGTGTGAAAAGTGGTTTTACCACACTAATACAAGCGCAAAAGTGGTTTCCTACACCAACAGAAGTGCGAAAAGTGGTTTTTCAACATTAACACAAGTGCGAAAAGTGGTTTTTCAACACTATCACAAGTGCAAAAAGTGTTTTTTCCACACTAATACAAGTGCAAAAGTGGTTTCCTGCACCAACACAAGTGCGAAAAGTGGTTTTTCAACACTAACACAAGTGCGAAAAGTGGTTTTTCAACACTAACACAAGTGCGAAAAGTGGTTTTTCCACACTAATACAAGTGCAAAAGTGGTTTCCTGCACCAACACAAGTGCGAAAAGTGGTTTTTCAACACTAACACAAGTGCGAAAAGTGGTTTTTCAACACTAACACAAGTGCGAAAAGTGGTTTTTCCACACTAATACAAGTGCAAAAGTGGTTTCCTGCACCAACACAAGTGCGAAAAGTGGTTTTTCAACACTAACACAAGTGTGAAAAGTGGTTTTTCAACACTAACACAAGTGCGAAAAGTGGTTTTACCACACTAATACAAGCGCAAAAGTGGTTTCCTGCACCAACAGAAGTGCGAAAAGTGGTTTTTCAACATTAACACAAGTGCGAAAAGTGGTTTTTCAACACTATCACAAGTGCAAAAAGTGTTTTTTCCACACTAATACAAGTGCAAAAGTGGTTTCCTGCACCAACACAAGTGCGAAAAGTGGTTTTTCAACACTAACACAAGTGCGAAAAGTGGTTTTTCAACACTAACACAAGTGCGAAAAGTGGTTTTTCCTCACTAATACAAGTGCAAAAGTGGTTTCCTGCACCAACACAAGTGCGAAAAGTGGTTTTTTAACACTAACACAAGTGCTAAAAGTGGTTTTTCAACACTAACACAAGTGCGAAAAGTGGTTTTTCCACACTAATACAAGTGCAAAAGTGGTTTCCTGCACCAACACAAGTGCGAAAAGTGGTTTTTCAACACTAACACAAGTGCGAAAAGTGGTTTTTCAACACTAACACAAGTGCGAAAAGTGGTTTTTCCACACTAATACAAGTGCAAAAGTGGTTTCCTGCACCAACACAAGTGCGAAAAGTGGTTTTTCAACACTAACACAAGTGCGAAACGTGGTTTTTCAACACTATCATAAGTGCAAAAAGTGTTTTTTCCACACTAATACAAGTGCAAAAGTGGTTTCCTGCACCAAGACAAGTGCAAAAAGTGGTTTTTCAACACTAACACAAGTGCGAAAAGTGGTTTTTCAACACTAACACAAGTGCGAAAAGTGGTTTTTCAACACTAACACAAGTGCGAAAAGTGGTTTTTCCACACTAATACAAGTGCAAAAGTGGTTTCCTGCACCAATACAAGTGCGAAAAGTGGTTTTTCAACACTAACACAAGTGCGAAAAGTGGTTTTTCAACACTAACACAAGTGCGAAAAGTGTTTTTTCCACACTAATACAAGTGCAAAAGTGGTTTCCTGCACCAAGACAAGTGCAAAAAGTGGTTTTTCAACACTAACACAAGTGCGAAAAGTGGTTTTTCAACACTAACACAAGTGCAAAAAGTGTTTTTTCCACACTAATACAAGTGCAAAAGTGGTTTCCTGCACCAACACAAGTGCGAAAAGTGGTTTTTCAACACTAACACAAGTGCGAAAAGTGGTTTTTCAACACTAACACAAGTGCGAAAAGTGGTTTTTCCACACTAATACAAGTGCAAAAGTGGTTTCCTGCACCAACACAAGTGCGAAAAGTGGTTTTTCAACACTAACACAAGTGCGAAAAGTGGTTTTTCAACACTAACACAAGTGCGAAAAGTGGTTTTTCCACACTAATACAAGTGCAAAAGTGGTTTCCTGCACCAACACAAGTGCGAAAAGTGGTTTTTCAACACTAACACAAGTGCGAAAAGTGGTTTTTCAACACTAACACAAGTGCGAAAAGTGTTTTTTCCACACTAATACAAGTGCAAAAGTGGTTTCCTGCACCAAGACAAGTGCAAAAAGTGGTTTTTCAACACTAACACAAGTGCGAAAAGTGGTTTTTCAACACTAACACAAGTGCAAAAAGTGTTTTTTCCACACTAATACAAGTGCAAAAGTGGTTTCCTGCACCAACACAAGTGCGAAAAGCGGTTTTTCAACACTAACACAAGTGCAAAAAGTGGTTTTTCAACACTAACACAAGTGCGAAAAGTGGTTTTTCCACACTAATACAAGTGCAAAAGTGGTTTCCTGCACCAACACAAGTGCGAAAAGTGGTTTTTCAACACTAACACAAGTGCGAAAAGTGGTTTTTCAACACTATCATAAGTGCAAAAAGTGTTTTTTCCACACTAATACAAGTGCAAAAGTGGTTTCCTGCACCAAGACAAGTGCAAAAAGTGGTTTTTCAACACTAACACAAGTGCGAAAAGTGGTTTTTCAACACTAACACAAGTGCGAAAAGTGGTTTTTCGACACTAACACAAGTGCGAAAAGTGGTTTTTCCACACTAATACAAGTGCAAAAGTGGTTTCCTGCACCAAGACAAGTGCAAAAAGGGGTTTTTCAACACTAACACAAGTGCGAAAAGTGGTTTTTCAACACTAACACAAGTGCAAAAAGTGTTTTTTCCACACTAATACAAGTGCAAAAGTAGTTTCCTGCACCAACACAAGTGCGAAAAGTGGTTTTTCAACACTAACACAAGTGCGAAAAGTGGTTTTTCCACACGAATACAAGTGCAAAAGTGGTTTCCTGCACCAACACAAGTGCGAAAAGTGGTTTTTCAACATTAACACAAGTGCGAAAAGTGGTTTTTCAACACTAACACAAGTGCGGAAAGTGGTTTTTCAACACTAAAACAAGTGCGAAAAGTGGTTTTTCCACACTAATACAAGTGCAAAAGTGGTTTCCTGCACCAACACAAGTGCGAAACGTGGTTTTTCAACACTAACACTAGTGCGAAAAGTGGTTTTTCCACACTAATACAAGTGCAAAAGTGGTTTCCTGCACCAACACAAGTGCAAAAAGTGGTTTTTCAACACTAACAAGTGCGAAAAGTGGTTTTTCAACACTAACACAAGTACGAAAAGTGGTTTTTCAACACTAACACAAGTGCGAAAAGTGGTTTTTCCACACTAATACAAGTGCAAAAGTGGTTTCCTGCACCAACACAAGTGCGAAAAGTGGTTTTTCAACACTAACACAAGTGCGAAAAGTGTTTTTTCCACACTAATACAAGTGCAAAAGTGGTTTCCTGCACCAAGACAAGTGCAAAAAGTGGTTTTTCAACACTAACACAAGTCCGAAAAGTGGTTTTTCAACACTAACACTAGTGCGAAAAGTGGTTTTTCAACACTAACACAAGTGCGAAAAGTGGTTTTTCCACACTAATACAAGTGCAAAAATGGTTTTTCAACACTAACACAAGTGCTAAAAGTGGTTTTTCAACACTAACACAAGTGCGAAAAGTGGTTTTTCCACACTAATACAAGTGCAAAAGTGGTTTCCTGCACCAACACAAGTGCGAAAAGTGGTTTTTCAACACTAACACAAGTGCGAAAAGTGGTTTTTCAACACTAACACAAGTGCGAAAAGTGGTTTTTCCACACTAATACAAGTGCAAAAGTGGTTTCCTGCACCAACACAAGTGCGAAAAGTGGTTTTTCAACACTAACACAAGTGCGAAAAGTGGTTTTTCAACACTATCATAAGTGCAAAAAGTGTTTTTTCCACACTAATACAAGTGCAAAAGTGGTTTCCTGCACCAAGACAAGTGCAAAAAGTGGTTTTTCAACACTAACACAAGTGCGAAAAGTGGTTTTTCAACACTAACACAAGTGCAAAAAGTGGTTTTTCAACACTAACACAAGTGCGAAAAGTGGTTTTTCCACACTAATACAAGTGCAAAAGTGGTTTCCTGCACCAACACAAGTGCGAAAAGTGGTTTTTCAACACTAACACAAGTGCGAAAAGTGGTTTTTCAACACTAACACAAGTGCGAAAAGTGTTTTTTCCACACTAATACAAGTGCAAAAGTGGTTTCCTGCACCAAGACAAGTGCAAAAAGTGGTTTTTCAACACTAACACAAGTGCGAAAAGTGGTTTTTCAACACTAACACAAGTGCAAAAAGTGTTTTTTCCACACTAATACAAGTGCAAAAGTGGTTTCCTGCACCAACACAAGTGCGAAAAGTGGTTTTTCAACACTAACACAAGTGCGAAAAGTGGTTTTTCAACACTAACACAAGTGCGAAAAGTGGTTTTTCCACACTAATACAAGTGCAAAAGTGGTTTCCTGCACCAACACAAGTGCGAAAAGTGGTTTTTCAACACTAACACAAGTGCTAAAAGTGGTTTTTCAACACTAACACAAGTGCGAAAAGTGGTTTTTCCACACTAATACAAGTGCAAAAGTGGTTTCCTGCACCAACACAAGTGCGAAAAGTGGTTTTTCAACACTAACACAAGTGCGAAAAGTGGTTTTTCAACACTAACACAAGTGCGAAAAGTGGTTTTTCCACACTAATACAAGTGCAAAAGTGGTTTCCTGCACCAACACAAGTGCGAAAAGTGGTTTTTCAACACTAACACAAGTGCGAAAAGTGGTTTTTCAACACTATCATAAGTGCAAAAAGTGTTTTTTCCACACTAATACAAGTGCAAAAGTGGTTTCCTGCACCAAGACAAGTGCAAAAAGTGGTTTTTCAACACTAACTCAAGTGCGAAAAGTGGTTTTTCAACACTAACACAAGTGCGAAAAGTGGTTTTTCAACACTAACACAAGTGCGAAAAGTGGTTTTTCCACACTAATACAAGTGCAAAAGTGGTTTCCTGCACCAATACAAGTGCGAAAAGTGGTTTTTCAACACTAACACAAGTGCGAAAAGTGGTTTTTCAACACTAACACAAGTGCGAAAAGTGTTTTTTCCACACTAATACAAGTGCAAAAGTGGTTTCCTGCACCAAGACAAGTGCAAAAAGTGGTTTTTCAACACTAACACAAGTGCGAAAAGTGGTTTTTCAACACTAACACAAGTGCAAAAAGTGTTTTTTCCACACTAATACAAGTGCAAAAGTGGTTTCCTGCACCAACACAAGTGCGAAAAGTGGTTTTTCAACACTAACACAAGTGCGAAAAGTGGTTTTTCAACACTAACACAAGTGCGAAAAGTGGTTTTTCCACACTAATACAAGTGCAAAAGTGGTTTCCTGCACCAACACAAGTGCGAAAAGTGGTTTTTCAACACTAACACAAGTGCGAAAAGTGGTTTTTCAACACTAACACAAGTGCGAAAAGTGGTTTTTCCACACTAATACAAGTGCAAAAGTGGTTTCCTGCACCAACACAAGTGCGAAAAGTGGTTTTTCAACACTAACACAAGTGCGAAAAGTGGTTTTTCAACACTAACACAAGTGCGAAAAGTGTTTTTTCCACACTAATACAAGTGCAAAAGTGGTTTCCTGCACCAAGACAAGTGCGAAAAGTGGTTTTTCAACACTAACACAAGTGCGAAAAGTGGTTTTTCAACACTAACACAAGTGCGAAAAGTGGTTTTTCCACACTAATACAAGTGCAAAAGTGGTTTCCTGCACCAACACAAGTGCGAAAAGTGGTTTTTCAACACTAACACAAGTGCGAAAAGTGGTTTTTCAACACTAACACAAGTGCGAAAAGTGGTTTTTCCACACTAATACAAGTGCAAAAGTGGTTTCCTGCACCAACACAAGTGCGAAAAGTGGTTTTTCAACACTAACACAAGTGCGAAAAGTGGTTTTTCAACACTATCATAAGTGCAAAAAGTGTTTTTTCCACACTAATACAAGTGCAAAAGTGGTTTCCTGCACCAACACAAGTGCGAAAAGTGGTTTTTCAACACTAACACAAGTGCGAAAAGTGGTTTTTCAACACTAACACAAGTGCGACAAGTGGTTTTTCAACACTAACACAAGTGCGAAAAGTGGCTTTTCCACACTAATACAAGTGCAAAAGTGGTTTCCTGCACCAACACAAGTGCGAAAAGTGGTTTTTCAGCACTAACACAAGTGCGAAAAGTGTTTTTTCCACACTAATACAAGTGCAAAAGTGGTTTCCTGCACCAAGACAAGTGCAAAAAGTGGTTTTTCAACACTAACACAAGTGCGAAAAGTGGTTTTTCAACACTAACACAAGTGCAAAAAGTGTTTTTCCCACACTAATACAAGTGCAAAAGTAGTTTCCTGCACCAACACAAGTGCGAAAAGTGGTTTTTCAACACTAACACAAGTGCGAAAAGTGGTTTTCCCACACGAATACAAGTGCAAAAGTGGTTTCCTGCACTAACACAAGTGCGAAAAGTGGTTTTTCAACATTAACACAAGTGCGAAAAGTGGTTTTTCAACACTAACACAAGTGCAGAAAGTGGTTTTTTTAACACTAAAACAAGTGCGAAAAGTGGTTTTTCCACACTAATACAAGTGCAAAAGTGGTTTCCTGCACCAACACAAGTGCGAAACGTGGTTTTTCAACACTAACACAAGTGCGAAAAGTGGTTTTTCCACACTAATACAAGTGAAAAAGTGGTTTCCTGCACCAACACAAGTGCAAAAAGTGGTTTTTCAACACTAACAAGTGCGAAAAGTGGTTTTTCAACACTAACACAAGTACGAAAAGTGGTTTTTCAACACTAACACAAGTGCGAAAAGTGGTTTTTCCACACTAATACAAGTGCAAAAGTGGTTTCCTGCACCAACACAAGTGCGAAAAGTGGTTTTTCAACACTAACACAAGTGCGAAAAGTGTTTTTTCCACACTAATACAAGTGCAAAAGTGGTTTCCTGCACCAAGACAAGTGCAAAAAGTGGTTTTTCAACACTAACACAACTCCGAAAAGTGGTTTTTCAACACTAACACTAGTGCGAAAAGTGGTATTTCAACACTAACACAAGTGCGAAAAGTGGTTTTTCCACACTAATACAAGTGCAAAAGTGGTTTCCTGCACCAACACAAGTGCGAAAAGTGGTTTTTCAACACTAACACAAGTGCGAAAAGTGGTTTTTCAACACTAACACAAGTGAGAAAAGTGGTTTTTCCACACTAATACAAGTGCAAAAGTGGTTTCCTGCACCAACACAAGTGCGAAAAGTGGTTTTTCAACACTAACACAAGTGCGAAAAGTGATTTTTCAACACTATCAAAAGTGCAAAAAGTGTTTTTTCCACACTAATACAAGTGCAAAAGTGGTTTCCTGCACCAACACAAGTGCGAAAAGTGGTTTTTCAACACTAACAAAAGTGCGAAAAGTGGTTTTTCAACACTAACAAAAGTGCGAAAAGTGGTTTTTCAACACTAACACAAGTGCGAAAAGTGGTTTTTCAACACGAACACAAGTGCGAAAAGTGGTTTTTCAACACTAACACAAGTGAGAAAAGTGGTTTTTCCACACTAATACAAGTGCAAAAGTGGTTTCCTGCACCAACACAAGTGCGAAAAGTGGTTTTTCAACACTAACACAAGTGTGAAAAGTGGTTTTTCAACACTAACACAAGTGTGAAAAGTGGTTTTACCACACTAATACAAGCGCAAAAGTGGTTTCCTACACCAACAGAAGTGCGAAAAGTGGTTTTTCAACATTAACACAAGTGCGAAAAGTGGTTTTTCAACACTATCACAAGTGCAAAAAGTGTTTTTTCCACACTAATACAAGTGCAAAAGTGGTTTCCTGCACCAACACAAGTGCGAAAAGTGGTTTTTCAACACTAACACAAGTGCGAAAAGTGGTTTTTCAACACTAACACAAGTGCGAAAAGTGGTTTTTCCACACTAATACAAGTGCAAAAGTGGTTTCCTGCACCAACACAAGTGCGAAAAGTGGTTTTTCAACACTAACACAAGTGCGAAAAGTGGTTTTTCAACACTAACACAAGTGCGAAAAGTGGTTTTTCCACACTAATACAAGTGCAAAAGTGGTTTCCTGCACCAACACAAGTGCGAAAAGTGGTTTTTCAACACTAACACAAGTGTGAAAAGTGGTTTTTCAACACTAACACAAGTGCGAAAAGTGGTTTTACCACACTAATACAAGCGCAAAAGTGGTTTCCTGCACCAACAGAAGTGCGAAAAGTGGTTTTTCAACATTAACACAAGTGCGAAAAGTGGTTTTTCAACACTATCACAAGTGCAAAAAGTGTTTTTTCCACACTAATACAAGTGCAAAAGTGGTTTCCTGCACCAACACAAGTGCGAAAAGTGGTTTTTCAACACTAACACAAGTGCGAAAAGTGGTTTTTCAACACTAACACAAGTGCGAAAAGTGGTTTTTCCACACTAATACAAGTGCAAAAGTGGTTTCCTGCACCAACACAAGTGCGAAAAGTGGTTTTTTAACACTAACACAAGTGCTAAAAGTGGTTTTTCAACACTAACACAAGTGCGAAAAGTGGTTTTTCCACACTAATACAAGTGCAAAAGTGGTTTCCTGCACCAACACAAGTGCGAAAAGTGGTTTTTCAACACTAACACAAGTGCGAAAAGTGGTTTTTCAACACTAACACAAGTGCGAAAAGTGGTTTTTCCACACTAATACAAGTGCAAAAGTGGTTTCCTGCACCAACACAAGTGCGAAAAGTGGTTTTTCAACACTAACACAAGTGCGAAAAGTGGTTTTTCAACACTATCATAAGTGCAAAAAGTGTTTTTTCCACACTAATACAAGTGCAAAAGTGGTTTCCTGCACCAAGACAAGTGCAAAAAGTGGTTTTTCAACACTAACACAAGTGCGAAAAGTGGTTTTTCAACACTAACACAAGTGCGAAAAGTGGTTTTTCAACACTAACACAAGTGCGAAAAGTGGTTTTTCCACACTAATACAAGTGCAAAAGTGGTTTCCTGCACCAATACAAGTGCGAAAAGTGGTTTTTCAACACTAACACAAGTGCGAAAAGTGGTTTTTCAACACTAACACAAGTGCGAAAAGTGTTTTTTCCACACTAATACAAGTGCAAAAGTGGTTTCCTGCACCAAGACAAGTGCAAAAAGTGGTTTTTCAACACTAACACAAGTGCGAAAAGTGGTTTTTCAACACTAACACAAGTGCAAAAAGTGTTTTTTCCACACTAATACAAGTGCAAAAGTGGTTTCCTGCACCAACACAAGTGCGAAAAGTGGTTTTTCAACACTAACACAAGTGCGAAAAGTGGTTTTTCAACACTAACACAAGTGCGAAAAGTGGTTTTTCCACACTAATACAAGTGCAAAAGTGGTTTCCTGCACCAACACAAGTGCGAAAAGTGGTTTTTCAACACTAACACAAGTGCGAAAAGTGGTTTTTCAACACTAACACAAGTGCGAAAAGTGGTTTTTCCACACTAATACAAGTGCAAAAGTGGTTTCCTGCACCAACACAAGTGCGAAAAGTGGTTTTTCAACACTAACACAAGTGCGAAAAGTGGTTTTTCAACACTAACACAAGTGCGAAAAGTGTTTTTTCCACACTAATACAAGTGCAAAAGTGGTTTCCTGCACCAAGACAAGTGCAAAAAGTGGTTTTTCAACACTAACACAAGTGCGAAAAGTGGTTTTTCAACACTAACACAAGTGCAAAAAGTGTTTTTTCCACACTAATACAAGTGCAAAAGTGGTTTCCTGCACCAACACAAGTGCGAAAAGCGGTTTTTCAACACTAACACAAGTGCAAAAAGTGGTTTTTCAACACTAACACAAGTGCGAAAAGTGGTTTTTCCACACTAATACAAGTGCAAAAGTGGTTTCCTGCACCAACACAAGTGCGAAAAGTGGTTTTTCAACACTAACACAAGTGCGAAAAGTGGTTTTTCAACACTATCATAAGTGCAAAAAGTGTTTTTTCCACACTAATACAAGTGCAAAAGTGGTTTCCTGCACCAAGACAAGTGCAAAAAGTGGTTTTTCAACACTAACACAAGTGCGAAAAGTGGTTTTTCAACACTAACACAAGTGCGAAAAGTGGTTTTTCAACACTAACACAAGTGCGAAAAGTGGTTTTTCCACACTAATACAAGTGCAAAAGTGGTTTCCTGCACCAAGACAAGTGCAAAAAGTGGTTTTTCAACACTAACACAAGTGCGAAAAGTGGTTTTTCAACACTAACACAAGTGCAAAAAGTGTTTTTTCCACACTAATACAAGTGCAAAAGTAGTTTCCTGCACCAACACAAGTGCGAAAAGTGGTTTTTCAACACTAACACAAGTGCGAAAAGTGGTTTTTCCACACGAATACAAGTGCAAAAGTGGTTTCCTGCACCAACACAAGTGCGAAAAGTGGTTTTTCAACATTAACACAAGTGCGAAAAGTGGTTTTTCAACACTAACACAAGTGCGGAAAGTGGTTTTTCAACACTAAAACAAGTGCGAAAAGTGGTTTTTCCACACTAATACAAGTGCAAAAGTGGTTTCCTGCACCAACACAAGTGCGAAACGTGGTTTTTCAACACTAACACTAGTGCGAAAAGTGGTTTTTCCACACTAATACAAGTGCAAAAGTGGTTTCCTGCACCAACACAAGTGCAAAAAGTGGTTTTTCAACACTAACAAGTGCGAAAAGTGGTTTTTCAACACTAACACAAGTACGAAAAGTGGTTTTTCAACACTAACACAAGTGCGAAAAGTGGTTTTTCCACACTAATACAAGTGCAAAAGTGGTTTCCTGCACCAACACAAGTGCGAAAAGTGGTTTTTCAACACTAACACAAGTGCGAAAAGTGTTTTTTCCACACTAATACAAGTGCAAAAGTGGTTTCCTGCACCAAGACAAGTGCAAAAAGTGGTTTTTCAACACTAACACAAGTCCGAAAAGTGGTTTTTCAACACTAACACTAGTGCGAAAAGTGGTTTTTCAACACTAACACAAGTGCGAAAAGTGGTTTTTCCACACTAATACAAGTGCAAAAGTGGTTTTTCAACACTAACACAAGTGCTAAAAGTGGTTTTTCAACACTAACACAAGTGCGAAAAGTGGTTTTTCCACACTAATACAAGTGCAAAAGTGGTTTCCTGCACCAACACAAGTGCGAAAAGTGGTTTTTCAACACTAACACAAGTGCGAAAAGTGGTTTTTCAACACTAACACAAGTGCGAAAAGTGGTTTTTCCACACTAATACAAGTGCAAAAGTGGTTTCCTGCACCAACACAAGTGCGAAAAGTGGTTTTTCAACACTAACACAAGTGCGAAAAGTGGTTTTTCAACACTATCATAAGTGCAAAAAGTGTTTTTTCCACACTAATACAAGTGCAAAAGTGGTTTCCTGCACCAAGACAAGTGCAAAAAGTGGTTTTTCAACACTAACACAAGTGCGAAAAGTGGTTTTTCAACACTAACACAAGTGCAAAAAGTGGTTTTTCAACACTAACACAAGTGCGAAAAGTGGTTTTTCCACACTAATACAAGTGCAAAAGTGGTTTCCTGCACCAAGACAAGTGCAAAAAGTGGTTTTTCAACACTAACACAAGTGCGAAAAGTGGTTTTTCAACACTAACACAAGTGCAAAAAGTGTTTTTTCCACACTAATACAAGTGCAAAAGTGGTTTCCTGCACCAACACAAGTGCGAAAAGTGGTTTTTCAACACTAACACAAGTGCGAAAAGTGGTTTTTCAACACTAACACAAGTGCGAAAAGTGGTTTTTCCACACTAATACAAGTGCAAAAGTGGTTTCCTGCACCAACACAAGTGCGAAAAGTGGTTTTTCAACACTAACACAAGTGCTAAAAGTGGTTTTTCAACACTAACACAAGTGCGAAAAGTGGTTTTTCCACACTAATACAAGTGCAAAAGTGGTTTCCTGCACCAACACAAGTGCGAAAAGTGGTTTTTCAACACTAACACAAGTGCGAAAAGTGGTTTTTCAACACTAACACAAGTGCGAAAAGTGGTTTTTCCACACTAATACAAGTGCAAAAGTGGTTTCCTGCACCAACACAAGTGCGAAAAGTGGTTTTTCAACACTAACACAAGTGCGAAAAGTGGTTTTTCAACACTATCATAAGTGCAAAAAGTGTTTTTTCCACACTAATACAAGTGCAAAAGTGGTTTCCTGCACCAAGACAAGTGCAAAAAGTGGTTTTTCAACACTAACACAAGTGCGAAAAGTGGTTTTTCAACACTAACACAAGTGCGAAAAGTGGTTTTTCAACACTAACACAAGTGCGAAAAGTGGTTTTTCCACACTAATACAAGTGCAAAAGTGGTTTCCTGCACCAACACAAGTGCGAAAAGTGGTTTTTCAACACTAACACAAGTGCGAAAAGTGGTTTTTCAACACTAACACAAGTGCGAAAAGTGGTTTTTCCACACTAATACAAGTGCAAAAGTGGTTTCCTGCACCAACACAAGTGCGAAAAGTGGTTTTTCAACACTAACACAAGTGCGAAAAGTGGTTTTTCAACACTATCATAAGTGCAAAAAGTGTTTTTTCCACACTAATACAAGTGCAAAAGTGGTTTCCTGCACCAAGACAAGTGCAAAAAGTGGTTTTTCAACACTAACACAAGTGCGAAAAGTGGTTTTTCAACACTAACACAAGTGCGAAAAGTGGTTTTTCAACACTAACACAAGTGCGAAAAGTGGTTTTTCCACACTAATACAAGTGCAAAAGTGGTTTCCTGCACCAATACAAGTGCGAAAAGTGGTTTTTCAACACTAACACAAGTGCGAAAAGTGGTTTTTCAACACTAACACAAGTGCGAAAAGTGTTTTTTCCACACTAATACAAGTGCAAAAGTGGTTTCCTGCACCAAGACAAGTGCAAAAAGTGGTTTTTCAACACTAACACAAGTGCGAAAAGTGGTTTTTCAACACTAACACAAGTGCAAAAAGTGTTTTTTCCACACTAATACAAGTGCAAAAGTGGTTTCCTGCACCAACACAAGTGCGAAAAGTGGTTTTTCAACACTAACACAAGTGCGAAAAGTGGTTTTTCAACACTAACACAAGTGCGAAAAGTGGTTTTTCCACACTAATACAAGTGCAAAAGTGGTTTCCTGCACCAACACAAGTGCGAAAAGTGGTTTTTCAACACTAACACAAGTGCGAAAAGTGGTTTTTCAACACTAACACAAGTGCGAAAAGTGGTTTTTCCACACTAATACAAGTGCAAAAGTGGTTTCCTGCACCAACACAAGTGCGAAAAGTGGTTTTTCAACACTAACACAAGTGCGAAAAGTGGTTTTTCAACACTAACACAAGTGCGAAAAGTGTTTTTTCCACACTAATACAAGTGCAAAAGTGGTTTCCTGCACCAAGACAAGTGCAAAAAGTGGTTTTTCAACACTAACACAAGTGCGAAAAGTGGTTTTTCAACACTAACACAAGTGCAAAAAGTGTTTTTTCCACACTAATACAAGTGCAAAAGTGGTTTCCTGCACCAACACAAGTGCGAAAAGCGGTTTTTCAACACTAACACAAGTGCAAAAAGTGGTTTTTCAACACTAACACAAGTGCGAAAAGTGGTTTTTCCACACTAATACAAGTGCAAAAGTGGTTTTTCCACACTAATACAAGTGCAAAAGTGGTTTCCTGCACCAAGACAAGTGCAAAAAGTGGTTTTTCAACACTAACACAAGTGCGAAAAGTGGTTTTTCAACACTAACACAAGTGCAAAAAGTGTTTTTTCCACACTAATACAAGTGCAAAAGTAGTTTCCTGCACCAACACAAGTGCAAAAAGTGGTTTTTCAACACTAACACAAGTGCGAAAAGTGGTTTTTCAACACTAACACAAGTGCAAAAAGTGTTTTTTCCACACTAATACAAGTGCAAAAGTAGTTTCCTGCACCAACACAAGTGCGAAAAGTGGTTTTTCAACACTAACACAAGTGCGAAAAGTGGTTTTTCCACACGAATACAAGTGCAAAAGTGGTTTCCTGCACCAACACAAGTGCGAAAAGTGGTTTTTCAACATTAACACAAGTGCGAAAAGTGGTTTTTCAACACTAACACAAGTGCGGAAAGTGGTTTTTCAACACTAAAACAAGTGCGAAAAGTGGTTTTTCCACACTAATACAAGTGCAAAAGTGGTTTCCTGCACCAACACAAGTGCGAAACGTGGTTTTTCAACACTAACACTAGTGCGAAAAGTGGTTTTTCCACACTAATACAAGTGCAAAAGTGGTTTCCTGCACCAACACAAGTGCAAAAAGTGGTTTTTCAACACTAACAAGTGCGAAAAGTGGTTTTTCAACACTAACACAAGTACGAAAAGTGGTTTTTCAACACTAACACAAGTGCGAAAAGTGGTTTTTCCACACTAATACAAGTGCAAAAGTGGTTTCCTGCACCAACACAAGTGCGAAAAGTGGTTTTTCAACACTAACACAAGTGCGAAAAGTGTTTTTTCCACACTAATACAAGTGCAAAAGTGGTTTCCTGCACCAAGACAAGTGCAAAAAGTGGTTTTTCAACACTAACACAAGTCCGAAAAGTGGTTTTTCAACACTAACACTAGTGCGAAAAGTGGTTTTTCAACACTAACACAAGTGCGAAAAGTGGTTTTTCCACACTAATAGAAGTGCAAAAGTGGTTTTTCAACACTAACACAAGTGCTAAAAGTGGTTTTTCAACACTAACACAAGTGCGAAAAGTGGTTTTTCCACACTAATACAAGTGCAAAAGTGGTTTCCTGCACCAACACAAGTGCGAAAAGTGGTTTTTCAACACTAACACAAGTGCGAAAAGTGGTTTTTCAACACTAACACAAGTGCGAAAAGTGGTTTTTCCACACTAATACAAGTGCAAAAGTGGTTTCCTGCACCAACACAAGTGCGAAAAGTGGTTTTTCAACACTAACACAAGTGCGAAAAGTGGTTTTTCAACACTATCATAAGTGCAAAAAGTGTTTTTTCCACACTAATACAAGTGCAAAAGTGGTTTCCTGCACCAAGACAAGTGCAAAAAGTGGTTTTTCAACACTAACACAAGTGCGAAAAGTGGTTTTTCAACACTAACACAAGTGCAAAAAGTGGTTTTTCAACACTAACACAAGTGCGAAAAGTGGTTTTTCCACACTAATACAAGTGCAAAAGTGGTTTCCTGCACCAAGACAAGTGCAAAAAGTGGTTTTTCAACACTAACACAAGTGCGAAAAGTGGTTTTTCAACACTAACACAAGTGCAAAAAGTGTTTTTTCCACACTAATACAAGTGCAAAAGTGGTTTCCTGCACCAACACAAGTGCGAAAAGTGGTTTTTCAACACTAACACAAGTGCGAAAAGTGGTTTTTCAACACTAACACAAGTGCGAAAAGTGGTTTTTCCACACTAATACAAGTGCAAAAGTGGTTTCCTGCACCAACACAAGTGCGAAAAGTGGTTTTTCAACACTAACACAAGTGCTAAAAGTGGTTTTTCAACACTAACACAAGTGCGAAAAGTGGTTTTTCCACACTAATACAAGTGCAAAAGTGGTTTCCTGCACCAACACAAGTGCGAAAAGTGGTTTTTCAACACTAACACAAGTGCGAAAAGTGGTTTTTCAACACTAACACAAGTGCGAAAAGTGGTTTTTCCACACTAATACAAGTGCAAAAGTGGTTTCCTGCACCAACACAAGTGCGAAAAGTGGTTTTTCAACACTAACACAAGTGCGAAAAGTGGTTTTTCAACACTATCATAAGTGCAAAAAGTGTTTTTTCCACACTAATACAAGTGCAAAAGTGGTTTCCTGCACCAAGACAAGTGCAAAAAGTGGTTTTTCAACACTAACACAAGTGCGAAAAGTGGTTTTTCAACACTAACACAAGTGCGAAAAGTGGTTTTTCAACACTAACACAAGTGCGAAAAGTGGTTTTTCCACACTAATACAAGTGCAAAAGTGGTTTCCTGCACCAATACAAGTGCGAAAAGTGGTTTTTCAACACTAACACAAGTGCGAAAAGTGGTTTTTCAACACTAACACAAGTGCGAAAAGTGTTTTTTCCACACTAATACAAGTGCAAAAGTGGTTTCCTGCACCAAGACAAGTGCAAAAAGTGGTTTTTCAACACTAACACAAGTGCGAAAAGTGGTTTTTCAACACTAACACAAGTGCAAAAAGTGTTTTTTCCACACTAATACAAGTGCAAAAGTGGTTTCCTGCACCAACACAAGTGCGAAAAGTGGTTTTTCAACACTAACACAAGTGCGAAAAGTGGTTTTTCAACACTAACACAAGTGCGAAAAGTGGTTTTTCCACACTAATACAAGTGCAAAAGTGGTTTCCTGCACCAACACAAGTGCGAAAAGTGGTTTTTCAACACTAACACAAGTGCGAAAAGTGGTTTTTCAACACTAACACAAGTGCGAAAAGTGGTTTTTCCACACTAATACAAGTGCAAAAGTGGTTTCCTGCACCAACACAAGTGCGAAAAGTGGTTTTTCAACACTAACACAAGTGCGAAAAGTGGTTTTTCAACACTAACACAAGTGCGAAAAGTGTTTTTTCCACACTAATACAAGTGCAAAAGTGGTTTCCTGCACCAAGACAAGTGCAAAAAGTGGTTTTTCAACACTAACACAAGTGCGAAAAGTGGTTTTTCAACACTAACACAAGTGCAAAAAGTGTTTTTTCCACACTAATACAAGTGCAAAAGTGGTTTCCTGCACCAACACAAGTGCGAAAAGCGGTTTTTCAACACTAACACAAGTGCAAAAAGTGGTTTTTCAACACTAACACAAGTGCGAAAAGTGGTTTTTCCACACTAATACAAGTGCAAAAGTGGTTTCCTGCACCAACACAAGTGCGAAAAGTGGTTTTTCAACACTAACACAAGTGCGAAAAGTGGTTTTTCAACACTATCATAAGTGCAAAAAGTGTTTTTTCCACACTAATACAAGTGCAAAAGTGGTTTCCTGCACCAAGACAAGTGCAAAAAGTGGTTTTTCAACACTAACACAAGTGCGAAAAGTGGTTTTTCAACACTAACACAAGTGCGAAAAGTGGTTTTTCAACACTAACACAAGTGCGAAAAGTGGTTTTTCCACACTAATACAAGTGCAAAAGTGGTTTCCTGCACCAACACAAGTGCGAAAAGTGGTTTTTCAACACTAACACAAGTGCTAAAAGTGGTTTTTCAACACTAACACAAGTGCGAAAAGTGGTTTTTCCACACTAATACAAGTGCAAAAGTGGTTTCCTGCACCAACACAAGTGCGAAAAGTGGTTTTTCAACACTAACACAAGTGCGAAAAGTGGTTTTTCAACACTAACACAAGTGCGAAAAGTGGTTTTTCCACACTAATACAAGTGCAAAAGTGGTTTCCTGCACCAACACAAGTGCGAAAAGTGGTTTTTCAACACTAACACAAGTGCGAAAAGTGGTTTTTCAACACTATCATAAGTGCAAAAAGTGTTTTTTCCACACTAATACAAGTGCAAAAGTGGTTTCCTGCACCAAGACAAGTGCAAAAAGTGGTTTTTCAACACTAACACAAGTGCGAAAAGTGGTTTTTCAACACTAACACAAGTGCGAAAAGTGGTTTTTCAACACTAACACAAGTGCGAAAAGTGGTTTTTCCACACTAATACAAGTGCAAAAGTGGTTTCCTGCACCAATACAAGTGCGAAAAGTGGTTTTTCAACACTAACACAAGTGCGAAAAGTGGTTTTTCAACACTAACACAAGTGCGAAAAGTGTTTTTTCCACACTAATACAAGTGCAAAAGTGGTTTCCTGCACCAAGACAAGTGCAAAAAGTGGTTTTTCAACACTAACACAAGTGCGAAAAGTGGTTTTTCAACACTAACACAAGTGCAAAAAGTGTTTTTTCCACACTAATACAAGTGCAAAAGTGGTTTCCTGCACCAACACAAGTGCGAAAAGTGGTTTTTCAACACTAACACAAGTGCGAAAAGTGGTTTTTCAACACTAACACAAGTGCGAAAAGTGGTTTTTCCACACTAATACAAGTGCAAAAGTGGTTTCCTGCACCAACACAAGTGCGAAAAGTGGTTTTTCAACACTAACACAAGTGCGAAAAGTGGTTTTTCAACACTAACACAAGTGCGAAAAGTGGTTTTTCCACACTAATACAAGTGCAAAAGTGGTTTCCTGCACCAACACAAGTGCGAAAAGTGGTTTTTCAACACTAACACAAGTGCGAAAAGTGGTTTTTCAACACTAACACAAGTGCGAAAAGTGTTTTTTCCACACTAATACAAGTGCAAAAGTGGTTTCCTGCACCAAGACAAGTGCAAAAAGTGGTTTTTCAACACTAACACAAGTGCGAAAAGTGGTTTTTCAACACTAACACAAGTGCAAAAAGTGTTTTTTCCACACTAATACAAGTGCAAAAGTGGTTTCCTGCACCAACACAAGTGCGAAAAGCGGTTTTTCAACACTAACACAAGTGCAAAAAGTGGTTTTTCAACACTAACACAAGTGCGAAAAGTGGTTTTTCCACACTAATACAAGTGCAAAAGTGGTTTCCTGCACCAACACAAGTGCGAAAAGTGGTTTTTCAACACTAACACAAGTGCGAAAAGTGGTTTTTCAACACTATCATAAGTGCAAAAAGTGTTTTTTCCACACTAATACAAGTGCAAAAGTGGTTTCCTGCACCAAGACAAGTGCAAAAAGTGGTTTTTCAACACTAACACAAGTGCGAAAAGTGGTTTTTCAACACTAACACAAGTGCGAAAAGTGGTTTTTCAACACTAACACAAGTGCGAAAAGTGGTTTTTCCACACTAATACAAGTGCAAAAGTGGTTTCCTGCACCAAGACAAGTGCAAAAAGTGGTTTTTCAACACTAACACAAGTGCGAAAAGTGGTTTTTCAACACTAACACAAGTGCAAAAAGTGTTTTTTCCACACTAATACAAGTGCAAAAGTAGTTTCCTGCACCAACACAAGTGCGAAAAGTGGTTTTTCAACACTAACACAAGTGCGAAAAGTGGTTTTTCCACACGAATACAAGTGCAAAAGTGGTTTCCTGCACCAACACAAGTGCGAAAAGTGGTTTTTCAACATTAACACAAGTGCGAAAAGTGGTTTTTCAACACTAACACAAGTGCGGAAAGTGGTTTTTCAACACTAAAACAAGTGCGAAAAGTGGTTTTTCCACACTAATACAAGTGCAAAAGTGGTTTCCTGCACCAACACAAGTGCGAAACGTGGTTTTTCAACACTAACACTAGTGCGAAAAGTGGTTTTTCCACACTAATACAAGTGCAAAAGTGGTTTCCTGCACCAACACAAGTGCAAAAAGTGGTTTTTCAACACTAACAAGTGCGAAAAGTGGTTTTTCAACACTAACACAAGTACGAAAAGTGGTTTTTCAACACTAACACAAGTGCGAAAAGTGGTTTTTCCACACTAATACAAGTGCAAAAGTGGTTTCCTGCACCAACACAAGTGCGAAAAGTGGTTTTTCAACACTAACACAAGTGCGAAAAGTGTTTTTTCCACACTAATACAAGTGCAAAAGTGGTTTCCTGCACCAAGACAAGTGCAAAAAGTGGTTTTTCAACACTAACACAAGTCCGAAAAGTGGTTTTTCAACACTAACACTAGTGCGAAAAGTGGTTTTTCAACACTAACACAAGTGCGAAAAGTGGTTTTTCCACACTAATACAAGTGCAAAAGTGGTTTCCTGCACCAACACAAGTGCGAAAAGTGGTTTTACAACATTAACACAAGTGCTAAAAGTGGTTTTTCAACACTAACACAAGTGCGAAAAGTGGTTTTTCAACACTAACACAAGTGAGAAAAGTGGTTTTTCCACACTAATACAAGTGCAAAAGTGGTTTCCTGCACCAACACAAGTGCGAAAAGTGGTTTTTCAACACTAACACAAGTGCGAAAAGTGATTTTTCAACACTATCAAAAGTGCAAAAAGTGTTTTTTCCACACTAATACAAGTGCAAAAGTGGTTTCCTGCACCAACACAAGTGCGAAAAGTGGTTTTTCAACACTAACAAAAGTGCGAAAAGTGGTTTTTCAACACTAACAAAAGTGCGAAAAGTGGTTTTTCAACACTAACACAAGTGCGAAAAGTGGTTTTTCAACACGAACACAAGTGCGAAAAGTGGTTTTTCAACACTAACACAAGTGAGAAAAGTGGTTTTTCCACACTAATGCAAGTGCAAAAGTGGTTTCCTGCACCAACACAAGTGCGAAAAGTGGTTTTTCAACACGAACACAAGTGTGAAAAGTGGCTTTTCAACACTAACACAAGTGCGAAAAGTGGTTTTACCACACTAATACAAGCGCAAAAGTGGTTTCCTGCACCAACAGAAGTGCGAAAAGTGGTTTTTCAACATTAACACAAGTGCGAAAAGTGGTTTTTCAACACTATCACAAGTGCAAAAAGTGTTTTTTCCACACTAATACAAGTGCAAAAGTGGTTTCCTGCACCAACACAAGTGCGAAAAGTGGTTTTTCAACACTAACACAAGTGCGAAAAGTGGTTTTTCAACACTAACACAAGTGCGAAAAGTGGTTTTTCCACACTAATACAAGTGCAAAAGTGGTTTCCTGCACCAACACAAGTGCGAAAAGTGGTTTTTCAACACTAACACAAGTGCGAAAAGTGGTTTTTCAACACTAACACAAGTGCGAAAAGTGGTTTTTCCACACTAATACAAGTGCAAAAGTGGTTTCCTGCACCAACACAAGTGCGAAAAGTGGTTTTTCAACACTAACACAAGTGCGAAAAGTGGTTTTTCCACACTAATACAAGTGCAAAAGTGGTTTCCTGCACCAATACAAGTGCGAAAAGTGGTTTTTCAACACTAACACAAGTGCGAAAAGTGGTTTTTCAACACTAACACAAGTGCGAAAAGTGGTTTTACCACACTAATACAAGCGCAAAAGTGGTTTCCTGCACCAACAGAAGTGCGAAAAGTGGTTTTTCAACATTAACACAAGTGCGAAAAGTGGTTTTTCAACACTATCACAAGTGCAAAAAGTGTTTTTTCCACACTAATACAAGTGCAAAAGTGGTTTCCTGCACCAACACAAGTGCGAAAAGTGGTTTTTCAACACTAACAGAAGTGCGAAAAGTGGTTTTTCAACACTAACACAAGTGCGAAAAGTGGTTTTTCCACACTAATACAAGTGCAAAAGTCGTTTCCTGCACCAACACAAGTGCGAAAAGTGGTTTTTCAACACTAACACAAGTGCTAAAAGTGGTTTTTCAACACTAACACAAGTGCGAAAAGTGGTTTTTCCACACTAATACAAGTGCAAAAGTGGTTTCCTGCACCAACACAAGTGCGAAAAGTGGTTTTTCAACACTAACACAAGTGCGAAAAGTGGTTTTTCAACACTAACACAAGTGCGAAAAGTGGTTTTTCCACATTAATACAAGTGCAAAAGTGGTTTCCTGCACCAACACAAGTGCGAAAAGTGGTTTTTCAACACTAACACAAGTGCGAAAAGTGGTTTTTCAACACTATCATAAGTGCAAAAAGTGTTTTTTCCACACTAATACAAGTGCAAAAGTGGTTTCCTGCACCAAGACAAGTGCAAAAAGTGGTTTTTCAACACTAACACAAGTGCGAAAAGTGGTTTTTCAACACTAACACAAGTGCGAAAAGTGGTTTTTGAACACTAACACAAGTGCGAAAAGTGGTTTTTCCACACTAATACAAGTGCAAAAGTGGTTTCCTGCACCAATACAAGTGCGAAAAGTGGTTTTTCAACACTAACACAAGTGCGAAAAGTGGTTTTTCAACACTAACACAAGTGCGAAAAGTGGTTTCCTGCACCAACACAAGTGCGAAAAGTGGTTTTTCAACACTAACAGAAGTGCGAAAAGTGGTTTTTCAACACTAACACAAGTGCGAAAAGTGGTTTTTCCACACTAATACAAGTGCAAAAGTCGTTTCCTGCACCAACACAAGTGCGAAAAGTGGTTTTTCAACACTAACACAAGTGCGAAAAGTGGTTTTTGAACACTAACACAAGTGCGAAAAGTGGTTTTTCCACACTAATACAAGTGCAAAAGTGGTTTCCTGCACCAACACAAGTGCGAAAAGTGGTTTTTCAACACTAACACAAGTGCGGAAAGTGGTTTTTCAACACTAAAACAAGTGCGAAAAGTGGTTTTGCCACACTAATACAAGTGCAAAAGTGGTTTCCTGCACCAACACAAGTGCGAAACGTGGTTTTTCAACACTAACACAAGTGCGAAAAGTGGTTTTTCCACACTAATACAAGTGCAAAAGTGGTTTCCTGCACCAATACAAGTGCGAAAAGTGGTTTTTCAACACTAACACAAGTGCGAAAAGTGGTTTTTCAACACTAACACAAGTGCGAAAAGTGGTTTCCTGCACCAACACAAGTGCGAAAAGTGGTTTTTCAACACTAACAGAAGTGCGAAAAGTGGTTTTTCAACACTAACACAAGTGCGAAAAGTGGTTTTTCCACACTAATACAAGTGCAAAAGTCGTTTCCTGCACCAACACAAGTGCGAAAAGTGGTTTTTCAACACTAACACAAGTGCGAAAAGTGGTTTTTGAACACTAACACAAGTGCGAAAAGTGGTTTTTCCACACTAATACAAGTGCAAAAGTGGTTTCCTGCACCAACACAAGTGCGAAAAGTGGTTTTTCAACACTAACACAAGTGCGGAAAGTGGTTTTTCAACACTAAAACAAGTGCGAAAAGTGGTTTTGCCACACTAATACAAGTGCAAAAGTGGTTTCCTGCACCAACACAAGTGCGAAACGTGGTTTTTCAACACTAACACAAGTGCGAAAAGTGGTTTTTCCACACTAATACAAGTGCAAAAGTGGTTTCCTGCACCAAGACAAGTGCAAAAAGTGGTTTTTCAACACTAACACAAGTGCGAAAAGTGGTTTTTCAACACTAACACAAGTGCGAAAAGTGGTTTTTCAACACTAACACAAGTGCGAAAAGTGGTTTTTCCACACTAATACAAGTGCAAAAGTGGTTTCCTGCACCAATACAAGTGCGAAAAGTGGTTTTTCAACACTAACACAAGTGCGAAAAGTGGTTTTTCAACACTAACACAAGTGCGAAAAGTGTTTTTTCCACACTAATACAAGTGCAAAAGTGGTTTCCTGCACCAAGACAAGTGCAAAAAGTGGTTTTTCAACACTAACACAAGTGCGAAAAGTGGTTTTTCAACACTAACACAAGTGCAAAAAGTGTTTTTTCCACACTAATACAAGTGCAAAAGTGGTTTCCTGCACCAACACAAGTGCGAAAAGTGGTTTTTCAACACTAACACAAGTGCGAAAAGTGGTTTTTCAACACTAACACAAGTGCGAAAAGTGGTTTTTCCACACTAATACAAGTGCAAAAGTGGTTTCCTGCACCAACACAAGTGCGAAAAGTGGTTTTTCAACACTAACACAAGTGCGAAAAGTGGTTTTTCAACACTAACACAAGTGCGAAAAGTGTTTTTTCCACACTAATACAAGTGCAAAAGTGGTTTCCTGCACCAAGACAAGTGCAAAAAGTGGTTTTTCAACACTAACACAAGTGCGAAAAGTGGTTTTTCAACACTAACACAAGTGCGAAAAGTGGTTTTTCAACACTAACACAAGTGCGAAAAGTGGTTTTTCCACACTAATACAAGTGCAAAAGTGGTTTCCTGCACCAAGACAAGTGCAAAAAGTGGTTTTTCAACACTAACACAAGTGCGAAAAGTGGTTTTTCAACACTAACACAAGTGCAAAAAGTGTTTTTTCCACACTAATACAAGTGCAAAAGTAGTTTCCTGCACCAACACAAGTGCGAAAAGTGGTTTTTCAACACTAACACAAGTGCGAAAAGTGGTTTTTCCACACGAATACAAGTGCAAAAGTGGTTTCCTGCACCAACACAAGTGCGAAAAGTGGTTTTTCAACATTAAATCAAGTGCGAAAAGTGGTTTTTCAACACTAACACAAGTGCGGAAAGTGGTTTTTCAACACTAAAACAAGTGCGAAAAGTGGTTTTTCCACACTAATACAAGTGCAAAAGTGGTTTCCTGCACCAACACAAGTGCGAAACGTGGTTTTTCAACACTAACACAAGTGCGAAAAGTGGTTTTTCCACACTAATACAAGTGCAAAAGTGGTTTCCTGCACCAACACAAGTGCAAAAAGTGGTTTTTCAACACTAACAAGTGCGAAAAGTGGTTTTTCAACACTAACACAAGTGCGAAAAGTGGTTTTTCAACACTAACACAAGTGCGAAAAGTGGTTTTTCCACACTAATACAAGTGCAAAAGTGGTTTCCTGCACCAACACAAGTGCGAAAAGTGGTTTTTCAACACTAACACAAGTGCGAAAAGTGTTTTTTCCACACTAATACAAGTGCAAAAGTGGTTTCCTGCACCAAGACAAGTGCAAAAAGTGGTTTTTCAACACTAACACAAGTCCGAAAAGTGGTTTTTCAACACTAACACTAGTGCGAAAAGTGGTTTTTCAACACTAACACAAGTGCGAAAAGTGGTTTTTCCACACTAATACAAGTGCAAAAGTGGTTTCCTGCACCAACACAAGTGCGAAAAGTGGTTTTACAACATTAACACAAGTGCTAAAAGTGGTTTTTCAACACTAACACAAGTGCGAAAAGTGGTTTTTCAACACTAACACAAGTGAGAAAAGTGGTTTTTCCACACTAATACAAGTGCAAAAGTGGTTTCCTGCACCAACACAAGTGCGAAAAGTGGTTTTTCAACACTAACACAAGTGCGAAAAGTGATTTTTCAACATTATCAAAAGTGCAAAAAGTGTTTTTTCCACACTAATACAAGTGCAAAAGTGGTTTCCTGCACCAACACAAGTGCGAAAAGTGGTTTTTCAACACTAACAAAAGTGCGAAAAGTGGTTTTTCAACACTAACAAAAGTGCGAAAAGTGGTTTTTCAACACTAACACAAGTGCGAAAAGTGGTTTTTCAACACGAACACAAGTGCGAAAAGTGGTTTTTCAACACTAACACAAGTGAGAAAAGTGGTTTTTCCACACTAATGCAAGTGCAAAAGTGGTTTCCTGCACCAACACAAGTGCGAAAAGTGGTTTTTCAACACGAACACAAGTGTGAAAAGTGGCTTTTCAACACTAACACAAGTGCGAAAAGTGGTTTTACCACACTAATACAAGCGCAAAAGTGGTTTCCTGCACCAACAGAAGTGCGAAAAGTGGTTTTTCAACATTAACACAAGTGCGAAAAGTGGTTTTTCAACACTATCACAAGTGCAAAAAGTGTTTTTTCCACACTAATACAAGTGCAAAAGTGGTTTCCTGCACCAACACAAGTGCGAAAAGTGGTTTTTCAACACTAACACAAGTGCGAAAAGTGGTTTTTCAACACTAACACAAGTGCGAAAAGTGGTTTTTCCACACTAATACAAGTGCAAAAGTGGTTTCCTGCACCAACACAAGTGCGAAAAGTGGTTTTTCAACACTAACACAAGTGCGAAAAGTGGTTTTTCAACACTAACACAAGTGCGAAAAGTGGTTTTTCCACACTAATACAAGTGCAAAAGTGGTTTCCTGCACCAACACAAGTGCGAAAAGTGGTTTTTCAACACTAACACAAGTGCGAAAAGTGGTTTTTCCACACTAATACAAGTGCAAAAGTGGTTTCCTGCACCAATACAAGTGCGAAAAGTGGTTTTTCAACACTAACACAAGTGCGAAAAGTGGTTTTTCAACACTAACACAAGTGCGAAAAGTGGTTTTACCACACTAATACAAGCGCAAAAGTGGTTTCCTGCACCAACAGAAGTGCGAAAAGTGGTTTTTCAACATTAACACAAGTGCGAAAAGTGGTTTTTCAACACTATCACAAGTGCAAAAAGTGTTTTTTCCACACTAATACAAGTGCAAAAGTGGTTTCCTGCACCAACACAAGTGCGAAAAGTGGTTTTTCAACACTAACACAAGTGCGAAAAGTGGTTTTTCAACACTAACACAAGTGCGAAAAGTGGTTTTTCCACACTAATACAAGTGCAAAAGTCATTTCCTGCACCAACACAAGTGCGAAAAGTGGTTTTTCAACACTAACACAAGTGCTAAAAGTGGTTTTTCAACACTAACACAAGTGCGAAAAGTGGTTTTTCCACACTAATACAAGTGCAAAAGTGGTTTCCTGCACCAACACAAGTGCGAAAAGTGGTTTTTCAACACTAACACAAGTGCGAAAAGTGGTTTTTCAACACTAACACAAGTGCGAAAAGTGGTTTTTCCACACTAATACAAGTGCAAAAGTGGTTTCCTGCACCAACACAAGTGCGAAAAGTGGTTTTTCAACACTAACACAAGTGCGAAAAGTGGTTTTTCAACACTATCATAAGTGCAAAAAGTGTTTTTTCCACACTAATACAAGTGCAAAAGTGGTTTCCTGCACCAAGACAAGTGCAAAAAGTGGTTTTTCAACACTAACACAAGTGCGAAAAGTGGTTTTTCAACACTAACACAAGTGCGAAAAGTGGTTTTTGAACACTAACACAAGTGCGAAAAGTGGTTTTTCCACACTAATACAAGTGCAAAAGTGGTTTCCTGCACCAATACAAGTGCGAAAAGTGGTTTTTCAACACTAACACAAGTGCGAAAAGTGGTTTTTCAACACTAACACAAGTGCGAAAAGTGTTTTTTCCACACTAATACAAGTGCAAAAGTGGTTTCCTGCACCAAGACAAGTGCAAAAAGTGGTTTTTCAACACTAACACAAGTGCGAAAAGTGGTTTTTCAACACTAACACAAGTGCAAAAAGTGTTTTTTCCACACTAATACAAGTGCAAAAGTGGTTTCCTGCACCAACACAAGTGCGAAAAGTGGTTTTTCAACACTAACACAAGTGCGAAAAGTGGTTTTTCAACACTAACACAAGTGCGAAAAGTGGTTTTTCCACACTAATACAAGTGCAAAAGTGGTTTCCTGCACCAACACAAGTGCGAAAAGTGGTTTTTCAACACTAACACAAGTGCGAAAAGTGGTTTTTCAACACTAACACAAGTGCGAAAAGTGGTTTTTCCACACTAATACAAGTGCAAAAGTGGTTTCCTGCACCAACACAAGTGCGAAAAGTGGTTTTTCAACACTAACACAAGTGCGAAAAGTGTTTTTTCCACACTAATACAAGTGCAAAAGTGGTTTCCTGCACCAAGACAAGTGCAAAAAGTGGTTTTTCAACACTAACACAAGTGCGAAAAGTGGTTTTTCAACACTAACACAAGTGCGAAAAGTGGTTTTTCAACACTAACACAAGTGCGAAAAGTGGTTTTTCCACACTAATACAAGTGCAAAAGTGGTTTCCTGCACCAAGACAAGTGCAAAAAGTGGTTTTTCAACACTAACACAAGTGCGAAAAGTGGTTTTTCAACACTAACACAAGTGCAAAAAGTGTTTTTTCCACACTAATACAAGTGCAAAAGTAGTTTCCTGCACCAACACAAGTGCGAAAAGTGGTTTTTCAACACTAACACAAGTGCGAAAAGTGGTTTTTCCACACGAATACAAGTGCAAAAGTGGTTTCCTGCACCAACACAAGTGCGAAAAGTGGTTTTTCAACATTAAATCAAGTGCGAAAAGTGGTTTTTCAACACTAACACAAGTGCGGAAAGTGGTTTTTCAACACTAAAACAAGTGCGAAAAGTGGTTTTTCCACACTAATACAAGTGCAAAAGTGGTTTCCTGCACCAACACAAGTGCGAAACGTGGTTTTTCAACACTAACACAAGTGCGAAAAGTGGTTTTTCCACACTAATACAAGTGCAAAAGTGGTTTCCTGCACCAACACAAGTGCAAAAAGTGGTTTTTCAACACTAACAAGTGCGAAAAGTGGTTTTTCAACACTAACACAAGTACGAAAAGTGGTTTTTCAACACTAACACAAGTGCGAAAAGTGGTTTTTCCACACTAATACAAGTGCAAAAGTGGTTTTTCAACACTATCATAAGTGCAAAAAGTGTTTTTTCCACACTAATACAAGTGCAAAAGTGGTTTCCTGCACCAACACAAGTGCGAAAAGTGGTTTTTCAACACTAACACAAGTGCGAAAAGTGGTTTTTCAACACTAACACAAGTGCGAAAAGTGGTTTTTCAACACTAACACAAGTGCGAAAAGTGGTTTTTCCACACTAATACAAGTGCAAAAGTGGTTTCCTGCACCAACACAAGTGCGAAAAGTGGTTTTTCAGCACTAACACAAGTGCGAAAAGTGTTTTTCCACACTAATACAAGTGCAAAAGTGGTTTCCTGCACCAAGACAAGTGCAAAAAGTGGTTTTTCAACACTAACACAAGTGCGAAAAGTGGTTTTTCAACACTAACACAAGTGCAAAAAGTGTTTTTTCCACACTAATACAAGTGCAAAAGTAGTTTCCTGCACCAACACAAGTGCGAAAAGTGGTTTTTCAACACTAACACAAGTGCGAAAAGTGGTTTTTCCACACGAATACAAGTGCAAAAGTGGTTTCCTGCACCAACACAAGTGCGAAAAGTGGTTTTTCAACATTAACACAAGTGCGAAAAGTGGTTTTTCAACACTAACACAAGTGCGGAAAGTGGTTTTTCAACACTAAAACAAGTGCGAAAAGTGGTTTTTCCACACTAATACAAGTGCAAAAGTGGTTTCCTGCACCAACACAAGTGCGAAACGTGGTTTTTCAACACTAACACAAGTGCGAAAAGTGGTTTTTCCACACTAATACAAGTGCAAAAGTGGTTTCCTGCACCAACACAAGTGCAAAAAGTGGTTTTTCAACACTAACAAGTGCGAAAAGTGGTTTTTCAACACTAACACAAGTACGAAAAGTGGTTTTTCAACACTAACACAAGTGCGAAAAGTGGTTTTTCAACACTAACACAAGTGCGAAAAGTGTTTTTTCCACACTAATACAAGTGCAAAAGTGGTTTCCTGCACCAAGACAAGTGCAAAAAGTGGTTTTTCAACACTAACACATCTCCGAAAAGTGGTTTTTCAACACTAACACTAGTGCGAAAAGTGGTTTTTCAACACTAACACAAGTGCGAAAAGTGGTTTTTCCACACTAATACAAGTGCAAAAGTGGTTTCCTGCACCAACACAAGTGCGAAAAGTGGTTTTACAACATTAACACAAGTGCTAAAAGTGGTTTTTCAACACTAACACAAGTGCGAAAAGTGGTTTTTCAACACTAACACAAGTGAGAAAAGTGGTTTTTCCACACTTAATACAAGTGCAAAAGTGGTTTCCTGCACCAACACAAGTGCGAAAAGTGGTTTTTCAACACTAACACAAGTGCGAAAAGTGATTTTTCAACACTATCAAAAGTGCAAAAAGTGTTTTTTCCACACTAATACAAGTGCAAAAGTGGTTTCCTGCACCAACACAAGTGCGAAAAGTGGTTTTTCAACACTAACAAAAGTGCGAAAAGTGGTTTTTCAACACTAACAAAAGTGCGAAAAGTGGTTTTTCAACACTAACACAAGTGCGAAAAGTGGTTTTTCAACACTAACACAAGTGAGAAAAGTGGTTTTTCCACACTAATACAAGTGCAAAAGTGGTTTCCTGCACCAACACAAGTGCGAAAAGTGGTTTTTCAACACTAACACAAGTGTGAAAAGTGGTTTTTCAACACTAACACAAGTGTGAAAAGTGGTTTTACCACACTAATACAAGCGCAAAAGTGGTTTCCTGCACCAACAGAAGTGCGAAAAGTGGTTTTTCAACATTAACACAAGTGCGAAAAGTGGTTTTTCAACACTATCACAAGTGCAAAAAGGGTTTTTTCCACACTAATACAAGTGCAAAAGTGGTTTCCTGCACCAACACAAGTGCGAAAACTGGTTTTTCAACACTAACACAAGTGCGAAAAGTGGTTTTTCAACACTAACACAAGTGCGAAAAGTGGTTTTTCCACACTAATACAAGTGCAAAAGTGGTTTCCTGCACCAACACAAGTGCGAAAAGTGGTTTTTCAACACTAACACAAGTGCGAAAAGTGGTTTTTCAACACTAACACAAGTGCGAAAAGTGGTTTTTCCACACTAATACAAGTGCAAAAGTGGTTTCCTGCACCAACACAAGTGCGAAAAGTGGTTTTTCAACACTAACACAAGTGTGAAAAGTGGTTTTTCAACACTAACACAAGTGCGAAAAGTGGTTTTACCACACTAATACAAGCGCAAAAGTGGTTTCCTGCACCAACAGAAGTGCGAAAAGTGGTTTTTCAACACTAACACAAGTGCGAAAAGTGGTTTTTCAACACTATCATAAGTGCAAAAAGTGTTTTTTCCACACTAATACAAGTGCAAAAGTGGTTTCCTGCACCAAGACAAGTGCAAAAAGTGGTTTTTCAACACTAACACAAGTGCGAAAAGTGGTTTTTCAACACTAACACAAGTGCGAAAAGTGGTTTTTCAACACTAACACAAGTGCGAAAAGTGGTTTTTCCACACTAATACAAGTGCAAAAGTGGTTTCCTGCACCAATACAAGTGCGAAAAGTGGTTTTTCAACACTAACACAAGTGCGAAAAGTGGTTTTTCAACACTAACACAAGTGCGAAAAGTGTTTTTTCCACACTAATACAAGTGCAAAAGTGGTTTCCTGCACCAAGACAAGTGCAAAAAGTGGTTTTTCAACACTAACACAAGTGCGAAAAGTGGTTTTTCAACACTAACACAAGTGCAAAAAGTGTTTTTTCCACACTAATACAAGTGCAAAAGTGGTTTCCTGCACCAACACAAGTGCGAAAAGTGGTTTTTCAACACTAACACAAGTGCGAAAAGTGGTTTTTCAACACTAACACAAGTGCGAAAAGTGGTTTTTCCACACTAATACAAGTGCAAAAGTGGTTTCCTGCACCAACACAAGTGCGAAAAGTGGTTTTTCAACACTAACACAAGTGCGAAAAGTGGTTTTTCAACACTAACACAAGTGCGAAAAGTGTTTTTCCACACTAATACAAGTGCAAAAGTGGTTTCCTGCACCAAGACAAGTGCAAAAAGTGGTTTTTCAACACTAACACAAGTGCGAAAAGTGGTTTTTCAACACTAACACAAGTGCGAAAAGTGGTTTTTCAACACTAACACAAGTGCGAAAAGTGGTTTTTCCACACTAATACAAGTGCAAAAGTGGTTTCCTGCACCAAGACAAGTGCAAAAAGTGGTTTTTCAACACTAACACAAGTGCGAAAAGTGGTTTTTCAACACTAACACAAGTGCAAAAAGTGTTTTTTCCACACTAATACAAGTGCAAAAGTAGTTTCCTGCACCAACACAAGTGCGAAAAGTGGTTTTTCAACACTAACACAAGTGCGAAAAGTGGTTTTTCCACACGAATACAAGTGCAAAAGTGGTTTCCTGCACCAACACAAGTGCGAAAAGTGGTTTTTCAACATTAAATCAAGTGCGAAAAGTGGTTTTTCAACACTAACACAAGTGCGGAAAGTGGTTTTTCAACACTAAAACAAGTGCGAAAAGTGGTTTTTCCACACTAATACAAGTGCAAAAGTGGTTTCCTGCACCAACACAAGTGCGAAACGTGGTTTTTCAACACTAACACAAGTGCGAAAAGTGGTTTTTCCACACTAATACAAGTGCAAAAGTGGTTTCCTGCACCAACACAAGTGCAAAAAGTGGTTTTTCAACACTAACAAGTGCGAAAAGTGGTTTTTCAACACTAACACAAGTACGAAAAGTGGTTTTTCAACACTAACACAAGTGCGAAAAGTGGTTTTTCCACACTAATACAAGTGCAAAAGTGGTTTCCTGCACCAACACAAGTGCGAAAAGTGGTTTTTCAACACTAACACAAGTGCGAAAAGTGTTTTTTCCACACTAATACAAGTGCAAAAGTGGTTTCCTGCACCAAGACAAGTGCAAAAAGTGGTTTTTCAACACTAACACAAGTCCGAAAAGTGGTTTTTCAACACTAACACTAGTGCGAAAAGTGGTTTTTCAACACTAACACAAGTGCGAAAAGTGGTTTTTCCACACTAATACAAGTGCAAAAGTGGTTTCCTGCACCAACACAAGTGCGAAAAGTGGTTTTACAACATTAACACAAGTGCTAAAAGTGGTTTTTCAACACTAACACAAGTGCGAAAAGTGGTTTTTCAACACTAACACAAGTGAGAAAAGTGGTTTTTCCACACTAATACAAGTGCAAAAGTGGTTTCCTGCACCAACACAAGTGCGAAAAGTGGTTTTTCAACACTAACACAAGTGCGAAAAGTGATTTTTCAACACTATCAAAAGTGCAAAAAGTGTTTTTCCACACTAATACAAGTGCAAAAGTGGTTTCCTGCACCAACACAAGTGCGAAAAGTGGTTTTTCAACACTAACAAAAGTGCGAAAAGTGGTTTTTCAACACTAACAAAAGTGCGAAAAGTGGTTTTTCAACACTAACACAAGTGCGAAAAGTGGTTTTTCAACACGAACACAAGTGCGAAAAGTGGTTTTTCAACACTAACACAAGTGAGAAAAGTGGTTTTTCCACACTAATGCAAGTGCAAAAGTGGTTTCCTGCACCAACACAAGTGCGAAAAGTGGTTTTTCAACACGAACACAAGTGTGAAAAGTGGCTTTTCAACACTAACACAAGTGCGAAAAGTGGTTTTACCACACTAATACAAGCGCAAAAGTGGTTTCCTGCACCAACAGAAGTGCGAAAAGTGGTTTTTCAACATTAACACAAGTGCGAAAAGTGGTTTTTCAACACTATCACAAGTGCAAAAAGTGTTTTTTCCACACTAATACAAGTGCAAAAGTGGTTTCCTGCACCAACACAAGTGCGAAAAGTGGTTTTTCAACACTAACACAAGTGCGAAAAGTGGTTTTTCAACACTAACACAAGTGCGAAAAGTGGTTTTTCCACACTAATACAAGTGCAAAAGTGGTTTCCTGCACCAACACAAGTGCGAAAAGTGGTTTTTCAACACTAACACAAGTGCGAAAAGTGGTTTTTCAACACTAACACAAGTGCGAAAAGTGGTTTTTCCACACTAATACAAGTGCAAAAGTGGTTTCCTGCACCAACACAAGTGCGAAAAGTGGTTTTTCAACACTAACACAAGTGCGAAAAGTGGTTTTTCCACACTAATACAAGTGCAAAAGTGGTTTCCTGCACCAATACAAGTGCGAAAAGTGGTTTTTCAACACTAACACAAGTGCGAAAAGTGGTTTTTCAACACTAACACAAGTGCGAAAAGTGGTTTTACCACACTAATACAAGCGCAAAAGTGGTTTCCTGCACCAACAGAAGTGCGAAAAGTGGTTTTTCAACATTAACACAAGTGCGAAAAGTGGTTTTTCAACACTATCACAAGTGCAAAAAGTGTTTTTTCCACACTAATACAAGTGCAAAAGTGGTTTCCTGCACCAACACAAGTGCGAAAAGTGGTTTTTCAACACTAACACAAGTGCGAAAAGTGGTTTTTCAACACTAACACAAGTGCGAAAAGTGGTTTTTCCACACTAATACAAGTGCAAAAGTCGTTTCCTGCACCAACACAAGTGCGAAAAGTGGTTTTTCAACACTAACACAAGTGCTAAAAGTGGTTTTTCAACACTAACACAAGTGCGAAAAGTGGTTTTTCCACACTAATACAAGTGCAAAAGTGGTTTCCTGCACCAACACAAGTGCGAAAAGTGGTTTTTCAACACTAACACAAGTGCGAAAAGTGGTTTTTCAACACTAACACAAGTGCGAAAAGTGGTTTTTCCACACTAATACAAGTGCAAAAGTGGTTTCCTGCACCAACACAAGTGCGAAAAGTGGTTTTTCAACACTAACACAAGTGCGAAAAGTGGTTTTTCAACACTATCATAAGTGCAAAAAGTGTTTTTTCCACACTAATACAAGTGCAAAAGTGGTTTCCTGCACCAAGACAAGTGCAAAAAGTGGTTTTTCAACACTAACACAAGTGCGAAAAGTGGTTTTTCAACACTAACACAAGTGCGAAAAGTGGTTTTTGAACACTAACACAAGTGCGAAAAGTGGTTTTTCCACACTAATACAAGTGCAAAAGTGGTTTCCTGCACCAATACAAGTGCGAAAAGTGGTTTTTCAACACTAACACAAGTGCGAAAAGTGGTTTTTCAACACTAACACAAGTGCGAAAAGTGTTTTTTCCACACTAATACAAGTGCAAAAGTGGTTTCCTGCACCAAGACAAGTGCAAAAAGTGGTTTTTCAACACTAACACAAGTGCGAAAAGTGGTTTTTCAACACTAACACAAGTGCAAAAAGTGTTTTTTCCACACTAATACAAGTGCAAAAGTGGTTTCCTGCACCAACACAAGTGCGAAAAGTGGTTTTTCAACACTAACACAAGTGCGAAAAGTGGTTTTTCAACACTAACACAAGTGCGAAAAGTGGTTTTTCCACACTAATACAAGTGCAAAAGTGGTTTCCTGCACCAACACAAGTGCGAAAAGTGGTTTTTCAACACTAACACAAGTGCGAAAAGTGGTTTTTCAACACTAACACAAGTGCGAAAAGTGGTTTTTCCACACTAATACAAGTGCAAAAGTGGTTTCCTGCACCAACACAAGTGCGAAAAGTGGTTTTTCAACACTAACACAAGTGCGAAAAGTGTTTTTTCCACACTAATACAAGTGCAAAAGTGGTTTCCTGCACCAAGACAAGTGCAAAAAGTGGTTTTTCAACACTAACACAAGTGCGAAAAGTGGTTTTTCAACACTAACACAAGTGCGAAAAGTGGTTTTTCAACACTAACACAAGTGCGAAAAGTGGTTTTTCCACACTAATACAAGTGCAAAAGTGGTTTCCTGCACCAAGACAAGTGCAAAAAGTGGTTTTTCAACACTAACACAAGTGCGAAAAGTGGTTTTTCAACACTAACACAAGTGCAAAAAGTGTTTTTTCCACACTAATACAAGTGCAAAAGTAGTTTCCTGCACCAACACAAGTGCGAAAAGTGGTTTTTCAACACTAACACAAGTGCGAAAAGTGGTTTTTCCACACGAATACAAGTGCAAAAGTGGTTTCCTGCACCAACACAAGTGCGAAAAGTGGTTTTTCAACATTAAATCAAGTGCGAAAAGTGGTTTTTCAACACTAACACAAGTGCGGAAAGTGGTTTTTCAACACTAAAACAAGTGCGAAAAGTGGTTTTTCCACACTAATACAAGTGCAAAAGTGGTTTCCTGCACCAACACAAGTGCGAAACGTGGTTTTTCAACACTAACACAAGTGCGAAAAGTGGTTTTTCCACACTAATACAAGTGCAAAAGTGGTTTCCTGCACCAACACAAGTGCAAAAAGTGGTTTTTCAACACTAACAAGTGCGAAAAGTGGTTTTTCAACACTAACACAAGTACGAAAAGTGGTTTTTCAACACTAACACAAGTGCGAAAAGTGGTTTTTCCACACTAATACAAGTGCAAAAGTGGTTTCCTGCACCAACACAAGTGCGAAAAGTGGTTTTTCAACACTAACACAAGTGCGAAAAGTGTTTTTTCCACACTAATACAAGTGCAAAAGTGGTTTCCTGCACCAAGACAAGTGCAAAAAGTGGTTTTTCAACACTAACACAAGTCCGAAAAGTGGTTTTTCAACACTAACACTAGTGCGAAAAGTGGTTTTTCAACACTAACACAAGTGCGAAAAGTGGTTTTTCCACACTAATACAAGTGCAAAAGTGGTTTCCTGCACCAACACAAGTGCGAAAAGTGGTTTTACAACATTAACACAAGTGCTAAAAGTGGTTTTTCAACACTAACACAAGTGCGAAAAGTGGTTTTTCAACACTAACACAAGTGAGAAAAGTGGTTTTTCCACACTAATACAAGTGCAAAAGTGGTTTCCTGCACCAACACAAGTGCGAAAAGTGGTTTTTCAACACTAACACAAGTGCGAAAAGTGATTTTTCAACACTATCAAAAGTGCAAAAAGTGTTTTTTCCACACTAATACAAGTGCAAAAGTGGTTTCCTGCACCAACACAAGTGCGAAAAGTGGTTTTTCAACACTAACAAAAGTGCGAAAAGTGGTTTTTCAACACTAACAAAAGTGCGAAAAGTGGTTTTTCAACACTAACACAAGTGCGAAAAGTGGTTTTTCAACACGAACACAAGTGCGAAAAGTGGTTTTTCAACACTAACACAAGTGAGAAAAGTGGTTTTTCCACACTAATGCAAGTGCAAAAGTGGTTTCCTGCACCAACACAAGTGCGAAAAGTGGTTTTTCAACACGAACACAAGTGTGAAAAGTGGCTTTTCAACACTAACACAAGTGCGAAAAGTGGTTTTACCACACTAATACAAGCGCAAAAGTGGTTTCCTGCACCAACAGAAGTGCGAAAAGTGGTTTTTCAACATTAACACAAGTGCGAAAAGTGGTTTTTCAACACTATCACAAGTGCAAAAAGTGTTTTTTCCACACTAATACAAGTGCAAAAGTGGTTTCCTGCACCAACACAAGTGCGAAAAGTGGTTTTTCAACACTAACACAAGTGCGAAAAGTGGTTTTTCAACACTAACACAAGTGCGAAAAGTGGTTTTTCCACACTAATACAAGTGCAAAAGTGGTTTCCTGCACCAACACAAGTGCGAAAAGTGGTTTTTCAACACTAACACAAGTGCGAAAAGTGGTTTTTCAACACTAACACAAGTGCGAAAAGTGGTTTTTCCACACTAATACAAGTGCAAAAGTGGTTTCCTGCACCAACACAAGTGCGAAAAGTGGTTTTTCAACACTAACACAAGTGCGAAAAGTGGTTTTTCCACACTAATACAAGTGCAAAAGTGGTTTCCTGCACCAATACAAGTGCGAAAAGTGGTTTTTCAACACTAACACAAGTGCGAAAAGTGGTTTTTCAACACTAACACAAGTGCGAAAAGTGGTTTTACCACACTAATACAAGCGCAAAAGTGGTTTCCTGCACCAACAGAAGTGCGAAAAGTGGTTTTTCAACATTAACACAAGTGCGAAAAGTGGTTTTTCAACACTATCACAAGTGCAAAAAGTGTTTTTTCCACACTAATACAAGTGCAAAAGTGGTTTCCTGCACCAACACAAGTGCGAAAAGTGGTTTTTCAACACTAACAGAAGTGCGAAAAGTGGTTTTTCAACACTAACACAAGTGCGAAAAGTGGTTTTTCCACACTAATACAAGTGCAAAAGTCGTTTCCTGCACCAACACAAGTGCGAAAAGTGGTTTTTCAACACTAACACAAGTGCTAAAAGTGGTTTTTCAACACTAACACAAGTGCGAAAAGTGGTTTTTCCACACTAATACAAGTGCAAAAGTGGTTTCCTGCACCAACACAAGTGCGAAAAGTGGTTTTTCAACACTAACACAAGTGCGAAAAGTGGTTTTTCAACACTAACACAAGTGCGAAAAGTGGTTTTTCCACACTAATACAAGTGCAAAAGTGGTTTCCTGCACCAACACAAGTGCGAAAAGTGGTTTTTCAACACTAACACAAGTGCGAAAAGTGGTTTTTCAACACTATCATAAGTGCAAAAAGTGTTTTTTCCACACTAATACAAGTGCAAAAGTGGTTTCCTGCACCAAGACAAGTGCAAAAAGTGGTTTTTCAACACTAACACAAGTGCGAAAAGTGGTTTTTCAACACTAACACAAGTGCGAAAAGTGGTTTTTGAACACTAACACAAGTGCGAAAAGTGGTTTTTCCACACTAATACAAGTGCAAAAGTGGTTTCCTGCACCAATACAAGTGCGAAAAGTGGTTTTTCAACACTAACACAAGTGCGAAAAGTGGTTTTTCAACACTAACACAAGTGCGAAAAGTGTTTTTTCCACACTAATACAAGTGCAAAAGTGGTTTCCTGCACCAAGACAAGTGCAAAAAGTGGTTTTTCAACACTAACACAAGTGTGAAAAGTGGTTTTTCAACACTAACACAAGTGCAAAAAGTGTTTTTTCCACACTAATACAAGTGCAAAAGTGGTTTCCTGCACCAACACAAGTGCGAAAAGTGGTTTTTCAACACTAACACAAGTGCGAAAAGTGGTTTTTCAACACTAACACAAGTGCGAAAAGTGGTTTTTCCACACTAATACAAGTGCAAAAGTGGTTTCCTGCACCAACACAAGTGCGAAAAGTGGTTTTTCAACACTAACACAAGTGCGAAAAGTGGTTTTTCAACACTAACACAAGTGCGAAAAGTGGTTTTTCCACACTAATACAAGTGCAAAAGTGGTTTCCTGCACCAACACAAGTGCGAAAAGTGGTTTTTCAACACTAACACAAGTGCGAAAAGTGGTTTTTCAACACTAACACAAGTGCGAAAAGTGTTTTTTCCACACTAATACAAGTGCAAAAGTGGTTTCCTGCACCAAGACAAGTGCAAAAAGTGGTTTTTCAACACTAACACAAGTGCGAAAAGTGGTTTTTCAACACTAACACAAGTGCAAAAAGTGTTTTTTCCACACTAATACAAGTGCAAAAGTGGTTTCCTGCACCAACACAAGTGCGAAAAGCGGTTTTTCAACACTAACACAAGTGCGAAAAGTGGTTTTTCAACACTAACACAAGTGCGAAAAGTGGTTTTTCCACACTAATACAAGTGCAAAAGTGGTTTCCTGCACGAACACAAGTGCGAAAAGTGGTTTTTCAACACTAACACAAGTGCGAAAAGTGGTTTTTCAACACTATCATAAGTGCAGAAAGTGTTTTTTCCACACTAATACAAGTGCAAAAGTGGTTTCCTGCACCAAGACAAGTGCAAAAAGTGGTTTTTCAACACTAACACAAGTGCGAAAAGTGGTTTTTCAACACTAACACAAGTGCGAAAAGTGGTTTTTCAACACTAATACAAGTGCAAAAGTGGTTTCCTGCACCAACACAAGTGCGAAAAGTGGTTTTTCAACACTAACACAAGTGCGAAAAGTGATTTTTCAACACTATCAAAAGTGCAAAAAGTGTTTTTTGCCACACTAATACAAGTGCAAAAGTGGTTTCCTGCACCAACACAAGTGCGAAAAGTGGTTTTTCAACACTAACAAAAGTGCGAAAAGTGGTTTTTCAACACTAACAAAAGTGCGAAAAGTGGTTTTTCAACACTAACACAAGTGCGAAAAGTGGTTTTTCAACACGAACACAAGTGCGAAAAGTGGTTTTTCAACACTAACACAAGTGAGAAAAGTGGTTTTTCCACACTAATGCAAGTGCAAAAGTGGTTTCCTGCACCAACACAAGTGCGAAAAGTGGTTTTTCAACACTAACACAAGTGCGAAAAGTGGTTTTTCAACACTAACACAAGTGCGAAAAGTGGTTTTTCAACACTAACACAAGTGCGAAAAGTGGTTTTTCCACACTAATACAAGTGCAAAAGTGGTTTCCTGCACCAAGACAAGTGCAAAAAGTGGTTTTTCAACACTAACACAAGTGCGAAAAGTGGTTTTTCAACATTAACACAAGTGCAAAAAGTGTTTTTTCCACACTAATACAAGTGCAAAAGTAGTTTCCTGCACCAACACAAGTGCGAAAAGTGGTTTTTCAACACTAACACAAGTGCGAAAAGTGGTTTTTCCACACGAATACAAGTGCAAAAGTGGTTTCCTGCACCAACACAAGTGCGAAAAGTGGTTTTTCAACATTAAATCAAGTGCGAAAAGTGGTTTTTCAACACTAACACAAGTGCGGAAAGTGGTTTTTCAACACTAAAACAAGTGCGAAAAGTGGTTTTTCCACACTAATACAAGTGCAAAAGTGGTTTCCTGCACCAACACAAGTGCGAAACGTGGTTTTTCAACACTAACACAAGTGCGAAAAGTGGTTTTTCCACACTAATACAAGTGCAAAAGTGGTTTCCTGCACCAACACAAGTGCAAAAAGTGGTTTTTCAACACTAACAAGTGCGAAAAGTGGTTTTTCAACACTAACACAAGTACGAAAAGTGGTTTTTCAACACTAACACAAGTGCGAAAAGTGGTTTTTCCACACTAATACAAGTGCAAAAGTGGTTTCCTGCACCAACACAAGTGCGAAAAGTGGTTTTTCAACACTAACACAAGTGCGAAAAGTGTTTTTTCCACACTAATACAAGTGCAAAAGTGGTTTCCTGCACCAAGACAAGTGCAAAAAGTGGTTTTTCAACACTAACACAAGTCCGAAAAGTGGTTTTTCAACACTAACACTAGTGCGAAAAGTGGTTTTTCAACACTAACACAAGTGCGAAAAGTGGTTTTTCCACACTAATACAAGTGCAAAAGTGGTTTCCTGCACCAACACAAGTGCGAAAAGTGGTTTTACAACATTAACACAAGTGCTAAAAGTGGTTTTTCAACACTAACACAAGTGCGAAAAGTGGTTTTTCAACACTAACACAAGTGAGAAAAGTGGTTTTTCCACACTAATACAAGTGCAAAAGTGGTTTCCTGCACCAACACAAGTGCGAAAAGTGGTTTTTCAACACTAACACAAGTGCGAAAAGTGATTTTTCAACACTATCAAAAGTGCAAAAAGTGTTTTTTCCACACTAATACAAGTGCAAAAGTGGTTTCCTGCACCAACACAAGTGCGAAAAGTGGTTTTTCAACACTAACAAAAGTGCGAAAAGTGGTTTTTCAACACTAACAAAAGTGCGAAAAGTGGTTTTTCATCACTAACACAAGTGCGAAAAGTGGTTTTTCAACACGAACACAAGTGCGAAAAGTGGTTTTTCAACACTAACACAAGTGAGAAAAGTGGTTTTTCCACACTAATGCAAGTGCAAAAGTGGTTTCCTGCACCAACACAAGTGCGAAAAGTGGTTTTTCAACACTAACACAAGTGTGAAAAGTGGTTTTTCAACACTAACACAAGTGCGAAAAGTGGTTTTACCACACTAATACAAGCGCAAAAGTGGTTTCCTGCACCAACAGAAGTGCGAAAAGTGGTTTTTCAACATTAACACAAGTGCGAAAAGTGGTTTTTCAACACTATCACAAGTGCAAAAAGTGTTTTTTCCACACTAATACAAGTGCAAAAGTGGTTTCCTGCACCAACACAAGTGCGAAAAGTGGTTTTTCAACACTAACACAAGTGCGAAAAGTGGTTTTTCAACACTAACACAAGTGCGAAAAGTGGTTTTTCCACACTAATACAAGTGGAAAAGTGGTTTCCTGCACCAACACAAGTGCGAAAAGTGGTTTTTCAACACTAACACAAGTGCGAAAAGTGGTTTTTCAACACTAACACAAGTGCGAAAAGTGGTTTTTCCACACTAATACAAGTGCAAAAGTGGTTTCCTGCACCAACACAAGTGCGAAAAGTGGTTTTTCAACACTAACACAAGTGTGAAAAGTGGTTTTTCAACACTAACATAAGTGCGAAAAGTGGTTTTACCACACTAATACAAGCGCAAAAGTGGTTTCCTGCACCAACAGAAGTGCGAAAAGTGGTTTTTCAACATTAACACAAGTGCGAAAAGTGGTTTTTCAACACTATCACAAGTGCAAAAAGTGTTTTTTCCACACTAATACAAGTGCAAAAGTGGTTTCCTGCACCAACACAAGTGCGAAAAGTGGTTTTTCAACACTAACACAAGTGCGAAAAGTGGTTTTTCAACACTAACACAAGTGCGAAAAGTGTTTTTTCCACACTAATACAAGTGCAAAAGTGGTTTCCTGCACCAAGACAAGTGCAAAAAGTGGTTTTTCAACACTAACACAAGTGCGAAAAGTGGTTTTTCAACACTAACACAAGTGCGAAAAGTGTTTTTTCCACACTAATACAAGTGCAAAAGTGGTTTCCTGCACCAAGACAAGTGCAAAAAGTGGTTTTTCAACACTAACACAAGTGCGAAAAGTGGTTTTTCAACACTAACACAAGTGCAAAAAGTGTTTTTTCCACACTAATACAAGTGCAAAAGTGGTTTCCTGCACCAACACAAGTGCGAAAAGTGGTTTTTCAACACTAACACAAGTGCGAAAAGTGGTTTTTCAACACTAACACAAGTGCGAAAAGTGGTTTTTCCACACTAATACAAGTGCAAAAGTGGTTTCCTGCACCAACACAAGTGCGAAAAGTGGTTTTTCAACACTAACACAAGTGCGAAAAGTGGTTTTTCAACACTAACACAAGTGCGAAAAGTGGTTTTTCCACACTAATACAAGTGCAAAAGTGGTTTCCTGCACCAACACAAGTGCGAAAAGTGGTTTTTCAACACTAACACAAGTGCGAAAAGTGGTTTTTCAACACTAACACAAGTGCGAAAAGTGTTTTTTCCACACTAATACAAGTGCAAAAGTGGTTTCCTGCACCAAGACAAGTGCAAAAAGTGGTTTTTCAACACTAACACAAGTGCGAAAAGTGGTTTTTCAACACTAACACAAGTGCAAAAAGTGTTTTTTCCACACTAATACAAGTGCAAAAGTGGTTTCCTGCACCAACACAAGTGCGAAAAGCGGTTTTTCAACACTAACACAAGTGCGAAAAGTGGTTTTTCAACACTAACACAAGTGCGAAAAGTGGTTTTTCCACACTAATACAAGTGCAAAAGTGGTTTCCTGCACCAACACAAGTGCGAAAAGTGGTTTTTCAACACTAACACAAGTGCGAAAAGTGGTTTTTCAACACTATCATAAGTGCAAAAAGTGTTTTTTCCACACTAATACAAGTGCAAAAGTGGTTTCCTGCACCAAGACAAGTGCAAAAAGTGGTTTTTCAACACTAACACAAGTGCGAAAAGTGGTTTTTCAACACTAACACAAGTGCGAAAAGTGGTTTTTCAACACTAACACAAGTGCGAAAAGTGGTTTTTCCACACTAATACAAGTGCAAAAGTGGTTTCCTGCACCAACACAAGTGCGAAAAGTGGTTTTTCAACACTAACACAAGTGCGAAAAGTGGTTTTTCAACACTAACACAAGTGCGAAAAGTGTTTTTTCCACACTAATACAAGTGCAAAAGTGGTTTCCTGCACCAAGACAAGTGCAAAAAGTGGTTTTTCAACACTAACACAAGTGCGAAAAGTGGTTTTTCAACACTAACACAAGTGCAAAAAGTGTTTTTTCCACACTAATACAAGTGCAAAAGTGGTTTCCTGCACCAACACAAGTGCGAAAAGTGGTTTTTCAACACTAACACAAGTGTGAAAAGTGGTTTTTCCACACGAATACAAGTGCAAAAGTGGTTTCCTGCACCAACACAAGTGCGAAAAGTGGTTTTTCAACATTAACACAAGTGCGAAAAGTGGTTTTTCAACACTAACACAAGTGCGGAAAGTGGTTTTTCAACACTAAAACAAGTGCGAAAAGTGGTTTTGCCACACTAATACAAGTGCAAAAGTGGTTTCCTGCACCAACACAAGTGCGAAACGTGGTTTTTCAACACTAACACAAGTGCGAAAAGTGGTTTTTCCACACTAATACAAGTGCAAAAGTGGTTTCCTGCACCAACACAAGTGCAAAAAGTGGTTTTTCAACACTAACAAGTGCGAAAAGTGGTTTTTCAACACTAACACAAGTACGAAAAGTGGTTTTTCAACACTAACACAAGTGCGAAAAGTGGTTTTTCCACACTAATACAAGTGCAAAAGTGGTTTCCTGCACCAACACAAGTGCGAAAAGTGGTTTTTCAACACTAACACAAGTGGGAAAAGTGGTTTTTCCACACTAATACAAGTGCAAAAGTGGTTTCCTGCACCCACACAAATGCGAAAAGTGGTTTTTCAACACTAACACAAGTGCGAAAAGTGGTTTTTCAACACTAACACAAGTGCGAAAAGTGGTTTTTCAACACTAACACAAGTGTGAAAAGTGGTTTTTCAACACTAACACAAGTGCGAAAAGTGGTTTTTCCACACAAATACAAGTGCAAAAGTGGTTTCCTGCACCAACACAAGTGCGAAAAGTGGTTTTTCAACACTAACACAAGTGCGAAAAGTGGTTTTTCAACACTATCACAAGTGCGAAAAGTGTTTTTTACACACTAATACAAGTGCAAAAGTGGTTTCCTGTACCAACACAAGTGCGAAAAGTGGTTTTTCAACACTAACACAAGTGTGAAAAGTGGTTTTTCAACACTAACACAAGTGCGAAAAGTGTTTTTTCCACACTAATACAAGTGCAAAAGTGGTTTCCTGTACCAACACAAGTGCGAAAAGTGGTTTTTCAACACTAACACAAGTGCGAAAAGTGGTTTTTCAACACTAACACAAGTGCGAAAAGTGCTTTTTCAACACTATCACAAGTGCAAAAAGTGTTTTTTCCACACTAATACAAGTGCAAAAGTGGTTTCCTGCACCAACACAAGTGCGAAAAGTGGTTTTTCAACACTAACACAAGTGCGAAAAGTGGTTTTTCAACACTAACACAAGTGCGAAAAGTGGTTTTTCCACACTAATACAAGTGCAAAATTCGTCGCCACACACGGGAAATTGCCGAGATATATTTTCACTTTGCACAAAAATAACATCAAGTAATCGAATCAATAGGAATGTCCTGTCCTATAACATCGACGTTATAGGCACAGCTGCATCTAGGCATTGTGTAACATCGACGCGGCTTTTGTTTTAATTAAAACTTTTTGTACTTGTTTTTTAAAAGAAGCCCTCAGCACGTACATATAATAGGGGAAGGGTAGGTGCAGAATGGAAGTTTTGGACGATTACACCTCACCACCAAGTAATTCAAAACACCTCACCACCACTAATTCAAAACACCTCACCACCAAATAATTCAAAACACCTCACCACCAAGTAATTAAAAACACCTCACCACCAAGTAATTCAAAACACCTCACCACCACGTTAATTCAAAACACCTCACCACCATGTAATTCAAAACATCTCACCACCAAGTAATTCAAAACACCTCACCACCACGTTAATTCAAAACACCTCACCACCAAGTAATTCAAAACACCTCACCACCAAGTAATTCAAAACACCTCACCACCACGTTAATTCAAAACACTTCACCACCACGTTAATTCAAAACACCTCACCACCAAGTAATTAAAAACACCTCACCACCAAGTAATTCAAAACACCTCACCACCACGTTAATTCAAAACACCTCACCACCAAGTAATTCAAAACACCTCACCACCACTAATTCAAAACACCTCACCACCAAGTAATTCAAAACACCTCACCACCAAGTAATTCAAAACACCTCACCACCAAGTAATACAAAACACCTCACCACCACGTTAATTCAAAACACCTCACCACCATGTAATTCAAAACATCTCACCAGCAAGTTAATTCAAAACACCTCACCACCAAGTAATTCAAAACACCTCACCACCAAGTAATTCAAAACACCTCACCACCAAGTAATTCAAAACACCTCACCACCACGTTAATTCAAAACACCTCACCACCAAGTAATTCTCCAGAGAGGCAGGTGAGCAACCTCGTTCGAGACCGTGGACAAGATGTTATTTGCCGAGCGGATTAGCAGCCGCGGCTCGAACCATTAACAAAAACTAGACCCGATTCTTATTCGTTGGCCAAATCGTGCCACAGGTGTTCAATGGGGAAATCCCTAAAACGACTGAATGTGAGGAAGCAAAAGGGGTAAAGAAAGAACACAGGTATTTATTAATTATTTACACACAACCAAAGCAGAGAAGAAAGGAATGTAATTTACAGGGAAATGGAAGGAGCAGAAGGACACAGAGCAATTTCTAGCTTACCTATACAGTCTTACTTAAACCCCAGGACAACACAGACAAACAGACGACAATCAGACTTACACGAGTGGGGAATGAAGGCAGGAACGAATGGCTGGAAGGGGAGGAAGGTTCAGGTGGTCCACAGAGCTGGAAGGATGCGGGTTAGGCTGGGCCAAATCAGGGGTGATTCTCAATTTTTCATACTACAAGGTTGTAATTTACCTAAAAGTTGTGGCTGGGTAACAGAAACAAAACCATGAAATGTTTTTTCAAAAATATTGACGTCTTACGGTAAAACAGCCCGTTACCATAGCAACCGTTACAGACGACTCAAAAAATTCTTAAAATCGATGATTTCTCAGGCTGTGTGTGACCCCCAGAGTTGATTCTGGTACCAAAAGATTCAGAATTGAAAGCCAAGGATGATTGGATAGTTTAACAATGTCTGTGACACAATTCAATACAACTTTTATCCCAAAAACTCATTTTCATCTCAAATGGCATTTGTTTGAAAAAAAAAATGAAAATTTTGCTTTTTAATCATAGGATAATCATTAATCAGAGCTATAGTCAAATTAAATGTACTTTAAATTAACTTTTGTCATTGATTAAGCTTTTTTGTCTCAAATTTAAGGTCTGACATTGAACATTGATAACAAAATAAAAAACCTAGTCCCAATTGTAATCAATGGAGGCCAATGACTTCTTAGTCACAACCTCAGTGGATGTTGCCAGTCCATGCAGCTTCTCCCTGACGCCCTTCCCAACCCTGTATAGAGCCTGGAGCTGCGCCTCAGATGTGGGGGCCTTGTTAGTGTTCAAATCTGTGGCGAGTCCAAGTGTCCGCTCTGCTGCGTCATTGACAACTGGGAGTTTGGCCACAACTTCCTTGCCATGACGATAGCTGTCTGCGGTGGGCCACTGTGCAACGGTGAGCTTGACAAAACTGGAGTCAATACCCAAGAGTTCAAACATGCTCCAAGAGTCGTAACCAACAAAGTCTTTGAGGGCTTTACTCCCCAATTGCTGTGAGGCTGGCATCTCCTGTATCATGTTATGTGCAGTCCCATGGTACCTGAGCATAGCCCTTCTCATAGTCTGCTTGTCAGATGACGTTCTGTCCGAAAAGAGTGCCAAAGAGACCAATCTCTCTGAGAGGTACCACAAATGGTTTTGAAGCTTCTCTCGGGCCACAGTCACAAAGGACAGAAATTTGGCAGGCCACTTTGTTGGATTCTTTGCGATACTGGCCTCAGCCTTGAGGAGGTTCTTCATCAGGTACAGGTCGTTAGATGGTGCATCTGCAGCACTGGTACATGTCAACCACGCTTTAGTGTAGAAGACTGACATGAATGCAGCGAGACTGGTTATGTCTTCCAGCTCTTCGGGTGTGTAGATATCTCCCAGCTGCCGACGGTCCTGCAAGTCCTTCACTACAAGCTTGACTGCATCCTTTTTGCTAGACTGAAGGTGGCTGGTTTCCTGCAGATGTCTGTGATACCCATGGTACTGGAGAACAACCAGTTCCCCTGTTGGTGGATAAGGGCCAGTGAATCCCTGGTTTCCTGGTCGATTGAAGATGGGGGGACACTTTTCGAAGAGCCACAACACGGTCTTGGCTTTTGTATCCATGCCTAAAACGTTATAACAGTTATAAAAACTGGACAATACAAGGTTGTAAAAGACAATTTAAAGTAAATTTGATTTGATTAATGGTTATCCTATGATTAAAAAGCAAACTTTTCAATTTTTTTCCATAAATATGCTTGAAATTTCAGACAAAAATTAGTTTTTTGGATAAAAGTGGTATTGAATTGTGTCACAGACATTGTTAAGCTATCCAATCATCCTTGGCTTTCAATTCTGCATCTTTTCGTACCAGAATCAACTCTGGGGGTCAAACACAGCTTGAGAAATCGTCAATTTAGGCATTTTTTGAGTCGTCTGTAACTGTTGCTATGGTAACGGGCTGTCTGACCGTAAAACGTCAATATTTTTGAATTTTTTTTTCATGATTTTGTTCCTGATACTCACTCACAACTTTTAGGTAAATTACATTGAATTAGGAAAATCACCTCCGATTTGGCCCAGCCTAATTGCGGGTCCGGTTCGTGTGATGGTGCGGCTCGAGGTGAGCAGCCGCCGACCCTCCTCGAACGTGTTCGCATGGCGGCGTTGCTTCGCGGCCGCGGTCGAAACTGCCGTCAAGGCTCAAAGCTGCGGTGGTCAAAGCTGCGGTGGATTCAAAGCTGCGGTGGTCTCTCGCTTATCTGTGGTTCATCTCCCGCATCTGACTCTGCAGTCCTTCCCCACCCCCTTTTATGAGGCGCATCGCAATCAAGCCGCCGGCCTGTTGGAAACGCCCATCGGTGAGCTCGCCTCGGCCTTGATTGGTCGCGAGGGCTCACCGATCCCACCCCTTGAGGAAGCGTTCGCAAAGCCACGCCTTGTTCCTGGCGCTTTGCTGACTCCTCCCACCTTCTGCTCCGAGATGACCTCGTGTGCAATGGAGTCTTGGGCTGAAGGTGATGCCAATAACCCCACCCAAAGTTACTGGCACTTTGAAGAGGCCATGGGGGTGTCGGAGGGATCCTATCTTATTTCAATTCGGTGCAATGCAGTGTCAATTAATGGGAGACAGAGCCTTCACTGATACACAAAATAAGGAAATAACTATTTAGAAAGGTATATGGTGGCCTACGTGCTTGTACATGGACTAGCTATGGTGCACTCATTTTAATTAACAGCCAATTAAAGGGGAAATGTACATAGGAAATTTTAATAAATTTAAAAAGTGAAGGTTCTAAAAACCGTAACAATATATATATATATATATATATATATATATATATATATATATATATATATATATATATATATTGTTACAGACGCGGTTTTAGATGTTAGTTTACCGAGCGGTTTGGTATTACCGCGTCCGCACAGTTACTCCCCGATTCTTCCCCAACTCACCCGATTCCACTCGAACGTTGACCAAATCGCGCTATGCTAAATCAATGAAGGAAAGGACACAACGGCTGGGATAAATGCAACGACACAAGGGGTACAGTTCTCAAGACCTCCGGAGGAGGATATAATATTGGTGATGCAGAAACGGGTAGATTACACGGTAAGAGGTAAAGCACAGCAAGATGGGCACTTAGACACAGTCTTATCTTATTCCTGACAGACCACAGACAAACGGGACAAGACTGACTTACACAGGGATGATGGCAGGGAAGGACAGGCAGTCGATAGCTCAAGGTGCACCTTGGCTCAGGGGCAGAATCGACCCGGTCCGGTCCAGAGATGCGGGGAGGTATTTCTCAGCGCTAGGAGGTGGCGTCTTCTCTCTCCAAGCTGGGGGCGCATCTCACGTCACCTCCCTCTTCCTGCGCATGTCCAGCGGGGAGTGACACGCCCTCGGCTCGTTAGCTCCGCCCAAGATGGAATCGGTCCACCGCTTCTATTGGGTGCGGGGGGGGTTACCGGGCTCCGCCCTTGACGAGGAGCTGACAGCGAGCCCCTGCGTGGTAACCCCGTCGGAGCACATGTTCAATGGCGGCTAACCAAGCCGGAGTGAGGACGCACACTCCCCGCGCCGCCGCCGCTGTTGTTGTAGTTGTTGTTGTACCATGAGGAAGAGCTGCGGGGAGGTATTGGGAGGTCCTAAACTTTCTAACGGTGCCATACAATCACATTCTGGTGCAACGAAGAGTCAGAATTAATGGAAACGAGTCCTTAACTGACATAGACTAAGAATAACTAGCAAGATGTCCTATAGTTGTCTACGTGAGATGCGGTGAACCTGGGTGCGACATTTAATGGGGGAAATAGGGGAAGGTCGGTTCTACAGAGTGTTGTTTACAGAAAATGGGACTAGGGAATGGGGGATTGGGGATAGTTGGGAAGTATTGGGGAAATAGGGGAATATTTACAAGCGGATATGGATGGAGGCCAAATCCCATATCCGCAACATTGCACCCTTCTCTACCTCGGGGCGTCCCGACCCGATAAATTTTTACCTACGTTAGTGTGGCACTCAGATGTAGTTCCCTCTACTATTAACTCAACCCTGAGTGCGACAGTTTTACAGATGTTCACAAATGAGTAAATATGTCCCCCTGCAACGTTGCACCCTTCTCCTCACAGAAACACACCCACAGGATAACCGAATCGCGGAAAGAATCCTCAAACTAAACATACAGCCGGTAGGGAGCATTATTTACAATTGACGCCACTTTATTTACAAGACTAACCCAGGACCTGTGATTGTTCTTTCTGGGGGGGAGACAGTCTGCTCTGCATCAATGCACCATTAAAGCACCCAAAAACGCACCAAAGCACCCTCAAGCACCAATCGGTGCAGTCACCATTGTTCATGAAAATAAAAACAACAACCCCTAACCCTGCAGGTGTCTCTTGCTCTTCGGCTCCCTCTGCTGGTGATTATTATTTTCCTGGTGTTGTCATCTTCCCTTGCTGGCGGCCTATTTGCAATAAAAGAATGCACCTAACGTGTCCGTTTTTATTTTATTTATGGCCCACAGGGGCCGACTACGTGTGGTTCACCTGTGGGGCATCGGTGCCCTGTGGCCAAGGTCCGCCAGCAAGATTTCGGGCCCTCATGGCCAGTTCCAGCAGAGGGGCCATGCCCCAACCCATGGGGTCCATAAGTGGTGCTCGGCCACAGACATGTGGTCCATAATGTGGTGCATCGATGCAGACAGCTGGTTCTGGGAATTTCGGGCGCACAATGGCCGACCCACGCACGCTCCCCTCGGCACCCAGTGGCGCACAGGTCATGTGGGAGACAAAAGGGGAAAGACAATTGAGCGAGGGGTAAGGTCACAAGGGTACACGTCAATAAGGCAATGCAAGGCGAAATGCGTACGGAGGGCGAAGTGAGAAAGCTCGTCCCTACCGTACGTCACCCCCCTGTCACCTACCCTACCCTTGCCCTTACCCCATATGTACAAAAATCTACACATTTACAAATTCGTCACTACTGTCACGTCTTCCCCATATTTCCCCTATACCAAATTCGTCTCCACAATCCCTCTACTTCAAAATTTGCCATCACCAAATTCATCATCAATCCTCATAAGGAGGCAGAGATGGAATTACGCACAATGTCACACCCACGTCATGATGCGTCTCACAATCCAAAACATTTGCACAGTAAAAAATAATCAAAACATGGCATGGTGTGGAGTACCTGTCACCTCAGGTGAGTGGATGCAGATGGTGCGAGGAGATCCTTCTTCCTAACTATCCTCTAAATGACTTTAACACACTTTGCACTACCCGGGGTCTCTCCCTGCCAATCCATTGGCCAGCTTACACTATGGGTTCTAAAAACCAATTCCCATTGACCAAACTGTGGTGCTTCTCAATTTGGGGTCTCACTCCCCCGATTCATCTCCCGGTGCCCTCGCACAATTTCTGGGCTGCGACGTGTAGCTCTCCCAGCAGGTCTACCCACCTGCACACCTCCACCACTGCAGTTGCCACCCGAGCTTACCTAGCTCCTCACCCTAACCTAACTAACTGGGGAAGGCCCTCTCGCACTCTCACCCCCTCAGTGCCCTCTGGCACTGGGCTACCCGGGTCCGTCCTCCGGATCCTCGGGCCCCATCCACAACTACCGGCTCCCAGAGCCCACCTGCGGCCTCACCTGGCCGACATCCTCACAGTGGTGGAGTGCCCAAATCAACTACACACACTAACAGGCTACACGCCCAGCCATTTCCACAACACTAATGCACCCATCCAAAGACCATTCTTTCACCGCACCACAGATGCCAATATCCAACCACAATTTACCTGTACCCTCTACCTAACACTTACTCTACCCACCCCGGGTATCCGTGATGGGGGTCCACTCTTCCCCCATTCACACCTTCGCACCATCCACTCCACTCCACAATTTCCACCATACTCACTCCACGACCATCCATTCCAATACTCCATTTATTCCACACAGCCACATACACCTGTTGTTGCACACCTGTGCAATCACCTGGTGCCACCTGCACCCTCCTCCTCTTCCTGGACCAGTTGGTCAACACAACACACAATCACCACTACTCCCTCATACACTGCTCCACACACCTGTTCAGTTGCACACCTGTGCAATCACACCTGTTCAATCCTCACACACACGGCATCATCTCATCTAACTACTCCCCTCTGAAACTTGCGCTTCCCAGTCGTCCCTTTAAACTATTGCGCTCCCTCGTCATTATAATCCACACTAAACTACCTGCGTCCCCACTACAGGTATCAGTCACTATCTAACCTTAACGTCACCTAATGTCATCTTCGCTAGATCCCTATCAATATAACCAAGCCCTCCCTGGCTCGGTTGTCATAGCCACCCCATGAACTATTGCGCATTTGCCCCCATCTGTTTGTGAGGGATGACAGAGTTGCCATCCCACCACATCGGGCATCTCCCACTACCAATTTTGCTTGTCCAAATTCCAACCAATTCAAAAATTTTCCATTTACTGCCAATTCTACCCACTATTATAAATTTCGTATCAAATCACTACCATCATCATCACAGTCCACTATATCCTAGCCTCGGTGCGTCGTGACATCATTAAACTCGGTTCGTAAAGCCGAGCAATGAATTCGGGTGGTTTGGTCGCCTGCAGGTTGAATCTGTCCGGCTTTCGGTTCAAGGGAGGTGGTTTGGTTGGACCGAGGCTCCACGCACCATCTCGGCGCGGCACATTGCGGTCCCGGGCCCGATGGCTCAATCTCCCCCGGTCGGAACCCCGTCCCCACGAGGGGGCACCGTGCCGCTTCCTCCCACTCGCCCTTGAACCGGACCGGTCGCCTCGCCCTACAAGGCCCGGACTCGACCGTGCGGGGCGGGGCCAAGCCCGAATCGGCAACGACGCTTCGAAGAGAAGCGACGCAACATCGATCCGCGCCGGGCCTCGCACCCAACAAAGCACCCCTCGCACCGAGTGCTCGCATCGGCTATCCGTCGCCCTAACCGCTAACCCGGTTACCGTCGATGCTTCACCGGCATGCTCACAAGCATACGCTACCCCTTTCACCCTCACAAAACCCGGCGTTCCAACGCCGTCCGTACATTCCACCAACGCTCTCCCTGTTACACACCACACCTCTCGCGCACACTCTTGCACACACCTCTCCTCCGTTACGTCCTCCGTAACACTCACCATGGGCGTACACTCTGGCATCCACCCACTAACGCGCTCAGATGGGCTCTCCCACACTCGCGCCATGACCCACTCAGGTGTGCTTCCTCGCACACCCTCAACCATTCCAAGCGTGCATTCTCGCACCCGCTCCACCACCAACTCACTCCTCGTGTCACTCTCACCCTCGCACGTACACTCCGTACACCCCGACGTGCATTCTCGCTCGCACTCGGTTTCACTCCCACACTTTATAACACACCCACTCGCCGACGCACACTTTTTCCTCCCACACGTGCCATTTCCACTCACACGGGACCCCTCACCAACACCCGGATGCCTCCTCGATCCCAAGCGCGCGAAAATTATTTTGTCGCCAAACATCCTCTTACAAAATCTCCCAGCACAATACACAACAGCACGTCTCACCTTCGGGGTTCTTCTTCCTCCCTGCACCAAAACCTGCAAACTTCCATTTGGATTAGCGAGTACATCATCATGATTTGAACAGGGACTTTGTACATATTCCATTTCTCCCTGCAATTCCCGGGCTACCTCCGTCATCTCTTCAATTTCAATTCCCAGCACTGCTTTTTCTTTATTTACCTCGACGACCGCTGGCTTTAATAAAACACCCTCTACCTCATCGGTCGCCGGCTTTTCCAAACCCCGTGTCGCGATTTCTACCCCCGTCATTGTACCCGTGCTTTCCTCCGCTTCGCTCAACCAGCGCTTTTCGACCCGCTTTACCTCCTCGTGCACCCCTGGGACCCTTTCGCCCACCATGCGATCCATGGTCTCCCCACATTTTTGCATGCGGTCATCCATTCTGTTGGTTATTGCTTCAATTTGGTTTCCCAATCCGTTCGTTATTGCTTCCATTTGGTTTCCCAATCCGTTCGTTATTGCTTCCATTTGGTTTCCCAATCCGTTCGTTATTGCTTCCATTTGGTTTCCCAATCCGTTCGTTATTGCTTCCATTTGGTTTAACAATCGCTCACTGTCAGCTTCCATTTGGTTTAACAATCGCTCACTGTTCCTGTCCAAAAGGGCCTCCATTTCAGCCATAATTAATTGCATGTCTTCCACCATTGGTACAAAGGGCGCGGCAAAATTTGGTGCCGCTGTAACCACGTGCGCGAGATCGCCATTTTGTGCACCTGATACCTCCTCAACCACACCTTCTTTACTCTCCTCCACCATTTTCCCCACTTCTTCCCTGGGGTCCTGGGTCGATTCTACCCTACTCTCCTCTACCGGAACCCAGCCGTCTTGATCTGCCATAGCGCGACTTTCAAAATTCGGGTTTTTATTTTAAAACAAAACAAATTTCGCCTTTAATAAATTCGAGCGCGTGAAACGCGCTTCGGGTCCGATCTCACTCCTCGACACCAATTGTTACTCTAATAGTACAATTGGTGTTCCAAAATTTGGGCCTAACAAATTTAGTCCCAGGTCCGAATCCAACTCCTGACAACCAATTGTTACAGACGCGGTTTTAGATGTTAGTTTACCGAGCGGTTTGGTATTACCGCGTCCGCACAGTTACTCCCCGATTCTTCCCCAACTCACCCGATTCCACTCGAACGTTGACCAAATCGCGCTATGCTAAATCAATGAAGGAAAGGACACAACGGCTGGGATAAATGCAACGACACAAGGGGTACAGTTCTCAAGACCTCCGGAGGAGGATATAATATTGGTGATGCAGAAACGGGTAGATTACACGGTAAGAGGTAAAGCACAGCAAGATGGGCACTTAGACACAGTCTTATCTTATTCCTGACAGACCACAGACAAACGGGACAAGACTGACTTACACAGGGATGATGGCAGGGAAGGACAGGCAGTCGATAGCTCAAGGTGCACCTTGGCTCAGGGGCAGAATCGACCCGGTCCGGTCCAGAGATGCGGGGAGGTATTTCTCAGCGCTAGGAGGTGGCGTCTTCTCTCTCCAAGCTGGGGGCGCATCTCACGTCACCTCCCTCTTCCTGCGCATGTCCAGCGGGGAGTGACACACCCTCGGCTCGTTAGCTCCGCCCCAGATGGAATCGGTCCACCGCTTCTATTGGGTGCGGGGGGGTTACCGGGCTCCGCCCTTGACGAGGAGCTGACAGCGAGCCCCTGCGTGGTAACCCCGTCGGAGCACATGTTCAATGGCGGCTAACCAAGCCGGAGTGAGGACGCACACTCCCCGCACCGCCGCCGCTGTTGTTGTAGTTGTTGTTGTACCATGAGGAAGAGCTGCGGGGAGGTATTGGGAGGTCCTAAACTTTCTAACGGTGCCATACAATCACATTCTGGTGCAACGAAGAGTCAGAATTAATGGAAACGAGTCCTTAACTGACATAGACTAAGAATAACTAGCAAGATGTCCTATAGTTGTCTACGTGAGATGCGGTGAACCTGGGTGCGACATTTAATGGGGGAAATAGGGGAAGGTCGGTTCTACAGAGTGTTGTTTACAGAAAATGGGACTAGGGAATGGGGGATTGGGGATAGTTGGGAAGTATTGGGGAAATAGGGGAATATTTACAAGCGGATATGGATGGAGGCCAAATCCCATATCCGCAACAATATATATATATATATATATATATATATATATATATATATATATATATATATATATATGTATATATGTGAAGAATCAGCTCTTCGTTTGCAAAAGAAGTCCACAATAGCCTGGAATGGCGCAGCTTTATTAAAGAACCAACTTATACAGATCCGGAGGAGGCCAAGACATCTATAGCAAGAGCCAGTCTCATGCCACGTCAAGCCTTCCTGAAAACACATTGATTCCCAGTCCATTTATATAGGGACACGTTTTATCAGGAAATCTCCGAGGGAACAAACAACACTGGGAGAGGTTCCTCCCACCGTTATCATTCGGGGGAGTCAGCCCGTCCTTATCAATTGTTTTTCTGGGCTCCGAGAAAACAGAACTGTAACTCACAAAGAGAAGAGTGTATGCTTAGCCAAACAAACCCATATATTTTATGGGTTTGTGTACATGAGTAATCCAAAGCATGTTTATACAGAGTCATGCGTTGCTGAGATTAAAACAAAATATATATAGTTAACGATAGGTTCATGTCATTCTACTTGCATTACGCAAAAACAAGCGCATGTGGGCGTGGTTTTATGACCAGCCTTGAAAAAAGCACACGTATACCATTGTCCAGCATGACCTCATTTTAAACCTTTCCTCATCAAAAACTAAAACGAAGCAAAAACCCTTTATTTACTTTATGAAATAGCATTTTTAGACATCATATAACTCATAACACATTAGCACCCAACGTCTATAACTGAACTTTAGGCAATAACAAATCTACTACTTGACATTCCTTCCTCTTGTCTCGTCGAGACAAAGTATCTTAAGAGACAACGTGCCACATCGGGCTTTATTGAAAAATAATTGTGTAATGCGGGTATTGAAAAATAATTGTGTAATGCGGGTATCTCCCAAGGGCATATCGTGCGCCCAAAGCGCCTCGCCCGTGCATTTGGCGAACGTGTCGTGTGGTGCGTGCTCGGAGCCTGAGGGCTCAAAACATGAAAGTTCATTAACGTTTCGGATCCACAACGAAGACGTCTGGTCCAGATGAGGTTCTGCTCCGCCAGAGGGTGCATCACTTCCCCTGCGGAACTGGCTCCCCCCACCCTTTGCAGACGCAGTCCTTGCAGATCTTCGAAGTTAATCAACGGTCATGCCCATGAGGTCCCTCACGTGTTGCTGTTCTGGGGAATACAAAATGTCGTCAGTATCTTGTGTCTCAATTTCCTGGTCAGGGTACAGAGCGTAAAAATCCGAATCCGAATCACTTGAAGCAAAGAGATCCGCAACATGTGGATCAAAGAGATCCGAAACATTTGGATCAAAGAGATCCGAAACATTTGAAGAAAAGAGAGGGACTTCCTTTATGTCAAAGTCTCCCATGGGCGCCTGGTCGGCTTGCGGGTCTAGGACATCCGCGTCGGGTCCCTCAACCGCCAGACCCAGTGTCGCAATCAGATCCATAGTTGGGTCGGAAGGGGGCGTGCAGCTGTCAGCTTGTAATACATAAGCAGCGTTAGCCAGTACACGCAAGGGGTTTATAGCACAAGTATCACAGTCATCACATACACCGTTACAGGCAGCAGCCAGTTCCCACATGGGATCCACACAAGTATCACAGTCGTCACAAAATTCAATACAATTTTCTGGAGCGCTGGTCGCAACTGCCTTGTTGAAGGACCCGTTCAGGTCGACGGCCTCTGTGGTCAGAGCCATAGTTGTTGTCGGCGGCTTCTTCACTTTCCATCCTGTAAAATACTTTCTCATATAGAGGAGGACTAGAGATTTCATTAGTGCCCCCCAAATTACTACCCCGATTATCACAGCCAGTGCGGTCAATAACCACTTCACTATGGTGCCCGTCCATCCCTGGAACCAGTCAGTGAGCCAGCTAAATGTATAAGAATTTTCGCGCGCGATCCGATCGATCCAATAGTATGTCATGAGCCGTAGCGGTGTCGTTTGCCACCTTTTCTAGGGCCAAAGCCAATTTATCTATCCGGAAACTATCCATGACTGTGCCCGCTCCTGGGAAGAAGAAACCAAACACCTTTTCCCCTAGGCTCCCGTGTAGTTTAGTGGTTCCATCTTCGTTCATGACTGACCTCTTATAACGCCTGTCCAAGGACTTTGGGTCTAGCTCATCCAGTATCTCAACGTCAGGAAGGACTGAACCCAGATAACATGTGCCCCCCCAATTATTTGGTAAATAGGGGTAAGCCTTGTCGCCGCATATAAACATTGTCCCATGGGGTGGGACCAGGTGGGTGGATAAGCACTGGAGTCCCTTTACCACCCCATTAATCCTACTAACCCCCCTAGAGAATGTTATAGCCGTTATGTTGTGGTTGCGTTTATCTTGCAGTACTATTCGTAATGTAATCCCCGAGCTCCCTTGTCCCAGCTTCCCGGGGAGAGTGTAGGCGCATTCTGATTCTCCCATACGCAAGTGGCCGGAACCCTGGAGGCAGACCCTCCCTTTCTGTGGTTTGACCCAGACGGGGGCAGGCCTCTCGGCCACATGGGCAATCATTGACGGGCGATAATTAAATTGTCGATTGCAACTCTTGCCGTTGTCAACCCCTTCTCTTTCCAGCGTGGTGACTAAACATGGGGGATCGATAGGTTGTGAGCAGAGGTCATTGAGGGACAGAGGTAGCACTATCATGTGTATTCCTGTGGTGCCTGCTTGGGGAAAGCGCATGCACGACCAGCGGTGTGTCCTATTTTGAATTGTTGCCACCTCCCTGGCCACTTTCCAATATGTGTTTTCCCCCCTCTTTGGGGCCTTATTCTGGGGTTGTGGCGTGAGTATGTATTCGTTGCATCGTATGTAGTTCTTTTCGCCACCGGCCGCGCCAGGGGTCCAGACGCTGCACCGGACCTGCATAGTCATGCCTTTCTCTAGGCGCGTGCGTGTTTGTAGCTTAAAATCAGGGGTTCCCCATTTGTATCCTGGTTGGGCCAAGGTCTCAATGCTAGCTCGCCCGTCTTCCCGGAACTCTCGTTGCTTTTGTAGTACCATGCCAACGCGTCCAGGCCCTGCCGACAGTGCTAGCCATTTTACGCTTACCCAATTTGTGTGCAGGGCTTTCTGTTCGAAACATGGTAGTGATACTCTTTGTCCCCATGTTACGGTGAGGTGTCGGGTTTCGTTTTCGCATCTATTGGAATCGGAGTTTCCCCTAGCTGCTGTCGCTATCAATAGTATTGTACCTATGATTAGGCCCATCCTTACTGTGTTCTGGGGGTGTGGTGTCTGGTGCTTGTATGGCCAACTTACAGTGCGTGGCGTGGATCCACGAAGTCTTGCCCTCGCAAAAGACTGCCGTTGGTGTAGTCAGCAACACCTGGACTGGTCCCTTCCACCTTGGTTCCAAGGCGTTCTTGCAGGTGAAGTGCTCCACGAACACCTGGTCTTTTTCCTCTGGTGGAACACCTGGTCCACAAGTCTCCTGGGAGCGCCTGGTCTACAGGTCTCCAATTTCCTAATCCACTTTTTTCCAAGTGGATCCAATTTTATTCAATATTCAATTTTTAAATTCAATCCCATTTAATCCAGTCCAATTCAAATTAAATTCCATCCTTCTCTCAGCATCCCATTACCTGTTTCCAACATCAATAAAAATAAAATTATAAAATTAATAAAAAATCAATCATCTCAACTCTCAAATCGAATCAAAAAATAAAAATAAACGAAAATTACTTCAGCGAGAGTTTCAACTAGAATTACCACAAACAAACCACCATTAACCTCCATTAACACAAACAAACCACCATTAACCTCCATTAACACAAACAAACCACCATTAACCTCCATTAACCTCCCCCTATTATTTATTTATTTTCACGAATAAACAAATAATAGAAATAACCTGGTCTACTTCCAATTTCAATTCTGGTCAGTTCTGGTGTCTGGTCACACACAATGTTTTCCTCACCCACTGTGATTCGCTCAAAATAGATTCTCACTGTTATGTCTGAAATTAAGCTACCCTACTGGGTATTCGTGAAGGGGGTCCATCTTTCCCAACCCCTTCCTTCACACCAGCCACTTCACGTTGTCCACCATACTCACTGAATTGTCATCAATTCTGAAATTCGTCTCATGAAAACCCATTCAAGAGTCCGGTGTGACAGACAGCCAAACACATAGACACGCCGAAGACCCCAGGGTACCCATCAAACTAGCTTGTCCGCAGATCCACAACACAGCGAAACATGTAACTTTACTAAAATAATCACTTACTCATAACTAATACTCATACCACTAATTACTCATAATAGCTCATAATTACTTATGTAATTACTCATACCAATACTTACTTAAAATAATGTAATATCCCAATCTTCACCCTTTATGCAAATCGAAGCACCCCGGACAACCCACAACCAATATCAACCACTGTAGCCGCCTTCCCCTCCAGGCAGCCACACACAGCCACATACATCTCCATCCACGTCACACAAGACAACAGCCAACGAGTGTGTCCACCACACAGAAACCTTTGGCAATGCAACAACCGAACACCCAGACAACCAACAACAAAACCCAATCCATCTCCATGGCTCATCCAGCAGTTCCAACTTAATCCAGCTTCACATACCGATTTCCCCAAAACTCGTGAAACTTCACCCCCATTTTGGAAAAACCCTGGACTAAACCCTGACACCCTAAATAACTTCAGACCCATCTCCAATCTACCCTTTCTGTCAAAAGTTTTGGAACGTGCTGTGGCCACTCAACTCAAACATCACCACTCTGCCAATAACCTGTATGAAACATCCCAATCCGGATTCTGCTTCAGCCACAGTACTGAAACTGCTCTCCTCAAAATCACCAGCGACCTTTTCTCTCCTCTGATGCCGGCAACCTCAACATTTTCATCCTCCTCACCTCAACGCCTCCTTTGACATCATCAATCACGCCATCCTCCTCACCCTGTTTAGACCAGCTTGTGCCTATTAAACCCAAATTAGTTCACCCCCAAGCCTACAAGGACCACCTACAGCACTGCAAAGATGTCCTCTACTCCACCTACTACCCTCAAATTATCCACTCTGGCTCCGGAATCCCAAAAGCACTCTTCTCTACAATAAACAAACTAAATAAACAAACTTTACAACGTGAACAAACTCCTCAGCTCCCTGGATACCACCACCTTGCTCCACACACCTGTTGGTGCACACCTGTGCACTCACACCTGGTGCCACCTGCACCCTCCTTCCTTCCTGGACCATTCATCCAAAGCAAAATTGACAGCATCTACAACAGCTTAATCACCACAATTCACTCCCCCTTAAGGTGTCCCCCAAGGTTCAGTTCTTGGCCCCCTCCTCTTCGTCCTGTACCTATCCCCCCTTGGTCACTTAATCCGTCATGCACCATAGCCAATGCACCATGGTCTCCAATTCCACTGCTTCACCGATGACATCCAGCTTTTTCATCTCCACCAAATCGTGCTCCACCACCACCCACTCTATCCTGACAAACTGCCTAACTGAAATAAAATTCTAGCTTCAGATCAGCTTCCTCGAACTTAACTACGCTAAATCTGAATTAATCTTCATTCCCCCCAACATCGATGGTTTCCCAGTATCCACATCCACTCACAACCGGAATCTTGGCACCATCTTTGACCAAAACCCTCTCCTTTGAAAAATACACTAAACAGATCATAAAGACCTTAAACCTTAAACATAAAAACTGAAAAATGCTTCGCCATGGAATAGTCCACCACTCATGTAAATAATCATAAGAGTTCTGCGAAACATCTCCATCTTTAAAACTTAGCCAACCAAATTTAAACCACATGTTTTCCCCCCAAAAACAAGTCACATTCTTTGTATATTGCCAACATTGTTCATCGTTTAAGTATCATCCAGACCTAAATTTTTATAAACCATCAACTTGTAGATGCATTTATTTATATCCCATTAACCCAAGAACTCTCAATTGCTTGGTTATATTTTAGTAATGTCATATATCCATATTTCTTTTCCAAATTGTTCCTGATATACACATTAATCCCATCTGTCTTCGTTTCCAGATGAACTCAAATCAGGAAATCAACACAAATCCTTATTACCTCCAATCAATTCAAAATTAAATCAACAATTCAAAACCAGATCGGATCAGCGATCAGAAATCACTTTTCCAATCAACACATTCCAAGCAACAATTCATTCAAAGACCAAGCTTAAAAACACAACTCTCATCTTACTGTGACAAATAAGCAACCAACCTACTTCACACTAAAACAAATAACTTTTCATCACCCCTTTCTTCTCCACCGCCTCTTACACTTAAACAGATCATAATTACTCACTCATACACTATTGCCCATCACCCAGTTGCCCCAAACCCAAACACAGGTTTGAAATCCCAGTAGGTTGTTCTTCAATCCCAACCATCATGTGATCCCAACATCTCTCCATTTATTTCGTTCCTCATGGGGTTGGTGTTTTATGGCCTTTACCTCTTACCCAATCACACTGCACATTATTCCCCGTCCTTGATGGATAATTTTACATCCAGATGGGCACAGCATCCCATTTTTGGCGACCCAGCCCTAAAACAAGCCCCTGGACTCCTTGCAGGCTGGACCAAAACCCCCGGACCTGCCTCCATGGAACAATGACGCCTGAGCACTCAATTAGCCCTCCCAGTACCAAAGACTTACAATCAGACCGACAGACAGACAAATAACAGAGGCATGTCGCCAGCCCCAGCACAGGACATCCCCTTTCCGGGCAGGTACAATATAATCCACAGCATCGAAATGCCAATTTCTATCCGGGGCCTCGCAAAGCCAAAATCCATGCCTGCGTGCTCCATCATGCAACCCGATCTGTACTCGGTGCGCCCGGCGCCCCCTATAATCAGTGAGTTATAATAACCACAATATCTCTGGCACCCAACTCGTGATACCACAATTTAATCCACGTTACTTGCATCTCTTCATCCTCACAAATGTCCTCCGTTTAACGTGACTCAAATCCATCTCAAATCCCCACCGCTCGGCCCGGTTAAATTAAATTCCAAGCGTACTGTATTCTCTGTCCACTAATTATGTACATGATTTTGGTTTTACCCACAATATAATGTCCCGATATTCTCCAGATTTAGGTTCTATATCCTGTCGTTAAAGCAACACCCTGTAGACTGACTCCGCCTGTCGTTCTTCCAAGGTTAGTGAATTACCTCTGACCTTTCCCTTGCATATCTCGAACAAAGGTCAACTAAACTTTAAAAGGTCAAACTTCGAATTGGGGTAACCAGCGCTTTATTATCCCACAAGTAATGCAAGTCCGGCGACAATGGACAAATGACCATTAATGTGGCTCTACATAGCATAATGCTAACTTCTACGAATCCAACAACCGTCACACTTCGTCCAAGGACCTTCCGTACGAGGCGTGCTTCACAATGCCCATCGCACATCCTTCCTCGTTCGCACAACGCTTCATCAACGCACCTCCTCGCGTCCACACCTTGGCACAAGCCACACCACATACCGACAGTTGAAACCTCGACCGTCCTCCTTCCTCGGATCAGCGTTCTGTTGAAAACGTGACATTTCTGCCTACCTCAATCAGAGATCTCTCTGAATCTCATTTATTCGCACTGTATCTCACTTACTGTATGAACAAGACTTTTTGGCTCCGGAAATTAATTACTCTGTCTAGAAATCGTTTAATTTAACCATCCTAAATAAATCCATCCATCTATCCATCTTATAAATCCATCTTAAATAACGTATTCGTCCTGTGACATTGCCTGGCATATATGTCACAGCCGGCCACTATTCCGACATGGCTCATGACTCATGTCTAATTCTGACAAGAAGATGAAGGATGAAGGACATGACATGAAGAAGAAGATTCTGACAAGATACTGACATGTGAACGTCCGACATCCAGCAAAGTCGAAATGACCCACAATGCATTTGGGCACACACTTCCTCTGAGAGTGGGCGAGTTATCGCCGGCACTCTGAGCAGATAATTAAACGAACATTGCCAGGATTCTCGGATAGACGTTTAATTTCACAACACACATGACAAAAATCCGATTTAAATTCAGAGATCGCCGATCGACCTGGCACAACCATCTCAACGCGTACCTCGCGTTGGGACATGCAGTCGGCTGTCATAACAAAGTGCTGTCATAACAAAATCTACGACCTGACATGTAGTGAGCTGTCAGAACATTGAGCTGTCAGAACTCATCCCTAGCTAACAGGATCTCCGACGCTTGACCTCTCTGACCCAAAATGCACTATATGACACCAATTCCAAAGGTGAGCTGCCTCAGCGATACATCCCACACATACAATACACAATATCTGCCATTGAATGAACTCTTCAATTCAAGTAAAACACACATATTGATTCGAATTCTGCAACCATCTCCAAGAAACCGCTTCATATCAACAGTAGATCGACAAGGGCACTCCGGGTGCTTTCCTGACCCGATTTATATCAATTCGCTTCCCAAACAACTCCCAAACAGATGAAAATCCGGACTCAGTTCAGGACCTCGCCTGTTCTCTCGGATAGACGTTAAAATGGACATTCCCGGCCTGAATTTCCCCCAAGTCGAGCAGATCGCTTACAAAGTTTCACACCGAAACCCTCTGCTTTGCACTTGACACACAGACAAACACATTGGCCAGACACACACGTCAATTAACATCCCAATATACATTCATTCCTCATTCATGTTACGTCTCTCATTCAAGGAAAAGGATTTTTTGGGACGGGTTTGGACGGGGGGTGGGTTGAGGTGGAAAGGGGAGGCAGGGCGGGGGGTGTTGGGGTGTTGCCTAGAGCCCCGGGGCTGAGCTCAGGTCTTGGGGGGGGGGGTTGGGGGCATGGTGGCTACCTCCCCTTTCGCGGGGTCTTGGTCCGGATTATGGACGAGCGGCATTAGCCGCTGATTTGCTTGCTTAACTACCTCCTTAATTGTTTTGTCCTGAACTTTGCTTCCTGAACTTATTTATTTTCTCTTGTCCACCAGGTCCTGGCCTGCTTCTATCTGGACCTTCTAAGTTCACCACAGCCCATCTTTCCCTGGCATGCAATGGCATACCCCATCTTGTCTCTGGGCTGTTCCTTCCTGGAAAGTTCTCGGCCTGGCTCGACCTCACTTTCCCCCCTTCCCTTTTACCGAACGTTATCTTCACCGATATCCTGCGCAAATCCTTTTACTGGCCATGTTCCTATGGCCTTCTATGTTCCTATGGCTTTCTATCTAAGTTTTACCTAAGTTAGCCACAGCCCTTCGTTCCCTGGCATGCAATGGCATACCCCATCTTGTCTCTGGGCTGTTCCTTCCTGGAAAAATCTTGGCCACCTGGTTTCAACCTATATGGCTGTCCGACCTCATTTTCCCCTCCTGGTGCTAACTGTAACTTTAAGCTTACTGTTAAGTCCTTCCTGGTTTATCCTTACTTATTTATCCTGGCTTTAACAAAGCTACGCCATTCTGAGGCCTAAATGAGCCTCTACTTACAATTTCTGTTCGAGTGCAGACAGCGGGGAAGACAAGGAGACTGAACCCGCTCGAAGGAGGAAGGTACGAATTTGGAATAATAGCCCTCTGATATAAAACAACTCCCACCTTTAATCAAATCAACGTGCCGGCGCCGGCCTCAGGTCAGCCTTCCTCCTGTCCCTCGGGCTCCGTTTCCCGTCCTCCGCGTCTGTTGACACCCCACTCCTGGTACCATCTGTGAAGAATCAGCTCTTCGTTTGCAAAAGAAGTCCACAATAGCCTGGAATGGCGCAGCTTTATTAAAGAACCAACTTATACAGATCCGGAGGAGGCCAAGACATCTATAGCAAGAGCCAGTCTCATGCCACGTCAAGCCTTCCTGAAAACACATTGATTCCCAGTCCATTTATATAGGGACACGTTTTATCAGGAAATCTCCGAGGGAACAAACAACACTGGGAGAGGTTCCTCCCACCGTTATCATTCGGGGGAGTCAGCCCGTCCTTATCAATTGTTTTTCTGGGCTCCGAGAAAACAGAACTGTAACTCACAAAGAGAAGAGTGTATGCTTAGCCAAACAAACCCATATATTTTATGGGTTTGTGTACATGAGTAATCCAAAGCATGTTTATACAGAGTCATGCGTTGCTGAGATTAAAACAAAATATATATAGTTAACGATAGGTTCATGTCATTCTACTTGCATTACGCAAAAACAAGCGCATGTGGGCGTGGTTTTATGACCAGCCTTGAAAAAAGCACACGTATACCATTGTCCAGCATGACCTCATTTTAAACCTTTCCTCATCAAAAACTAAAACGAAGCAAAAACCCTTTATTTACTTTATGAAATAGCATTTTTAGACATCATATAACTCATAACACATTAGCACCCAACGTCTATAACTGAACTTTAGGCAATAACAAATCTACTACTTGACATATATATATATATATATATATATATATATATATATATATATATATATATATATATATATATATATACAGACGGCATTTAATATGGAATATTTTTTTTGTGGGGGTGAACTTACTTTTCAAGATGTCTTAGAACCAAAAGTTCATTGAAATTATGTTGAAATTATTCTAGATTTTGTTAATGTGACCTTTAAAAGAAACAAAAACCACATTTGACATTTCGAAACAAATAAATTGATCCTTGAAAGTGATGTAAACTGATATGGAACTCAATTCATGGACAGTACTGTGTTAAACTTCTGTACGTTTTCCAGAAGTATCTCTTTATTTTGCACATTAGCCAAAAAAATTTTTAACACAAACAAAACTTAAATTATGACTGGGATTACGGACAGTAAAATTACAGTTCAGTACTTCGTGTAACTCCCACGAGCATTCAGGAGAGCACGTACACGTTGCGGCATGCTGTTCACGAGATTTGCCAAGGTTTGGACAGGAATCGTTTGCTATGCAGTGACAATAGCCTGCTGGAATTCACGCACAGAGGTTGGCTGCTGGTCCAAGTGGTCGATTTGACGGGTTAATTCTGCCCACAGGTTCTCTATCGGATTCATATCCGGGGACATGGCAGGCCACTCCATATGCTCTACACCACGGTCAGCAAGAAAGTGTTGGATCATGCGAGCACGGTGAGGCCGTGCATTGTCATCTTGGAAGACAGTTTCCTCGAAAGGCTGCACGAGCAAATGGAAGCAATGTTTCTTCCAGAATGGCCCTGTACTTGAACTGGTTCAGGTTTCCATTCAGAACAAGCAGGTCAGTTTTGCCCCCTGCATGAAAAGCAGCCCAAACGGTCACCCCACCACCTCCAGCTTGGACTCTTGGCACTATACAATCTTTGTTGTAGGCTTCATGTACTTGTCTGCACACTCGGACGCGGCCATCTTGACGATAGACCAGAAATCTAAACTCGTCACTGAAGATCACGTGATTCCAGTGTCCTGGCTGCCATTGACGGTGCTCTCTGGCCCACTGCAATCGGTGCTGGCGGTGTTGTCTGGTCAGGCCCGACTTTCTCAGGGAACGCCTGGCACGATAGCCTGCTTGAACCAGTCGTTGGTTGACTGGACTTCTGGATACAGGCACATTTGTCAGTTGCTGCCACTCAGCCCTAAGCCGATTAGCTGACTTGGTAAGGCCATTGCGGACTAACCGGTGCAGCTGGCGATCATCCCTCCTTGTGGTTCTGCGGGGACATCCTGGCCTCGGTATTGGAGTAGGGACACCCCTCTGAGCATTTCGTTTCAGGATCTTTGACACCTGACCTTGAGTGATGCCATACGACCGAGCAATAGCACGCTGTTTCATGCCGTAATTTCGTAAAGCCACCACTCCATGACAAACAGCATTGTCGAGTTGACGGACCATCTCCAGAGGAAGCAACAATAACTTTTGGAGACATGCAGCAGTTGTTTTCCACTAATACAGAACGCAACAACCCTTGTATACCCGACTGTGAAGCCAATCATCAAATGCACCTGTCCGTACATTTTGCCACACCACCTGTGATATAATCCTGTTGTTGACTTCTTGCTGCGACAGACAATCAGTGACATGGTTCTTTTAACAAATAAATCACCGAAGTGTAAAAGAAACTCACCAGATTTTTATGCTGAGTTAAGAAACTAAACCCAAGTCAAGAAAAAAAAAAATATTCCATATTAAATGCCAAGTCTGTATATATATTCCACAGGCGTCTGCGGTTTATGACCGTTGTTGTTAGAAATCGTTTTGAATGTCATCACATTTACATAATTGCATCTTCATGGTACTTTTTTTTTTGACTTTTTGAGCAGCTCATGTGGTACATAGCTGTCAACGTCGTTGCCATTCCTATCTGAGCTCTGGCCTCATTGCCATTCCTATCTCTGACCCAGGTTGAAACCCCATATACACAGTAGTGGTATTTATCAATTGTCTTCTATTTCCCTTGTAATCGAATTTAAAAAGCACACCATGTCTGCTAACGCCTTTGTCAAGTGCATCTTCTATGTCCAGGATCCTCTGTGAGCCTCAGATCACTGTGGTGAGGTAAGGGAAAGTAGAGTGCACAGTTTGGCAGAAGGAAGTTGTTCTCCATAATGCAGCACCCCATCAGACACTGCAACAGTGAGGGGGATATTATTCAGGATCAATACTCAGGACCAGACAACTAAATGGTAGCACACAATCAAATGAGCTGACCCAATTTGTAAATTAAAAATACAACTCTCTCATGTAGGTGCAAATTTCATTTGGTTTTTGTTGGTATTTTAGTCGCATTAAAATGCAGGCATCTCACTTTAAACATGAGGCAGAGCAGGGAAGGGCAGACACAATCTTGTCATCTCTCAACCTCGAACACCCCAGGAAAACATTGACCTTTTCCACACAATGTCTCATGGTGACAGCGTATCCAGCACGCCTTGTTAATGCTGGAAAAAGCTACTGCAAAGGTGCATGGGGAAAAAAAGTATTTTAACCCGACACCTTCATAAGCAGGAGATGCCTGCCAGCTGCTGTTCAAAAGGTTGATGACACCACAGGTGTATCTGATATAATGACATGCTTGTACAAGGTAAGGGGAAGGTCTTTTTGCTTTTCCAGGGAAAAGTATTTTATTTACAACTGACGCCACATTTGAACCTACAGATTTTGCAACATGCCTCTGTGGTCTGCAATTTATTTATTTATTTTCTCTTTTTTAACCGCCATTTGACTTCATAAAACTGTATCAAGCTTTTTTTTTGGATTGTTTCTTCGCCTGAGAAGGAGGAGAGGTTTCTCGCAACCGTTGACTCTGATTCTGCAACTGGGCCGGACGGCATCAGTGCATCTGTCTGAAAAGAAATCCTCTGCTGCGCTTGTGCATCCTCTTTCTGCCATTTTCATCCTATCGTTTGCCCTCCATCATCTTCCATCTGCTTGGAAATCGGCCGACATCACTGGCTGTGGAGCCTTCAATTTGGAGTGTGGAGCCCTTAATGTGGAGCCCTCAAAGATCAACATCACATTTGGATGGATGGAGCCCTCAATGCCGGACATGACATGATGGCCTTCTCTCTGGACGGCCGAGCTTTCAATATAGTCTGGCACCCATCCTTGCTCTACAAATGCTCTGCTTGTGGCATCTAAGGCCAACTCCATACATGGCAATTACTGACTCCCTATCTCCCTGTTAAGGCTGTAGTTTACCAAGGCAGTGTTCTGGGTCTAGTCATAATTCCTGATCTTCATTAATGATCTTTCTGACTCTCTGGAAAATCCCCTTTATCTATTTGCGGATGACTCCAACCTCTACCGTGACCTCCGTCATCCTTGAGATCGGTAGGCAGCAGTCTCTTCCCTCTTTTCAGATATTGACAAAATCACAATCTGATCAAACACTTGGAATATGTATTTCAATTCTGGTAAATCTCACACTCTCACGATCTCTCTCTGAAAGGACTGTCTGGAAAACCCCTCCCATCTACTGTCTCAACAATCCTCTTGAAGAAGTTCAGTCATTCAAACTCCTGCGTCTCACTATTAGCCATGATCTATCTTGGGCAAACCACGTTTCGCCAACTGGGCATCCTCCATCGTACAAAATCCTTCTTTGGCACGGCTGAACTCCTTTCCACCTACAAGGTCTACATCCGCAGCTTGACGAGTACAACTCCTCTCTCCTCTGGGTTGGCTACCGAGCCTCAAACCTTGCTCAGCTTGACGCAATGGAAACCAAGGCCTTCGACAGTGTTGGAATCTCCTGCATTGAAGCTGAGTCTATGGGCCAATGACTTTCCCATCACAGACATATCGGTGGTCTCTCTGTCTTCTACCGCCTCTTCTCTGGTCTTGCATCCTCTGCGATCTCCGTGCTTTGTTCCCCACAGGTTTCTGCAGAGCTCGTGCAGTCCACCATCAACCCCCTTCTGGGGAAAACTGCCTAAATCCAGAATCAACACTCAGCTCAACTCAACTCAGCTCAGCTCAATCATGGTTCCTCCTTTTTCTCATCTGTGGAACGAATTTACACATTCCCTTCAATCCAATTCTTCCTAACATGTTTTCCAGACAACTGTTCACCACCATTGCATATAATCCAAAAACCCCATCCAAAACCATAATATTTTCTACCCCATCAACTCCCCTATCATCAATCCAACCTCCCTCCAAATTTCCAGTTTTTCCTTCCTGAGAGTTTGTTTCTGCATCCATATTGTCCATCCTGTACATCCTCCCCTACTCCTCCTTCTTCCCTTCTTCCATTATTTGTCCAAGTCTGAAATCTCCCTCGATTTTATCCTTTAACCCTGCTGTTGGTGTTTCTCCCCTCTTTCTACTGTTCCTTTTGTTCTCTTGCATGCTGATCCATTCAGTCTTCTCGCTTTTCCACGAGCCTTGGCCATGTATCCAAAAAAGGAAGCTGTTCATCACCATCCCATGTCATCCCCACATTAACCCTCCCCAAAACACACCTCTTTCCTGGTTTACAGTTTTTCTTTCTACTTCTGTGATTGAGTTTGTGGCTGTGTCCATCTTCTTCATCCGCTGTGTCCATCTTCTTCATCCTCTGTCTCCTCTCCTTGCTCTCGTTCTTCCCCACATCCCTTGTTTCTCCAAGTCTCCCTCTGTTTTGTCCCTCAACTACGTTATTGACCCCCCTCTCGTTCTGACATTTTTCCATCCTATTGCATCATGACTCCGTTCTGTGTTCTCACTCCTCCATGAGCCTCGACACTGTAGAAAAAAAAAAACAGAAGTAAACGTAAATAAAGGAACAGTACACGCCACCATCTTTGATTAGCACAAACAGTAGACTGCAGGAGTGAAAAATAAGGAAAAACCATCCAGAGGCAAAAGCACGCATAAAAAGAGAGAGTTTGAAAAAAGGAACACAAACAATTAATTTTCAACAATGAGATGTTGAAAGCAACAAATTACTACAATTAGACACTGTCCCTGTGTTCACTGACAATTTTTTTAAAGCCCTCGGAGAAAAGATTCGAGAACAGAGCAAGCTCCATTTCCAAAACATCACGATTTTGTCCTCAAAGCATGATCATAACAACAAAAACGAGTACATTTTGTTCCTGGGAGGACTATAATCCACATGTTGACACCTTCTGAAAGGGGATTATAACCAACAAAAAACACAACACAAAAAATAAGAGAATTGTCATGAAAAGTTGCTCTCCTTGCTCCCCCAGCTCTCTCTGTGCTCTGTCCCCCAAATATTCCTGCAGGTCGCACAAGATCTGCCAGCAACCCTCTTATGGTAAAACTGCCAACAAACTCCCCCACTCCCTTCAATCCCACTCCTCCCTCCAGGTCTTTAAAACAGCTGTTCACAGCCATCTCTTATCTTCCCCCATCCAAAACCTTGATCTTTTCTACCCCCGCTAATTTTTACCCCAGATACACTTTTTTGAAATTCCAACTTCTTTCCTGGAAGTCCTTGCAGTGTCCATATGTTTTATACGTCTCCCACCTCCCCCCAAGCCCTCTCCCTCCCACAGTTCTCTCGATGTCCTTGCTCTCAAATGTTGTGTTTGTGTCCTTCCCCCTCTCTCCCCATCTTGTCTACCGCTCCCCTTATTTTGTGTTTTGTGTGTCGGTTTGACCATGTGTGATTAATTTTAGCTCTTTCACGAGCCTCGATCTTGTATACAAAAAAAAAAAAGGAAAAAAAGTTACCTGCAGATTTTGTGTAAGCATGCATAACGCGACATGAAGTAGCTCTGGATGCCACTCGCAGGTTTTGGCTGGAACTCGATTTTAAAAGATTCACACAGATCTTCATGGACAAATATATTCAGATTGGTTAGCAATATGAAGAGTCCTTTCAAAAACTAGATGGCATTCATAGAATACTTACCCCGCGTAGTCAACTTGTTGTGAGCCAACTCTTCTGTTTTTGTAGGCTTTTAAATTTGATCCAATATGGCTGCCACACCACGTGAGCGATGACATCATAAATTTACATCTCTAATATAATTGTTGCGTAGATCACGCTCAATAAATTTCAAACTGATCAGACTAAGTGTTGTACCTGTCGAATTATGACGTCATAGTTAAGGCACCAATCATCGCTAACACCACTTATTCCCCATGAGGAATTCTTTACAATGATCCACGTTTCAATTTTTTTCCAATGGAACGGTTTCGGAGATAGAGAGGTGCAACGTTTCTTTGTTTTTACAAGATGGCCCCTGTACCAAGTGACCTATGATGTCATAGATATCATTACAAAATTATACATGAGTCTTGTGCATTATAGATGGTGAATATTTGCTGTGCATCGAACTAACAGTTGCAGGGAAAATGAATTTGAAAAAATGCAGACATGTTCGTACGTACGCCATTTGTACGCCACACGCACGCACGCACCCGATCGCTTAACCCTGCTTTTTGCTTCACATGTGCAAGGTAATGAAGCTACATAGTAATAAATCATCGGTGACTCCCCATATTCCAGAAGGTTCCAGAGACTGAGGGAAATTAGGACTAATTAACATAGGTATTTGAAAAATCGTCTTACTATAATTCACCAAATGTCCGTCCGTCCGTTAGAAAGTACCGCAAAAACGGCTCAACCGATCGCAACGATATTTTGGGTGGGTATTCCTGGGACCCCTGGGAGTAAAATAGGCTATATTGTTTTTCCAATTTTTTCAAACACGATGGAATAATATTTCCCGATATGAACAGTGATGTGGCTTTTATTGAAATTATACAAATACTGTTTATTCTATGTACCAGAGAGAGTAGATCGACTCCTGACGAACTCTTCCGATATAAACGTGCGGCTCCGAAGTAACATGGCAGCGTGTGCAAAGCGACTGAGAAACAGGTGTAGTGGCCGCTTCCGTGTTACAGATTCGGCGCGCACTCTTCACACACAAACGTGCGACTGAGAAAGATGTGTAGCGGCCGCTTCCATTTTGCAGAATTCAATCTTTTTTCAAAATGGGCGCCATGTACTGTTTAGATTTTGATGATTTGCGTGTGATATGATTCAACGGATGTTTATATGAATCGTTTAAAATAAAATAAAAGCCTTCAATTTCTGATATTTTGCCTTTTCATTTGGGCTTCCCAAATGAAGCCCCGCCTGTAGGGAGGGTACCGTTGCTCGTAACCGTAATATGCTTCAGTTTGGGATATGACACAGCACTGGTAGGATTAACGTTCTTATATTGTGCCTTACGTTTCTCGTCCACGTTAATCGCACGTCTGTGGAACCCCCTAAGGATGTTGAACCCATCTATTCCCTCCTGGGCTTTAAGCAGGTAGGGCACCACCATCTCACGTCACCTCCCCTCCATACCCATAATGTTTTCTACCCCAATTAGCCCGAAGTATGCCAATCATCATACTTGCAGGTTTACTCTCGCTTTCCCAATTTATCCCATTCCCTGCCCTATCTCCTTTTCTTTTCCTGTTCATTCATTCCCTTATTTTGTCCAACTGTTTCCCCAGTGCCCCCAATGTCTCTTTATTGCCTTTTTACCCTCTTTCAGACTACCTTCACTGGATTTTTTTTGGGAAACACACTGATATATCATCAATGAGGATGTTAGGATATAGGTGTTGAATCAGCATGCCAATCGTGCTGTTTTTTCCCGGAGTCACAGGTTCACCGCTATAAAGGTGTGAGAAGAAAGAAACATTTGAAATACAGACCTGAAAAGGTTTAACAAAGCAGAACAGTCTTGCCTGCTGTGTTACCCAAAGCCATTGCTAACGACAGGTGCTGAACCAGTGGTGATACGTACAAGGAAAATAACTTTTCACAACCCCAACTAGGCCCAATTTGTGCATTTTTATTCACAATTATCACAGGGAGAGTGGAAGATAGGCACAGAGATGCGAAGAAAGCACAGAGGGGGAGGTAAGTGTAAGGGGAATAGGAAAGTAAAACGGTATGTGGGTGGAGGGAAGTGGAGTGGGAGGAAAAAATGGGAATGGAAGGGAAATATGAATTGGAAAGGTTAGAAGGAGAGGTCAGGCTGCATAAAAGACAAGGAAACAAGAGAGAATGGAATTGAGATAGGGAAAGCAATTAGAAGATAAATGATAAGAACAAGGACAAGAGGAAGAAAATAAGTTCATAACCCACATTCTTACCCACATCCAGTGACATAGTTGGGGTTTGTGGCACCTGGGGCCGAAGGTCAATAATAGCACCCCACTGCACTGGCATAGTCAGGAATTTCTATTGGGGAGGAGGGTATATGAAAGAGCCCTGGAAGCAGTTCAAAATGAGAACAGAGTTAGATTTGGTTATGATCTCCTGAGTTGATTCGGCTAATTAACTACAAATAATCGAGAATAATTCCATTGTTTTTAATTGAAATGTGCGTCATGTTGAGGCATATATAACAGCTTAATATGTCCTTCCACGGCATGGCATTCTCATCTACTATATAAGAGAGCCGTTGGTCTGGGTGTGTCTGTGTGTCGCCATTTTTCTCAGAGATGGCTGAACGGATCTTCGTCAAACTTTCAAAGGTTCATCAGTGAGTGTCTGGGAGTGTTTTAGCCAAAAAACAACAACAATTTTTTGGAAAACAAATTTCGTTTTTTTGGATTTTTTCAAATAATCACTCTATAATGCCGAAGCCTTTTTGATTAATGACAGTTACACATTCGCATAAATAAATACAAAACCCCTGATCGTCTCTTCTCCTTCTCCTTCCTTTCTGTTTGGTTTTTTTATTATGTATTTTTGTCTCTTTTGTCTTTGTTTTATGTACCATGTTAAAGCGTCTTTGGGTTTCTTGAAAAGCACTTTACAAAATAAATGTATTATTATTATTATTATTATTAAAACAATTACCAGACATTTGAACACAAATAATAAAACAATTCCAGAAGAGGTCGAGGTTGGTGGTAAGGCTTCTTCTTCTTCCTGAACATCATCATACTTAACTCAGAAATGTGATGAATGGTACAATCACCAGCATATATTCAACGAAAAGGTAAAATGATGATTTCACATTTGTGATGGATTCTGATTTGGATGTAATTGCTTTTCCATTATATTTTCCCTCATTTCAAATATGTTAATGTTTCTTTTTCGCTTTAGCAACGCTGGGTACTCCAGCTATATACGCTTTTATACTTTACTTGGGGAACAAATGCAAATACAACTTTGTCTGGCGGGTAGCATAGGCTATGTGGCCGCGGCCTCATTCGGGGATGTGGGGGACCAGGAGAGGGGTGTAAATTCTCTATGTAAATGTGTACCGTGTAGTGCCACCTGGTGATGGTGGCAGAGGGTTTTACAATTTCCTTTTCTACCTGTGCAACACTGAGGTTATGAAGCACCCTTTGCATGGGAAAAAATTTCCTCCTTCCCTTCCCCCCCCTCTCCCCAAAACGGAGGGGCCTGTCAAACCCACTACCCACCCTCCAAAGATGTATATGTAGTATATCTGTCCCCTCCCTCTCCCCTCCCTCTCCTGCCCCCCTACCCCTGGCAATGCCGGGTACTCCTGCTAGTTACAAAATAAATACCAGAACCAATGAAAACATATTAGCAAAGCATATATTCATTAATGATATTAAAAACAATAATAATATGTCATTTGGCAATAAAAATAGCGAATGTAAAATTCCCCCCTGAAGAATTCCCATGTTTTAAAAATGAGTGCTATGTTTAGGTGTATAGAGCAGCTTAAAATGTCCTTCCACAGCATGGATTTATAATTACAAAATAAAGTAGAAGAATTCATGAATACTTAGCTGCACAGTTTTGAGATCAAGAGTTGTACTTCTCAAATTATGATGTCATAACGAAGGCACTGATGACATCATCATTAACATATCCTAATCCCTTTGTGGAGTATTTAACAATGAGTCATGTTTCAATTTTTTTTCATTAGCGGTTTCATAGATACAGTGCATTCAGAAAGTATTCAGACCCCTTCACTTTTTTCACATTTTGTTATGTTGCAGCCTTATGCTGAAATCGTTTAAATTCATTTTTTCCCTCATCAATCTACACTCAATACCCCATAATGACAAAGAGAAAACAGGATTTTAGAAAGTTTTGCGAATTTATTAAAAAGAAAAAACTGAAATATCACATTTACATAAGTATTCAGACCCTTTGCTATGACACTTGAAATTTAGCTCAGGTGCCTCCCATTTCTCTTGATCATCTTTGAGATGTTTCTACACCTTGATTGGAGTCCACCTGTGGTAAATTCAATTGATTGGACATGATTTGGAAAGGCACACACCTGTCTATATATAAGGTCTCACAGCTGACAATGCATATCAGAGCAAAAACCAAGTCAGGAGGTCGAAGGAACTGCCTGCAGAGCGCAGAGACAGGATTGTGTCGAGGCACAGATTTGGGGAAGCCTACAAAAAAATTTCTGCTGCATTGAAGGTTCCCAAGAGCACAGTGGCCTCCATAATTCTTAAATGGAAGAAGTTTGGAACAACCAGGACACTCCCTAGAGCTGGCCGCCCGGCCAAACTGAGCAATCGGGGGAGAAGGGCCTTGGTAAGTGAGGTGACCAAGAACCCGATGGTCACTCTGGCTGAGCTCCGGAGATCCTGTGTGGAGATGGAAGAAACTTCCAGAAGGACAACCATCACTGCAACACTCCAGCGATCTGGGCTTTATGGCAGAGTGACCAGACGGAAGCCTCTCCTCAGTGAAAGACACATGAAGGCCTACAGAATGCATACTCACATCTAAGCCTAGGCCTACCTGTCAGCCCCTAAAACAACAATACAGAAGCATAATTAGACCGGGATAAGTTAAAGGCAAAAAACTGATTGGAAGGCCAAATAAACTCAGCAAAACAAATGAGCAATACTTATGTAAGGTCCTTACGACATAGAGAAAAAAAAATAAAGTGCTGAATGAAACAGAAAACCAAATACTGCATTGGAGTCATCAGAAGGAATCAACAAAAAGAAGGTAAAGAGAAAAGATGGAGTCATCAGTAGGAACCTGGATAGGATTCGAGTTTCAGCTGCTACTCTCTACCCTTAAACCCATCCAAGCGCAGCCAAGTGAACCTCACAGAAAAAAAATTCTACAAGAATTCACTTCACCAAAGACAGATAGACAAAGAAAGAGAAATAAAGAAGAAGAATTCATCAGAATGAATAAAGAGAAATGTGAAAAAGTAGAAAGAAATGTGGAAGGAACAAAGATCCCTAACTCCTAGCCCAAGCTCCTTCCCTTAACTCCGAGCCCAAACTCCTAGCCCTAACTCCACAGGCAGGAGCTTAGAGAAGAACAGGTACAGACATCAAGGCACACATATTAAAGATGTAACCCATTAGGTGTGTATTGTTTGTTCTCTTATCAAAAGTGGTGTCCATGGGCGAGTCGCTGTTAAAAAAAAAACCCTTTCTGCGTAAAGGTAAAAAAAAAAACAAGCCAAGAGACTGAAGTATGTCCAAAAACATCAAAGTTTGGATGCTAACCATTGTGGAGACGGATCAAAGTATGAAATTTTTGGAACAAAGGGAAGGCAAATGCCAGAATGGTGGAGGCTCTGTTCATGTCTGGGGATGTATTTATGCTGCTGGTGTTGGTGATTTGATGAGAAGTGTGGCAACAATGAATGTTGGCAAGTACAAGCAGATCCTAATTCACTATGGGATCCAATCAACAAGGGGGCAACAACTTTGTTTTCCAGCAAGATTATATTTAGATATTTCTGTATTTCATTTTCAATAGATTTGTAAAAAAAATTCTCAATAAAAAAAATTACACTTTCATATTATGGGGTATTACGCGTAGATCAGTGCCAAAAAAAAAATCTCAATTTAATCCATTTTAAATTCAGGCTGTAGCCCAACAAAATGTGAAAAAGCCAAGGGGTGTGAATATTTTATGAAGGCACTGTACGCTCTATATCGAGTGCCGTTCTAGTTGGAATCTGCCTTGGGTGTTGACACCTGCATACGGTAAATGCAGACATAAATTAATTTCCAATGCTTCGATAACTGAAAAATGAGTCGATTCAAAAACCTTTTTAAGAAGATCCCGGTCACGGTTTATATGGTATTATTTTATATTAATCTCAGGCACAAGGAGCTTGTATATATGATACATGCAGGACAAAGACATGAATGGACACTCATGTACTTTTACATCAATTACAAATACATTAGTATTGGCAATGGACAAACAAATGGTGTATGGGATTTTAACCTGGGTTCTCTACATCATGAACCAGCGGTTCAGAAAGGAACACGAACAGGCCAACCTGGGTCAATTATGAGTCATCTTGTTTTTACCTGTGACGTGTCTGTCGCATGTCTTCAAGAGCTACGCGTTGTCATTTTTGTTCTTGTTGGCGGTCGATTTTTGAAATATGCAACCATTGGACCAACCGACATTTTTCGCTTGACTCCACCCACCATGGCACACAGACAAAATAATATGCCGGCCATCTTGGTTTTCTGGTGGCCTAAGACATCAGTAGGCCTCTGCTGATTATATACTGCTTGGAGTTTGTTGCGTCAGATTTCCATTGGGTTTTTTGGGGTCGAGTGTTACTCACGATGAGGTACCACAAAAAAAATCTAATCATATGCCCAATAATAGTACGGTTCAATCAAGCCTCCCAAAAACACGGTATTCACCTCCCAAAATTATAGTGTTATGTAATTTTTGAACAGGCCCATATTGGGGTTAAACAATCAGTGACCACGTGACAAATCAACTCATTCTGATATAACTGCCATGACTGAGAGGTGTCCATTAAATGTTTTAATAGCTCATTAAATGTGTGTTTCCGAGTCGCACTGCTCATCTTTTAAGAGCGCTTTAAATGCGCGTTTCCCAATTCGGCCCCTTACTGGATTTTGGCGCAGGTTGTGACCACAGTGCGGTCATTCTTTTTATATAGAAAAAGGTCATTTAATAGGAATAGAGCTACAAAACAGAAGTTTTGTGGACTAAATGAGCTCTCCAGTTTGCATCGACAATTGTCAAATCTCAAAGCATATCGTATTCATTGGCAACATCAAAGTGAATTCCATCACAGATGGTAGCTCGCTAAGTGCGAGTTACCACCTGCAGTTCCAATTACGAGTTAGATCCCTGATTGGGGCATTTGATTTTAGGAGATTTTAAATGTATTATCCCTCTGTTCTGTGTACTTTTTCTTTTTTTAATAGCGAAATTTTAGCATCAACAGCATTGGAAGTTGCTAATTGGCAGAACATATTAATATAAGGCCAAATATGCACTTCTGTTAAAATCCACATGTTCGGAAAAATTATCTCAGATATGCAAACAAAGGTTTTATAATGTCTATATCATTGTAAGAAACAACAAGCATTGTACAGGTAGTGGACAAAAAAATGGAAACCCCTGGGTAAATGAGGGACACCAAGCACTGGCTTCCACTCAGGTGTGGCCCATGTGTTAATTTAGCAAATAACATCCCAGCATGCTTAGGGTCATATATAAAAATGCTGCACAGGCCTGGTTGCCTATAATTACAGCTGCAAGTGGAAACTCCCCCAATGTCCCCATCCACGGTGCACGTGTGGTCGCGCAAAAGTTTGATGAGCATGACGCTGATGCTGACTATTTATCATGGCCTTCTCAGTCACCAGATCTGAACCCAATCGAGCATTTATGGGATATTCTGGAATAAATTTTCCACTTCCATCAAACAGGTGAGTTGATTGGCCTTCTCGTGGAAGAATGGTGCCGCATCCGTCCTGTAGAATTCCAGACGCTGGTGGACTATATGCCATGGCGCATGCAAGCCATACTGGCCGCACGTGGTGGCACAAGATCCTATTAATTGACTTTACATGGGTGTTTCCATTTTTTTGTCAATTACCTGTATCTTACAATGTTCAAGGGTATATCTCATAAGAGTGTATATCGGCCTTGAATCAAGAAGCAGTCTCTATAGGTATGCACAGGGAGAGCAGGGGAGGAGTTGTAAAATGGAAATGCAGAAGGGAGGAAAGATGATAAATGTTTGGAAGGGTTGCCTGGAAATAGCCACTAAAAATGTCTAAAAGAGGAGGAGAGAAATTAAACATTCATTTTGGAAGAAGAAAGAAAAAGAGGACTGGAAGTGAGGGACGATGCATCAAGAAACTGGTGAGGGGTAGTGTTGCTCAAAAATTCTAGCAAACTTAAAGATGTAATGTGTTGTCATTAAACAGCCACAATATACACCAGATTTCAGTGGATTGAGGCAGTGGAAAAGCAAAGCCAGTAGTTCAAGTGAACATGAATAATCTTGATGATATTGGTGAGCTAATGAATGCGTAAAACTACAAAGATTTAGAGTAGATAGCAGACACGTCGTCGCAGTGCTCTTATGAGAAAAGGGCATCGACGAAATGCAGCATCAAGTAAGGAAAGTGCAATTATCAACAGAAGTGTGAGGTATGCCGGAGGCTTGGTTCTCCGGAACACGAGACCTCGCTGTCATGAACAGAGGCTAAAATTGCATCATGAGGTGCTTACAACTAACTATCTGTTTCAAAAGTGTTGATTGCATAATGCAATTTCCTTATGGTATGCATATGTGAATCATATGCGCAAATATATATTGTTACAGATACGACTTTGATGGTATGGTGGGCCGAGCGGGATGGCCGCCGTATCCGTACAAGTTACCCCGATTGCACCCGGGGTTGACTAATCGCGCTATGCTGGCTCAATAAGAAAAAGAAGACACCCGGCTGGATTATAATGACACAATACGACACCAGGGGTTCAGTTCTCAAGTATATTCGTACGGAAAAAGGTTAGATTACAACTACAAGAGGGACAGCATAGGAAGACAGGCACTTAGACACACTCTTATATTAACCCTAGACAGACCACAGATAAACGGGACAACGCTGACTCACACGGGATTTGATGGCAAGGAAAGCGGCAGTCGATGGCTCAGGTGCACCTGGCTCAGGGACAGAATCACGTACGGTGGTGTCCAGCAGATGCGGGGAGGTCGCTCAGCGCTCGTGGGTCGCGACTTTGGTGGAGATGCCGGGGAGGTCGCTCAGCGCTCGGGAGGGTGGCGTCTTGTCCTTCCAAGCTCGGGGCGCATCTGACGTCACGTCCGGCGCGGGGCCGCGTATATCCGGCGGGGAGTGACACGCCCTCGGCTCGTTAGCGCCGCCCCAGATGGCATCGGCCCATGGCTTCTCATTGGGTGCGGGGGTTACCGGCTCCGCCCTTGACGAGGGGCCGACAGGGAGCCCCTTCGTGGTAACCCCGTGGAGCGCGTGGTCAATGGCGGCTAACCGAGCCGGAAGGAGGACGCCCACTCCCCATGCCGTCACCGCGCCGCCCCCCTCTTTTGTTGTTGTTGTTGTAGTTGGCGCTTCTTCATGGGGAAGAGATGCGGAGAGGTATGGGGAGGTCCTAAACTTCCTAACAGGTGCCATATAATCACATTCTGGTGCAACGAAGAGTCATAATTAATGGAAACAAGTCCTTAACTGACATAGATTAAGAATAACTAGCAAGATGTCCTATAATTGTCTACGTGTGGTGCGGGGGACCTGGGCACGACATTTAATGGGGGGATGAAGGGGAAGATCGGCTCTAATGGGTGTTGTTTACAGACAATGGGACTAGGGAATGGGGTAAGGGAGAGTTGGGGAGTATCGGAGAAAATAGGGGAATATTTACAAGCGGATATGGAGGCCAAATTCCATATTCGCAACATTGCACCCTTCTCTACCCTCGGGGCGTCCCGACCCGATAAATTTTTACCTACTTTAGTGTGGCACGCAATGTAGTTCCCTCTACTATTAACTCTACCCTGAGTGCGACAGTTTTACAGATATTCACAAATGAGTAAATATGTCCCCCTGCGACGTTGCACCCTTCTCCTCACAGAAACACACCCACAGGATAACCGAATCCGGAAAGAATTCTCAAACTAAACATACAGCCGGTAGGGAGCATTATTTACAAGACTACGCTGCTATTTACACTACGATCCAGGACCTGTTTTTGGAGGAACACATGCAGATGTTATGCATAGAGAGAGCGCGCTTGCCAACATCGATACACCAACCCACGAGTGCTCTGTGGCCGACGGCCTTTAATAACGTGCAGAGCACCCTTTCCTGAGCATCAACAGCACCACCCCACCACCAATCGGTGCAGTCACCATTGTTCATTGGAATAAAAATAACTTCAACAACCCCTAACCCTGCAGGTGTCTCTTGCTCTTCGTGTGGCCTTCAGTGGTGTTAATTAACAGTGGTTCACCTTTATGGCATAGGTGCCACGTTGACCCATAGGTCCATCCCCGGGTGGTGCTTGGCCGCAAAAGAGCTGCGGTCCATTGTGGGTGGCCACAAACATTGCGGTCCATATGGTGTATCGATCCGGGCAGCCAACAGCGAAAGTGCAGGCCCACAACTGCGCAGCCAGCACCTCTCTCTCCTCTCTCTCTACCCCAAAGCCAGATCCTCGGAGGTGGGAGACAAAAGAAGAAACAAGTGAGTAAGGTGGTAAGGGCGCAAAAGTGCACGCAATATAAGGTAATGCACACTGGGGGCACATGGGAACCAGGTGAGACAGGTACGTTCCTATCGTACGCCCCCCCCCCCCACCAGGTAACCTACATGGCCCCTCCCTTACCCCTTACTGTATCCACAAAACACAACACTACCCATAAACATCTACTTTACAAATCAACAAACATCCCTACTGTCTTCCCCGTTCCTCCCATAAACCAAATTCGTCTTCTCTCCCTCCTAACCAATCAAATTTGCCATTTTCAACTCTCATCAAAATTTGCCATCTCCAACTCAACATCATAATTTGCCATTACCAATTCATCATCAGTCCCTCCTAGGGAGGGAGAGATGGAATCACCCCAATGTCTCATCCACGTCGTGATGCGTCTCACAAATCCACACAGCGATTCATCTCCTGCAACAAAACAAAGAAAACACAGGTGTGGAGTCATCATCATCACCACAGGTAAGTGGCTGCGTATGGTGCGACAGGTTCATCAATCCTAACTATCTCCTAAATGACTTTAACAACTTTACACTACCCGGGGTCTCTCTCCGGCCAAACCATTGGCCCTCTTACACTATGGGTTCTAAAAACCAATTCCCATTGGCCAAACTGTGGTGCTCTTCAATTTGGGGTCTCACTCCCCCGATTCATCTCCCGGTGCCCTCGCACAATTTCTGGGCTGCGGCGTGTACCTCTCCCAGTGGGTCTACCCACCTGCACACCTCCACCACTGCAGTTGCCTCCGAGCTTACCTGCTCCTTGCCCTAACCTAACTACCTGGGGAAGGCCCTCTGGCACTCTCCCCACTCGGTGCCCTCTCTGGCACTGGGCTGCCCGATCCACACCCGGGATCCTCAGGCACCCACTCACAACTACCGGCTCCCAGAGCCCACCTGCGGCCTAACCTGGCCGACATCCTCACAGTGGTGGAGTGCCCAACCAACTACACACACTAACAGGCTACACGCCCAGCCATTTCCACAACACTAATGCACCCATTCACAACACCATTCTGCAACCGCACCACAAATGCCAATATCCAACCACAATTTACCTATACCCTCTACCTAACACTTACACTACCCGCCCCGGGTATCCGTGATGGGGGTCCACTCTTCCCCCATCCACACCTTCGCACCATGCACACCACTCCGTACCACTTACTCCAACTCTCTCCACACACCTGTACTTGCACACCTGTGCTCTCACACCTGGTGCCACCTGCACCCTTCTCTCCCCAAGCGCATTCGCGCTGATCCACAACACTCACTACTCATACACTGCTCCACACACCTGTCCAGTTGCACACCTGTGCAATCACACCTGTTCAATTCTCACACACACGGCATCATCTCAGCTATCTACTCCCTTCTGAAACTTGCGCTTCCCAGTCGTCCCTTTAAACTATTGCGCTCCCACGTCATTATCATCCACACTAATCTACCTGCGTCCCCACTACAGGTATCAGTCACTACCTAACCTTATCGTCACCTAATGTCATCTTCTAGGGCCCTATCAATATAACCTAACCCACCCGGGCTAGTTTTCACTGCCATACACCCCATAATCTATAGCTCCTTTGCCCCCACACATGGGAAAGGTGGCAGGGATGCCACCCTCTCCCACCGGGCCTATCGCTCCTCAATCCCCCAGTCCTCTGGCACTAATAAGCCCCCCTTATTCAGAGGTACTGGGTCCCGCCTCGGCATCTAAAGCCGAGGCAATCCACGGGGGCGCCTGCTCGCCGGTGTAAGGTCTTATCCGGTCGGCGTGGACGATCCGAGGGAGGGCTCGTGGCCCCATTTTGATCTTAAAGACCACGTCACAGATTTGCGACAGGACGACTCCTGGGCCTTGCCAGGGGGAGGTGAGTTTTGGGCACCTTCCCTTCCGCCTCCGGGGATTAAAGAACCAAATCTTCATCCCCGGAGCGTATTGACTCCCCTGGCTCCGGTCGTCGTACCTGCGCTTCATCTTTTCCCCCGCCAGATGGAGTTGGCGGCGGGCGAAGGCATGGACTAGCTCCATGCCTTCCTCTAGGTGACGTGCGTACCCCTCCCTCGGCGGGTTAACCACTGTGTCTGGCACGGGACCGCATAGCAAGTCGGCGGGAGCCCGTAACTCCCGCCCATACATAAGCAACGCTGGACTGCATGCGGTGGCCCCGTGCTGGCTGGTTCGGTAGGCCATGAGCAAGTAAGGGAGATGTTCGTCCCAGTCATCCTGACGGGTGGTGGTGAACAGTGCCAGTTGTTGGATTAGAGTTCGATTGAATCTTTCCACCATCCCGTCAGATTGAGGTCTTAAAGGCGTTGTTCTGGTTTTCCGAATTGACAGGAGACTGCACACATCTTTTAGCAATTTGCTCTCAAAATTTCGTCCCTGGTCGGTGTGCAACTCCTGTGGAATCCCATGCCAGCACACAAATCCTTCCACGAAGGCCTGCGCTACCACCCCTGCTTCTTGGTTGGGGAGGGCGTAGGCCTCCGGCCACTTGGTGAAATAGTCCATTACAACGAGGATATACTTATTACCTTGGCGGGTGCGGGGCAGCGGTCCTAGAATATCCATAGCCACCCGCTCAAGGGGGGCCCCCACCTGATGTAATTGAAGGGGGGCCCTCATCCTCCGTGCTGGTCCCTTTTTGGCAGCACAGGCGTCGCATCTCCGACACCAGTCCTGTATGTCGCGCCCCATATTCACCCAATAGAACCTCCGGCGGACCCGAGATATTGTCTTTGTCCTGCCCAAATGGCCGCCGGAGCGGGTACCATGCACCTGTTGCAATATGACGTTCTTGAATTTGTCAGGGACTATCACCAGCCAGGAAGTTCGATCAGAGGGAACCTCCACCCACTTGCGATACAAGATGTTGCCTTTCAATTCCAGGGTCTGCCACTGAGCCCAATATGCCTTTGTTTGTGCCCCGAGGGGGGTGACCTCTTCCCCCTTTGGTCTTTGCCCCAATTTGACCCATTGGAACACCGGCCCCAGAACAGGATCCTCCTGCTGGGCCGTGCTCCAAGCCAACTCTCCAAATTCCTCGTCCGCGGTTAGTGGCAAAATTGGCCCTCTCACCCGGGTTGCCCGGACGACGAGAATCGGGGCGGAATCGCCCAATTGCTCCCTCTCCTCGTGTCTCGCACAAAATTTACAGTTTTCCCCCAGACAAGGACGCCGAGAGAGTGCGTCCGCATTACCATGGGCCTTCCCGGCCCTATGGGCCACATCAAAATCGTACTGCTGCAACTTTTCCAACCACCTTGCAATTTGGCCCTCCGGTTCCTTGAACCGAAGGAGCCATTGCAAGGAGGAATGGTCAGTTCTAACCAAAAATTTCCGCCCGTACAAGTACGGGTGGAAATGGTTCATGGCAGCCAGCATAGCCAATAACTCTTTGCGAGTGACGCAATAATTTCTCTCGGGCCTACTCAAGGCCCGACTATAATAACCAATCACTCTCTCCACGCCCTCCTGTGTCTGAGACAAAACTGCGCCCAATCCTTCCTGGCTCGCATCCGTGTCCAGGGTAAATGTCCCGTCACTAGTGGGGTAAGCTAGAAGGGGTGCGGATGTTAGACACCCCTTCAATTTTTGGAAGGCCTCGTGGCACTCCCGTGTCCAATTAAATCGCGTCCCCTTCTCCGTAAGCCGGTGGAGGGGACGGGCCAACTCCGCAAATTTCGCCACAAAGCGCCGGTAGTAGGAGCAGAGTCCCAAAAATCCCCGCACCTCTTTGATGGTACGTGGTGCGGGCCACTCCTCTACCGCTTTAATTTTGTCTGGGTCTGTTTTTACCCCCTCGCGGCCAATCACGTGACCTAGATAGGCCACCTCTCTTGCAAACAAAGTGCACTTACTCGGGTTCAGCTTCAACCCTGCCTGTCTGAGGCACCCGAACACCTGGTCCAAATTAGCTAGTGCCTGGGGGAACGTTTGGGCATGTACCAGGACGTCATCCAGGTACACCAGGCATGATTGCCATGGCATGCCGCCTAGTACATGCTCCATCAATCTCTCAAAGGTGGCGGGGGCGTTACACAAACCAAACGGCATCACAGTAAACTGATACAGTCCCTTACCTGTGGAAAATGCCGTTTTCTCCTTCCCTGCCCTATCCATCTCCACCTGCCAATACCCACTCTTGAGGTCCAAAGTTGTGAACCAATTTGAGCCCGCAACGGCATCGAGGGTGTCATCAATCCTTGGCAGGGGATATGAGTCCTTGAGTGTCACGTTGTTTAGCTGGCGATAGTCCACGCAGAACCGCGTGGTCCCATCCTTCTTTTTGACCAGCACAACAGGTGACATCCAAGGACTTCCCGAGGGCTCGATCACACCTGCGTCGAGCATTTTTGCAACCTGCTCGTCAGCTTCCGCCCTCTTGCTCCAAGGGAGCCGTCGGGCGGCCTGACGAATAGGCCGGGCCTCACCGGTGTGGATCTGATGTTTCACCAGGCCCGTACGTCCAATATCCTCGGTGGACAGGGAGAAGAGGTCCAAATGGGACCCAACCAGTTTGTGTAAGGCCTCCCTCTGGGTACCTCCCAACTCTACGCTACTACGATTTACCATCTCGCAAATGGGATCGGGCCAATTCCTACTTGTTATTGAAGGCTCCCCCCGGGGTCGGCTCGGCTGGACGTTCTCGCCCCTCACTGTCGCGACTTCCTCAACTGGGGTGCAGCCAGCTACCCTCGTGCCCCTTACTATAGTGCGTGGTTCTGTACTCACATTTACTACTCGGACGGCCACTACCGGTCCGTCCGTTTTTACAAGGGTGCGGCCCACGATTAAACCCGGTATGGACTGCGCTGCCACCGGTTCGACCAGGCCGCAGGACTCCTGCCATGTTGGGCGAGCTGCCCACCGGGCCGGCACTATCGCCTCGGCCCTTGGGGGGATGGTCACGGCCTCGGAAGCCTCCAGCTCCGCTCTCTCGGCCGTGCTCACTCCCCCTAACGGCAGCTCTTCTACTCCCACCTGCAGGATCCCCCGGCACAAGTCGATTTTACAACCGCTGGCAGTCAACAGGTCCAACCCTATTAAACATGGGTCGCACACCTCCGCCACCCAAACATCTATCTCCCTCCTTACCGACCCTAACTTGAGGGTCACAGAACCACGCCCTATGATCGGGGCCGTTACCCCGGTAGCAAGCTGCAAACTATAATTTTGCAGGCGCTGGATCTTATCCCAGCCACCTGCGCTCGAATCAAGGACCGCAGGGCTGATGATCGTGGCGCTAGCTCCTGTGTCCACTACGGCGTCTACCCCCACGCCGGCAATTTTGCATCTAATTGTCAGGCTACCGGTTCCAATTTGGCCACAATAAATGACCTGTCGCGTCAATGAGGGCTCTCCTCCATCCTCTGCTGCCGAACACCGCCCTACGTGCCCGACACCTTCTAGTTTCCCGGGGTCTGGCGGGGGGGTGTCTGGGGTCGGCTAACCCGCTCCCCCCTGGGCGGAGTTGAGGACCTCAACTGCCGGGGATCATCCCGGCGCGCGTTTCGACAGTGCCGCGCCAGGTGACCCAGGCGGTTGCAGGTATAGCACCTCACCTGATAAGGTGCTTGCCTCCGGAATTCCAAATTCCCCCCCCTGTAGGTCCGAATTGGATTACCCGCTCGTGGTCCACCGCGGGCCACCTCCGTGGCCGCCTGCCATGGTCCAGGTCCCGCCAGGCGCTGGTCCACCAGCCTCCGGACCATGCCCGCCAGGTCAGGACCCACGTCGGGGGCGGGTCCCCTAAGGGGTCCGCCCTCCATCGGGGGTCCCACCTGGCGGACCGCCATTGCGAGACGCTCGCCCCCTCGGGCCAGGGGCCTCGCTGCTTCCCAACGGGCCGCAGCGTCAGCCGCCTGGCTCAGAGTCTGCGGGCGCCACATGGCGAGCTGTTGCCGGAGCTCAATATCCGGGAGGGCCTGGATAAAATGGTCCAGCGCCAGGCTTTCCCGGGAATCCGCTGCCATGCTAGCATGTGCGATCCCCACTGCGCGGCGAATGTCGTGGGCAAGTTCCCCGATGGCTTCCTGGGGCTTGCGTTTTCGCAGCGCGAGCTGAGCTTTAACAAGCTCGCTCTGCTGTTCTATGCCGAATCGATTAATTAGGGCGTCGCGGAGGGCTGGCAGGGTGAGAGCACCCGCTGGTAATGCCGTCAGCACCTCCGCCGCCGCGCCGCGCAATGCGGCCACCAGGTGTACTCCACCTTCATCCTCACCCCAACCGTTGCCCTTACACACACAGTCGAACTGCGCCAGGTACGCGCGTAGATCACTCTTGCCGTCATACGGCGCGAGTGGGACCTTGTGGGACCACCTTGTATGTGAGTCGTTGCCCGCCTGCCGGACCCCGTGCGTCGCCCCTTGCGGGGTCAGCGCGGGGCCGAACCGGCCGGGCCCCCACAGTACACTACCCCCAAGGGGCTCTCGTGCCTCCCCGGTCCCTCCAACAACTACCCCTGTTGGTGTCGATGCATGGGTCACACCTCCGCAACCCGCTACCCATTCCATACCACCACCACCACAACCTTGCTCACCCACACCTCGCACCTCTCGTTCCATACCCTCCGGACCAGCCATACACCTCACTCTTGGCCTCTCACGAACATCCGGGTCTATCTCGACCCCCAAGCTTATTAAATCACCTGGCGCATCATACGCACGACCATATTGGTCACCACTTACACCGGGTCCTCTTTCTCTTCGCTTCTCCTCCATCACCTGCGAATCCCTCATCCGGTTAATGAGCACATCATCACGATCCGAACACAGACTCTGGACCAATTCTTTTACCTCCTCTTTTATCTCTTTCTTATCCTCTCTCCGTCGCTTTTTAATTTCGCTCACCCCTTCTTCCACTTCTTCTAATTTTTGCTTCATCTCCTTCATCTCTTCGTGCGCCCCTTTAAGTTCTTCCTCTAACTCCACTTTATTTTTTTCTATGTGCTCCCGCACCTCCCGCTCTTTAACCTCCATTACCTCTACCACCTTGTCCATTTTCCTCGTCAGGTCCTCATGTACCGTCTGACACTCTTTTTTAATTACCCCTACGTCCTTTTTCATCTCCTTCTGTGTCGATTTTAAACCCTCTATTACCGCTGTGTTCTTCTTTACCTGGTCCCCCAACTCCTTTTGTCCCACTGTCAGTTGTTCTACTCCCAGCGTCAACTCCTCTATACCACCTTGCAATTTTACAGTCCCCTTTCTCACCTCTTTCTCCATGCGCTCCTTACAGTGCCTCACCTCCTCGCGCACTCCTCCGACCTCCTCACTCACTCCTCTTCTGATCTCCTCTCCCATCACTTGCATCTCCTGCCCAGATGCCACCCTCATCTGCTCCATTTCCTCCCTGTGAGCATCCAGTTTGGTTTCTACCCCCATTCTGACCCCCTCTATCTGCTGCTCCATTTGTTTAACTTCCCTTTCCGCTTGGTCCCTCATGTCCCTCAATTTGCCTTCCATACTGTTTTCTAACCCCTCTAACCCATTTTTCACTCCCTCTATCTGATTCTCTTGAGCGGCCATTCTGTTTTCTACCCCCGTTAACCCCTCCTGTATTTCCCCTAATCTATCGTCTAATTTCCCAAATTTCATGTCTAATCCCTTAAAATTATTGTCTAATCCCTTAAAATTATTGTCTAATCCCTTAAAATTATTGTCTAATCCCTCACTGGTACCCCTCGCTTCGTCCCTCATTACCCCCATTTGGCCCTCTAATCGCCCACTATTAACCCTCATTTGCTCACTCTGAGCATCCATCCGGTTCCCCATTACCCCCAATTGCTCACTCTGAGCATCCATCCGGCCCTCCAATCGCTCACTATTCTGGGCCATAAGGGCCTTCATTTGTATAAAAAAAAGTTCCAATCTTCCCAGCGGCGCTACTTCGGTCGCGGGCACGGTGACCAGCGAGGCGCCTTTTTGCGCGCCCGAAGCATCGTGCGCGAGAGCGCCATTTTGTGCACCTGCTACCCCAGCTGTTTCGCTCTCCTCATGTCCCTCAATTTGGTCCTGGACCGACCCTGCCTCACTCTCCCCTACCGGACCCCAGCCGTGTTGATCCGCCATAGCGCGACTTTCAAAATTCGGGTTTTTTTTTTTTTTTTTTTTGTAAAACACAATCAAATTTCGCTGTTATAATTTCGAGCGCGTAAACGCGCTCCGGGTCCAATCTCACTCCTCGACACCAATTGTTACAGATACGACTTTGATGGTATGGTGGGCCGAGCGGGATGGCCGCCGTATCCGTACAAGTTACCCCGATTGCACCCGGGGTTGACTAATCGCGCTATGCTGGCTCAATAAGAAAAAGAAGACACCCGGCTGGATTATAATGACACAATACGACACCAGGGGTTCAGTTCTCAAGTATATTCGTACGGAAAAAGGTTAGATTACAACTACAAGAGGGACAGCATAGGAAGACAGGCACTTAGACACACTCTTATATTAACCCTAGACAGACCACAGATAAACGGGACAACGCTGACTCACACGGGATTTGATGGCAAGGAAAGCGGCAGTCGATGGCTCAGGTGCACCTGGCTCAGGGACAGAATCACGTACGGTGGTGTCCAGCAGATGCGGGGAGGTCGCTCAGCGCTCGTGGGTCGCGACTTTGGTGGAGATGCCGGGGAGGTCGCTCAGCGCTCGGGAGGGTGGCGTCTTGTCCTTCCAAGCTCGGGGCGCATCTGACGTCACGTCCGGCGCGGGGCCGCGTATATCCGGCGGGGAGTGACACGCCCTCGGCTCGTTAGCGCCGCCCCAGATGGCATCGGCCCATGGCTTCTCATTGGGTGCGGGGGTTACCGGCTCCGCCCTTGACGAGGGGCCGACAGGGAGCCCCTTCGTGGTAACCCCGTGGAGCGCGTGGTCAATGGCGGCTAACCGAGCCGGAAGGAGGACGCCCACTCCCCATGCCGTCACCGCGCCGCCCCCCTCTTTTGTTGTTGTTGTTGTAGTTGGCGCTTCTTCATGGGGAAGAGATGCGGAGAGGTATGGGGAGGTCCTAAACTTCCTAACAGGTGCCATATAATCACATTCTGGTGCAACGAAGAGTCATAATTAATGGAAACAAGTCCTTAACTGACATAGATTAAGAATAACTAGCAAGATGTCCTATAATTGTCTACGTGTGGTGCGGGGGACCTGGGCACGACATTTAATGGGGGGATGAAGGGGAAGATCGGCTCTAATGGGTGTTGTTTACAGACAATGGGACTAGGGAATGGGGTAAGGGAGAGTTGGGGAGTATCGGAGAAAATAGGGGAATATTTACAAGCGGATATGGAGGCCAAATTCCATATTCGCAACAATATGTTTGGATGACTGCACATAGCAATAAAACATGTGCAGAACACCCACAACTAGAGAGCATACCTCCACAAAGCTGAGCTTGTGTCCCTTGTGTCCCTTGTGTCCACCTGAACCAAAATCCAATTGGCATGTTCTTGTTGCCTACCCAACTCGTCCACCTAGTTTTGTCATAAGTCGTCCACAACTTTTTGAAATATCTTCCGATATATGGTTTTTTGGCCCGATCACTCAATGGTGAAGAATCATTTAAAAATTCTGTGATCCACTTCCGGATTCAAATATTCACCAAAACTGAATCAATTCTTCCTTGTCACACATGCAACCTGTCCACTAGGTTTCGTCTGAATTAGTCCACGAATTTTTAAAATACCGTGCTATATACCGTTTTTTGCCACATTTCTCATTGGTGAAGAATCACTTGAAAATTTTTCAGAGCCAGATCAGGGTCCAGATCTTCACCGAAATCTAATCATTTCATACTTGCCAAATACCCAACCTTTCCACCAAATTTCGTCCAAATCAGTCAACAACTTTTTGAGATATCCTGTTCACAAACAAACAAACAGACAGACAGACAAACAGACATATACAAATGGGTGAAAACATAACCTTCGTGCAACTTAGGTGGTGGAGGTAATAATAAGTGGTACTAGACAGATTTGAAACTCAAACGAAAGTGGCACCAAACTGTGACCTCACTGTTGAAAAGGCATTCGTATAATACCGTATAACGGATACCGTATAACGTTTTTTAGATTTTTTTTTCATACAAGGTCTAGGCTCATGGAAGAGCTAGGACACAGAACAGATCAGGATACAACATTACAAAGGCAACAGCAGGAGACAGAGGAAATGCCAATAGGAGGGTGGATGGAGAAGGTAGACGGAGATGGACAAACGAGGGATGCAGGTAACGATGTGTCCTGGTTTAAATGATGACCTAGAGTTGACATGTCTGCAAGCAATCATTCTTCAAAACTCCTTCGGCTGTAGGATGCGATGGCCCTTCCCACTGTTCCAGGCAACCCATGGTGCAATTGTTCTATACCAATTCAAGCTGGACGTAGAACCCATAAACTGCTACCCACAGTGCCTTCAGAAAGTATTCACACCCTTTGACCTTTTTCACATTTTGTTGTGTTACAGCCTGAATTTAAAATGGATCAAATTGAGATTTGTTTTTACTGATCTAAACATAATACCCCATAATGTCAAAGTGGCATTTTTGTTAGGAATATTTACAAAATAATTAAAAATTAAAGACAGAAATATCCAATTTACATAAGTATTCACCCATTGAGTCAATACTTCGTAGAAGCGCCTTTGGCAGCGATTACAGCTTCGTGTCTTCTTGGGTATGTCTGTATCAGCTTTGTTTTTGTGGATTTGGAGAGTTTCTTCCATTCTTCCTTGAAGATTTGCAAGCTCTGTAAACTTGGATGGGGAGTGTCAGTGAACAGCAATTTTCAAGTCTTTCCACAGATTCTCAATGGGATTCAAGTCTGGACTTTGGCTGGGCCACTCAAGGACTTTCACGTTATTTTTCTGAAGACATTCCAGTGCTGCTTTGCCTGTATGCTTTGGGGTCATTGTTATGTTGGAATATAAATCTTCGCCACAGTCTAAGGACTTTCACTCTGAAGCAGGTTTTCCTCAAGGATTTGCCTGTATTTAGCTCCATTCATTGTTTCCTCTATCCTTACAAGTCTCCCAATCCCTGCTACTGAAAAGCAACCCCATAGCATGATGCTGCCACCACCATGCTTCATGGTAGGGATCGTGTTAGATGGGTGATGAGCTGTACTCGGTTTCCGCTTTGCGTTCAGGCCAAAGAGTACAATTTTTGTCTCGTCAGACCACAGAATATTTTGCCTCATGCTCTCAGTCTTTCATGTGTATTTTCACAAACTCTAGGTTTTTTCTAGCCTTTTACTAGCCTTTTTAGGCTAGTAAAAACTCTAGCCTTTTTCTCAGGAATGGCTTCCATCTGGCTATTGTCACATAAAGCCTGCATTTGTGAAGTGCTGCAGAGACTGTTGTTTTTCCGGCAGGTTCTCCCATCTCACCCAAGTAACTCTGTAGTTCTATCAGAGTGGTCATTGGGTTATTGGTCACCTCCCTGACCAAGGTCCTTCTTGCCCGGTTGCTCAGTTTGGTCGGATGGCCAGCTCTACGAAGAGTCTGGGTAGTTCCATATTTTTTCTATTTCCTAATGATGGAGCTCACTGTGATCTTGGGAACTTTAAACACTCTAGAAATTGTTTCATACCCTTCCCCAGATCTATGCCATCTCGGAATTCTATGGACAGTTCTTTGGACTTCATGGTAGAGTTTCTGCTCTTACATGCACTGTCAACTGTGGGACCTTATATAGAAATGTGTGTTTTTTAAATATCTCCAATCAATTAGATTAGCAACAGGTGGACTCCAATCAAGCTGCAGGGACATTTCAAGGATTATCAAGGGAAATTGGATGCACCTAAGCTCAATTGGAGTGTCATAGCAAAGGGATTGAATACTTATTGATTCAAGACATTTCAGCTTTTCATTTTTAATGAATTTGTAGAAATGTCTATTAAAAAGTCCACTTTGACATTATGGGGTATTTTGTCTAGATCAGTGATAAAAAAATCTCACTTGGATCCATTTTAAATTCAGGCTGTACCACAACAAAATGTGGGAAAAGTCAAGGGGTGTGAATACTTTCTGAAGGCACTGGAAGTGTTGGGCCCTTACTCATGAGAGCAACAATGAAGTGTCCTCTCTATGCTTTACTGCAATAGTCTGGGCAAGAAAAAGGAGACAAATTTTCCCAGAATCTGAGCTGCCCCTCTCAACATCACAGGATGAATTGAGAGGAAAGACAGATACCAAAACGTGTGAAGTTTGTTTCACTGCAGGAGATGCCAGAAGGTGCATGGCGTGATCATTAGACGCCTGATGGGGCTCCACTCCAGTTTTTTTTCTATTGGGGTGGACCTTGGACTCCCTTCGCCTTCGACTCACCGAAGCCTGACCATAGGTCAGTGAATTATATTTAGCACAAAGCATGTGGTCAGTCTTGGGAGACCTCTCTCTGTCACTCTGTCACTCTGTCACTCTGTCTCTGTCTCTCTGTGTCTCGGTCTCTCTCTCATCCATCACCAACCTCATTGTCACACCTCCTTGTTGCATGGACCTTTGCAACTCACCTCTTTGGTGAACTTTTTTCTGCTGTTGCCATTAATGCCCTGCTGCTCCAAGTATGTCCCAATTCTCCAACATGTTGGTCCAATGGCATTCAATGACATTGCCCATTTGTTTTATGAAGACATACTTTGGGAAATGGTCTTAGAACAAGGTCTTATATAGTTACCGCACTCGTACAGCATTGCTCCAGGAATGTAGTTAGCATGACAACTAGTCTGAGCTGCGGTATATCTGAATTTGGACCGCATTCCTGTTTGCACTGGTTTAGCTACCCCATCCTTGTCTGCTTGGCCCAATGTAATTAAATACAAAACTAGAACTTAACACCTAATTACACAACTATTCTCAACGTTATTCACGAATATCATAAAATCAAACAATACCAACTCTAATGAAGCAATAATGTATGCATGTCAAACAACAAAAACCAAGGACGGCAAGTAATTAAACAGAAACCGCACCTTCGTAACAGTATCTTCTATTTGAGAGTTTGCTACATGACGACGTTTATACTCATAATATATGGAGTGTGACATGGGATAGGGGAGAAGAAGGAATGAAGATGAGTGGAATAGGGAGCCCAAGCTCTGCAGAGATGACGTAGGTGTCACAGTATGGCCACACGTAAAAGGTTATATGCCATTCAGTCGTTACTTGGGCCAACAACAGTGCCCAGGATGAGAAAATGGACACAAGGGGAAGCGTGCATTCTCTCCCACTCACATCTCACCTTCCTTTTGGAGCAGCGAATTGGAAAAAGAAATGCTCTTTGTCAGCAAGTCGTCCAGTGTTACCACTAATTGCCAAACAAACCGGCCGAGATGCCACATTGCCACTAGAGCAGGGACTATACTTCCCGAAGCTCAGAACAGACAATCACTCTTCAAATGTTTAACATGGGAGCTGCTCACAATCGGTCGATATTTGTTCGGTTGTATCTGCGCCCCCGCACCATTAAGATCTTATAAGAGGAAATGGGAGCTTCTTTCCTGATCCTGAATGCCAATTAATGTCAAAAATAAATAATATATATGTATATCTGTGCAGTGTCTGTCTTGTCAATGAACTACTCCCTCAAACTTTTGTAAAATCGTACCAAACTTCTAATGTGCACCTATCTCTCCCGTGTGTATGTCCTAAGGGTATATTTCTTGAATTTTTTTGAAAAAAGATTTTTAAAAAATTAATAAATTCAACTTATTATAAAATGTAATATCACGTATATTACAAATACATTTGTGCATTATGATTGTTTGAATTATGATTGGTGTAAACCATGACAACACAGCAACTCAGGTACAGTCATCTATCTATATATATATATATACATATGTGGACAGTGTCTGTGTTGTCACTGAACTACTCCCTCAAACTTTTCTTTCCGTGGTTGTAAAATGTTTTTAATAACGTTGTTGGTGATATGTTTTGAAGCACGTGGTGGTGAGGTGTTTTGAATCATGTGGTGGTGAGGTGTTTTGAATCATGTGGTGGTGATGTGTTTTGAATTACATGGTGCTGAGGTGTTTTGAATTACGTGGTTGTAGGTGTTTTGAATTACGTGGTGGTGATATGTTTTGAATTACGTGTTGGGGAGGTGTTTTGAATTACGTGGTAGTGAGGTGTTTTAAATTACGTGTTGGTGAGGTGTTTTAAATTACGTGGTAGTAAGGTGTTTTTAATTACTTGGTGGTGAGGTGTTTTGAATTACGTGGTGCTGAGGTGTTTTGAATCACGTAAATTTACATTTAATAATAAATATATGACTAACCTAGGCCACATGTTGTCGTGTAATTAATTAGAGGGGGTGTCCTTTATTGCAAAACCATAACTATACATATATATATATATATATATATATATATATATATATATATATATATATATATATATATATATACACTACCAGTCAGAAGTTTTAGAACACCTCAATTTTTCCAGTTTTTAATGAAATGTACGCAGTTTAATGTCCAGTGAATAACCTGAAATGGTACAAAGGCAAGCAGTAAACTGCTCGAGGTTAAAAAAAAGTTTAGGTTAGTAAAAACGGGAAAATAATGTAAATTGCAGTTATATTGTTTAAAAAAAAGGCGTTCTTCACTCTTCAGGGAACAAGTAATGGGTTAACAACTTACAGCTGTTCTGCAGCAATGTAAGTAAATTAAGCCTTGAAAGTTGATGCAAACAATTCCTACAGGTGTCCCAACCTCTGCTGATTACTTGATTACAAACCCCCTGTCTGTATAAAAACAGTATTGGAACAGACTGTTATTACACCCTCTGAAGCATTATTTGGACAATATTGCACTGCACGAAGTAGTACATTTTCAACTGGAGGAAACTCTGACAGGAAGAGGTCTGGCAGACCCAAAGCCACAACAGAATCAGAAGACATGTTTCTGAGTCAACAGCTTGCGTGATCGGCAGCTCACAGGACAACAGCTTCAAGCACAGCTTAACACTGGTCGAAGTAAACAAGTCTCAGTTTAAACTGTGAAGAGAAGACTTCGAGCTGCAGGTTTGACAGGACGAGTGGCAGTAAGAAAGCCATTGCTAAGATGGCAAAATAAGAAAAAGAGGCTTGCCTGGGCCATGAAGCACCGCCAGTGGACGACTGAAGACTGGAAGAAGGTCTTATGGACCAATTAATCAAAATTTGAAATATTTGGTTCATCACGCAGGGTTTTTGTACGCCGTCGAGTAGGCGAAAGGATGGTTCCTCAGTGTGTGACACCAACTGTCAAACATGGAGGAGGAAGCGTGATGGTCTGGGGCTCTTTTGCTGGATCCAGAGTCGGCGACTTGCACAGAGTGACTGGCACCCTGAACCAAAAGGGCTACCACACCATTTTGCAGCGCCGTGCAATACCCTCTGGTATACGCCTAGTTGGTCAGGGGTTCATCCTACAGCAAGATAATGACCCTAAACACACCTCCAGGCTATGTCAAAACTACCTTCGAGGAAAAGAACAAGACGGTAGGCTTCAAATCATGGAATGGCCAGCACAGTCTCCAGACTTAAACCCCATCGAGCTGGTTTGGGATGAACTGGACAGAAGAGTCAAAGCAAAGCAACCTGCAAGTGCATCACATTTGTGGGAACTTCTGCAACAGTGTTGGGAAGAACTTCCCGAGCAATATTTGATTTCCATTGTAGAAAGAATGCCATGAGTGTGTTCGGCGGTTATATCTGCAAAAGGTGGCGACTTTGCTGAATCAAAAATAATTTTAATTCAATTTTGTTAAACAAAATGATTCTTTGATTTCTTTTTTATCTGCAATTGTTTATTTGTTCTATGCTTAATTTCAGAGAGCATTGGGACATTAAACTGCGTAAATTTCAATAATCACTGAAAAAATTGAGGTGTTCTAAAACTTTTGACCGGTAGTGTGTATGTATATATATATTGTTACGGACACGGCTAGGATGTTCTTTGCCGAGCGGATGGCCGCCGCGCCCGAACAGTTACCTCGACTAACCCGATTCCTGAACGTTGGCCAAAATCGCGCCACAGATATTCAATGGGGAAAAGACAAAGGCGAAGGATGTGAAGAAGAAGAAGACAGAAGTAGGGAATACGGATACAATTTATTTGCTATTTACAACCAAAAGTAACCAAGGAGAAGGAAGGATAATAAAATAATTTACAGAAGAAATCAGAGACACAGTGAAAATCGCTAGCTTATCTAAACAGGCTTAATTAATACCCTGGACAGAACAAACAAGACGGACTCACACGGGGAATTGCAGAGTGGATTGGCTGGAAGGAGGTGGGTGGCTGGAGGGGGAGGAAGGCACGGAGCTGGCTGGAGCTTGATCCCGCACGGGACGTCGGGCTGGACCTCGGCGGCCGCCGATGCCACCGATCCTGTCGTGTGCGCGGGGTAACGGGTCGGAGCTGCTTGGTGGAGCCAACGCTGCTGGTGGGGGGTCTGGCGTGACGGGTTCTCTCTCCCTCTCTCACAAACTCCAGGACTCGTTCTCTCTTTGCTTCGCTTCGCTTCGCCCCTTCTCTCCTCTCTCTTTCTTAGTCCAACCCAGTCCAACTCTTCCTCTCTTGCTTAGTCCAACAACAACTTCCTCTCTTGCTTTCGCGCGCGCTCTATATAGCGCCTCCGGCGATCAAGCCGCTGGTGTCCAGGACACGCCCATCGGTCAGCTTGCCTCGGCCCTGATTGGTCGGCACGGCCCTCTGGCTCCGCCCTTGATGACGATGGGCGGGCACGCCCAGGAGTCGGCAGCTCCTCCCCCTTCTTCTCCAAGCCGACCTCGTGGCGAATGGAGTCGCAGAGGGAACAGTTGGCAATTGTTGGAAGGGGAATGTGAAGGGAAAGGGGATCTACTCTTATTTCACTTGGTGCAATGGAGTATTTCAATTAATGGAAGACACAGCCTTACACTAATACACATAATAAGGATATAACTACTGAACAGGGATATATGGTGTCCTTCGTGTATGTTTTATGGAATTAACTATGGGAACGCCCTTTGACCTTTATACAACAACAATTGCAGGAAGGAGGGTGACATTTTACAACAATTCATTACACAACAATAAATAAATAAAAACATTCTCATATCCACAACACTGCACCCTCCTCCCCTTAGGCACATCCCGGGCCTATGAACTTTAGCTTTTTGTGTGGCACGTAGGTGTAGTTCCCTCTACATTTAACCTGACCCTGAGTGCGACAGTTTTAAAACATAAATAAATATGTCCCGCTGCTCCATTGCACCCTGCCTAACAGATTCACGCCCACAGCTAACCGAATTGCGGAATGGTCTTCAAACTAAAACACTTACGGTGGGGGCGCATTATTTACAATGACTCTGCTTTTATTTACAACACGCAACCCAGGACCTGTGATTGTTCTTTTGGGGGGGGGGAGAGACAGTCTGCTCTGCATCGACGCACCATGAAGCACCCAAACAACGCATCAATACACCATCAAGCACCAATCGGTGCACAGTCACCACAGTTCTCAATAAAAATAACCAAACAACCCCTAACCCTGCTGGTGGTCTCTTTCTCTTCGGCTCCCTCTGCTGGCTATTTGCTTTCTTCCTGATGTTGTCATCTTCTTTGCTGGCGGCCTATTTGCAATAATAAAATGCACCCAACGTGTCCATTTTTATTTATTTATGGACCACAGGGCCGACTAGTGTGGTTCACCTGTGGGGCATCGGTGCCCTGTGATCAAGGTCCGCCAGCAAGATTTCGGGCCTTCATGGCCGGTTCCAGCAGAGGGGCCATGCCCCAACCCATGGGGTCCATAAGTGGTGCTCAGCCACAGACATGTGGTCGATAATGTGGTGCATCGATGCAGACAGCTGGTTCTGGGAGTTCCGGGCGCACAATGGCGGACTCCCGCACGCTCCCCTCGGCGCCCAGTGGTGCACAGTCCTCATGTGGGAGACAAAAGGGGGAAAAGACAGATGAGCGAGGGGTAAGGTCACAAGGGTAGACATCAATAAGGCAATGCAAGGCGAAGTGCGTACGGAGAGCGAAGTGAGAAAAGCTCGTCCCTACCGTACGTCACCCCCCCCCCCCCCTGTCACCTACTCTACCCTTGCCCTTACCCCATATTTACAAAAATCTACACATTTACAAATTCGTCACTACGGTCACGTCTCCCCCATATTTCCCCTACACCAAATTCGTCTTCACTCCCTCTACTTCAAAATTTGCCATCACCAATTCATCATCAATCCTCATGAGGAGGAAGAGATGGAACATCAGCACAATGTCACACCCACGTCATGATGCGTCTCACATTCCAAACATTTGCATCAAAAATAATAAAACAACCATGGCATGGTGCGGAGTACCATCACCTCAGGTGAGTGGATGCAGATGGTGCGAGGAGATCTCCATCCTAACTATCCTCTAAATGACATTAACACACTTTACACTACCCGGGGTCTTCCCTGCCAATCCATTGGCCACCTTACTCTATGCGGTTTTAAGAACCAATTCCCATTGACCAAACTGTGGTGCTTCTCAATTTGGGGTCTCACTCCCCCGATGCAACTCCCTGTGCCCTTGCACAATTTCAGGACTGGGGCGTGTAGCTCTCCCAGCAGGCCTACCCACCTGCACACCTCCACCACTGCAGTTGCCTCCGAGCTTACCTGCTCCTCACCTAACCTATCTAACTGGGGAAGGCCCCTCCTGGCTCTGTCACCCCTCGGTGCCCTCTGGCACTGGGCTGCCCGGGTCCGTCCTCCGGATCCTCGGGCCCCATCCACAACAACTCTACCGGCTCCCAGAGCCCACCTGCGGCCTCGCCTGGCCGACATCCTAACAGTGGCAGAGTGTCAACCAACTACACACACTAACAGGCTACACGCCCAGCCATTTCCACAACACTAATGCATCCATCCAAGTACCATTCTTCCACCACGCACCACAGATGCCAATATCCAACCACAATTTACCTGTACCCTCTACCTAACACTTACACTACCCTCCCCGGGTATTCGTGATGGGGGTCCATTCTTCCCCCATTCACACCTTCGCACCATCCACTCCACTCCACAGTTTCCCCCATACTCACTCCACGACCATCCATTCCAATACTCCATATACTCCAGACTCCATATATTCCACACAACCTTTCTCCATACACCTGCAGTTGCACACCTGTGCAATCTCACCTGGTGCCACCTGCACCCTCCTTTCTTCCTGGACCATTTGGTCAGCACAATACACATCACCATCACTCACTCAAACACTGCTCCATACACCTGTCCAGTTGCACACCTGTGCAATCACACCTTTTAACCATACACATGGCATCATCTGAACTACCTGTTGCCCTGCTAACCTAGTGCTCCCCGTCTTCCCTTTAAACTAAGTACATACCACGTCATTATCATCCAAACTAATCGACCTGCGTCCCCACTACAGGTATCATTGTCACTACCTAATCTTACCGTTACCTAAGGTCAATCTTTTCTAGATCCCTACACACTATATCCTAACCCTCCCGGGCTAGTTTTCACTGCCATAAACCCCATAAAACTAGTGCTCCTTTGCCCCCGTTGTGAGAAATGGCAGAGTTGCCATCCCACCACATCGGGTATCTCTCACTACCAATTTTGCACACCAAATTTCAGCCAATCAAAAATTTGCCAATCATCTGCCAATCATTCTACCATTACCAATCATCACTCTGCCAATCCTTTGCCAATCATCAAATTTTGTTTTTCTAATTTCGGGGCCAAAACACTATCCTCATCGTCACAGTCCGCTTTATCTGAGCCTCGGTGCGTCATGACATCCTTTAGCTCGGCTTCGCAAAGCCGAGCAATGAATTCAGGTGGTTTGGTCGCCTGCAGGTTGAATCCGTCCGGCTTTCGGTTCAAGGGAGGTGGTTTGGTCGGGCCGAGATTCCACGCACCATCTCGGCGCGGTACCTTGCGGTCCCGGGCCCGATGACTCAATCTCCGCCGGTCGGAACCCCGTCCCCGCCAGGGGGCACCGTTCCGCTTCCTCAGACTCGCCCTTGAACCGGACCGGTCGCCTCGCCCGACAAGGCCCGGACTCGACCGTGCAGGGCGGGGCCAAGCCCGAATAGGCAACGACGCTTCGAAGAGAAGCGACGCAGCATCGATCCGCGCCGGGCCTGGCATCCAACAAAGCGCACCGCACCCCGAGTGCTCGCATCGGCTATCCGTCGCCCTAAACGCTAACCCGTTCAACGTCGATGCTTTACTCGCATGCCCACACGCACACGCGACCCTTTTGACACTCACAAAACCCGGCGTTCCAACGCCGTCCGTACATTCCACACACTCCGTCCATTCCACCAACGCACTCCCTGTTACACACCACACCTCTCGCACACACTCGCTGTTCGCACACTTTCTTAACACACCTCGCGCACCGTCTTGCGCACTCTCCCCACTCGGTACGTACCGCGTACCACTCACCATGGGCGTGCTCTCTTGCATCCACCCACTAACGCGCTCAGATGGGCTCTCCCACACCCGCGCCACGACCAACTCAGGTGTGCTTCCTCGCACACGTTCCACCACCACCTTACTCTCCGTGTCACACTCACCCTCGCACGTACACTCCGTATTGCTCTCACTCCCTGTGTCACACTCTGTACACCCCGACGTGCATTCTCACTTGCACTCGGTATCACTCCCACACTTTATAACACGCTCACTCTTTGACGCACACTTTTTCCTCACACGCATGCCATTTTTACTCACACGGGACCCTTCACCAACGCCCGGGTGCCATATCGATCCCAATCGCGCGACAATTCTCTTCGCGCCAAACCCCCTCTTACAAAATCTCCCGGCACCACATGCAGCCCGTCTCACCTTCGGGGTTCTTCTTCCTCCCTGCACCAAAACCTGCAAATCTTTATAAGGATTAGCAAGTACGGCATCAGGATGTGCATTCAGACTTTGAGCAATTTCCATTCCTTCCTCCGATTGTTGCTCTTTTAAGTCCCCGGTCTCTCCAATTTCAAATATACCCATAATTTCTTTGTTCACCTCGACGACCGCTGGCTTTAATAAAATCTTCTCTACCTCAGCGGTCGCCGGCTGCCCCCAAACCCCATGTCGCGATTTCTACCCCGGTCCAGTTACCTGTGCTTTTCTCCACTTCACTCAACCTGCACTCCTCGAGTCGCGTTACCTCCTCGTGCACCCGTGGGACTTTTTCGCTCAACCTGCGGTTGACCTCATTCTCAGCCTCCCTTACCTCGTATGCGGCTCTGTCCCTCGCCATTCCCTCAGTTATTTCTTCAATTTTATTACTCAATTTCTCCCTCTCTATTCTCAGCATCTCGGTGAATTGCGCCACGAAGTCCCCCACATCAAAGCCCGCTGCTACAGTCACGGGCGCGGCTAAATTTGGTGCCGCTACACCCACGTGAGCGAGGGCGCCATTTTGTGCACCTGACACCTCCTCAACCACCTCCTCATTGCTCTCCTCCATTTCTTCCCTGTGGTCCTGGGTTACCCCTAACCCCTCTTCTAGCTCACCCACCTGCATCCGATCGCCTTGACTAGCCATGGCGCGATTTCAAAGTTCGGGTTTTTCTAAAACAAAACAAATTTCGGCCGCTCCAAATTTTGACCAAATGTTTTCTAGATGTTTTTAAAAATTTGGTTCGGGCCTCGTATCTCACTCCCAGACACCAATTGTTACGGCCAATAGTACAATTGGTGTCCCAAAATTTGGGCTAAATAAATTTAGTCCCAGGTTCGAATCCCAACTCCTGACACCAATTGTTACGGACACGGCTAGGATGTTGTTTGCCGAGCGGATGGCCGCCGCGCCCGAACAGTTACCCCGACTAACCCGATTCCTGAACGTTGGCCAAAATCGCGCCACAGATATTCAATGGGGAAAAGACAAAGGCGAAGGATGTGAAGAAGAAGAAGACATAAGTAGGGAATACGGATATAATTTATTTGCTATTTACAACCAAAAGTAACCAAGGAGAAGGAAGGATAATAAAATAATTTACAGAAGAAATCAGAGACACAGTGAAAATCGCTAGCTTATCTAAACAGGCTTAATTAATACCCTGGACAGAACAAACAAGACGGACTCACACGGGGAATTGCAGAGTGGATTGGCTGGAAGGAGGTGGGTGGCTGGAGGGGGAGGAAGGCACGGAGCTGGCTGGAGCTTGATCCCGCACGGGACGTCGGGCTGGACCTCGGCAGCCGCCGATGCCACCGATCCTGTCGTGTGCGCGGGGTAACGGGTCGGAGCTGCTTGGTGGAGCCAACGCTGCTGGTGGGGGGGTCTGGCGTGACGGGTTCTCTCTCCCTCTCTCACAAACTCCAGGACTCTTTCTCTCTTTGCTTCGCTTCGCTTCACCCCTTCTCTCCTCTCTCTTTCTTAGTCCAACTCTTCCTCTCTTGCTTAGTCCAACAACAACTTCCTCTCTTGCTTTCGCGCACGCTCTATATAGCGCCTCCGGCGATCAAGCCGCTGGTGTCCAGGACACGCCCATCGGTCAGCTCGCCTCGGCCCTGATTGGTCGGCACGGCCCTCTGGCTCCGCCCTTGATGACGATGGGCGGGCACGCCCAGGAGTCGGCAGCTCCTCCCCCTTCTTCTCCAAGCCGACCTCGTGGTGAATGGAGTCGCGGAGGGAACAGTTGGCAATTGTTGGAAGGGGAATGTGAAGGGAAAGGGGATCTACTCTTATTTCACTTGGTGCAATGGAGTATTTCAATTAAAGGAAGACACAGCCTTACACTAATACACATAATAAGGATATAACTACTGAACAGGGATATATGGTGTCCTTCGTGTATGTTTTATGGAATTAACTACGGGAACGCCCTTTGACCTTTATACAACAACAATTGCAGGAAGGAGGGTGACATTTTACAACAATTCATTACACAACAATAAATTTAAAAAACATTCTCATATCCACAACAATATATATATATCTGTGCAGCGTCTGTCCTGTGTTGTGTTGTGTTGTCCTGTGTTGTCACTGAACTACTTTCTCAAACTTTTGTGAAATCGTACCAAACTTCTGGAATGCACATATCTCTCCCGTCGGTATGTCCTAAGGGTATTTTTTTTGAAAACATTTCCACTTCTTTTTTTTGGGGGGAATTTTTTGGGGGAATTTTTTTTTTTTCAACTTCAATTGTTTATAAAATGTGATATCACGTATATTACAAATACATTTGTGCAAAGTAATTGTTTGAATTATGATTGGTTTAAACCATGATAAAACGGCAACTTGGGAACAGTCATTTATCTATATATCTACACATCTGGGCAGTGTCTGTGTTGTCACTTAACGACTCCCTCAAACTTTTGTTTCCGTGGTTGTGAAGTGTTTTTAATAACATTGTGGTGGTTTTGAATCACGTGGTGGTGAGGTGTTTTTAAATGATGTGGTGGTGAGGTGTTTTAATATCACATGGTGGTGAGGTGTTTTGAATTACGTGGTGGTGAGGTATTTATAATTACGTGGTGGTGAAGTGTTTTTAATTAGGTGGTGGTGAGGTGTTTTGAATTAGTTGGTGATGAGGTGTTTTGAATTATGTGGTGGTGAGGTGCTTTGAATTACTTGGTGGTGAGGTGTTTTTAAATGACGTGGTGGGGAGGTGTTTTTAATTTCGTGGCTGTGAGGTGTTTATAATACGTGTTTTATGGCTGTGAGGTCTTTTTATTACGTGTTTTATGGCTGTGAGACGTTTTTAATTTTGTGGTGGTAAGGTGTTTTTATTACGTGTTTTATGGCTGTGAGGTGTTTTTATTACGTGTTTTATGGCTGTGAGGTGTTTTTAATTTTGTGGTGGTGAGGTGTTTTTATTACGTGTTTTATGGCTGTGAGGTGTTTTTATTACGTGTTTTATGGCTGTGAGGTGTTTTTATTACGTGTTTTATGGCTGTGAGGTGTTTTTATTACGTGTTTTATGGCTGTGAGGTGTTTTTATTACGTGTTTTATGGCTGTGAGGTGTTTTTAATTTCGTTGTGGTGAGGTGTTTTTATTACGTGTTTTATGGCTGTGAGGTGTTTTCAATTTCGTGGTGGTGAGGTGTTTTGAATTACTTGGTGGTGAGGTGTTTTGAATTACGTGGTGGTGAGGTGTAATCGTCCCAAACTTCCAGTCTGCACCTACCCCTCCCCTATGTGTGTGCTGAGGGGTTTTTCTTGAAAAAAAAAACATTCAACCTAAATCTTCAACCTAAATTGCCTATTAAAATGTAATATCACAAACACAACAAATACATTTGTGCAAAGTAATTGTTTGTATTATGATTGGTGAAAATCATGACAACACAGCAACTCAGTTACAGTCATTAGCCTCAGTTAAAATAAGCCCGCTCATCAGTATCGATGCTTGGTGAGGCGAGCGTAGCGAGCCGAGCCAAGCTAGTGTATATGTGTGTGTATATATATATATATATATATATATATATATATAACGTTGTTGTATATATATAATATATAAGTGTGTACATACAGTCACGTGAAAAAGTAAGTTCATCCCATGTAAAGTTTTGCCTTTTTCAACATATTTCAACATACAGCTATTTGATCCTCATTTCAACAATATTGATAGATAAAGGTGATATGATACAACAAATATCATGAAACATTTACATTTTGTAGTCCATTGTATAATTTAAATAAACATAAATGCAAATTTCGCATGTGGAAAAAGTAAGTACACCCTTGGCTATAATAGGTGGTATTGCCCCCCTTTGGCAGAAACAACCTCAAGTAGGCGTTTCTTATAACTGTCTACCAGTCTCTGACATCGACTGGGAGAAATTTGTGCCCACTCCTCCATGCAGAATTCTTTCAGCTGTGCGATGTTTGAGCGGTTTCTTGCTTGCACAGCTCGTTTCAAATCCCCCCACAACATCTCGATGGGATTTAGATCCGGGCTTTGATTTGGCCACTCCAGAACCCTCCATTTCTTTCTTTTCAGCCATTCCTTGGTGGATTTACTGGTATGTTTAGGGTCATTGTCATGTTGCACCTTCGGTTGAGCTTCAACTTTCCGACAGATGGCCTCACATTATCCTCAAGCACCCTCCAGTGCAATGAAGAATTCATAGTGGATTCTATGATGGTGAGCTGCCCAGGCCCTGATGCAGCAAAGCTGCCCCAAACCATAATATTTCCACCACCATGCTTTACAGTTGGTATCAGGTTCTTGTGGTCAATGCTGTCTTTGGTTTTCGCCAAACATGTCTTCTGGTACTGTGGCCAAATAACTCTACCTTTGACTCATCTGTCCAGAGCACATTGTTCCAGAAGTGCTGGTCTTTGCCTAGATGTTCATTGGCAAACTTTAGTCTTGCCTTGATGTTCTTTATGGACAGCAAAGGTTTCCTCCTGGCACACCTCCCATGTAGATCAAATTTGTGCAGCCTGTTTCTACTGGTAGACTCGTGCACGTTGACATCAACAGTGGCAAGAGCTACCTGTAGGTCCCGTGATGACATTCTGGGGTTCTTCGAGACTTCTTTCAGCATCTTGCGGTCTGCTCTCGGGCTGAACTTGCTGGGGCGGCCTGGCCTGAACAAGTTGGCAGTTGTTTGGAATCTTATCCACTTGTCGATGATCTTCCAGACAGTCGAATGATTGATTTCAAATTGTTTGGAGATCTTTTAAAATCCCTTCCCAGACTCATAGGCATCTATAACCTTCTTTCTGAAGGCCTCAGAGAGCTCTTTTGATCTAGGCATGGTGACGATCTAGCCACTTCAACAACAAAGAGCAAACCAAACTAAATGTCTGAGGTTTAAATAAGACAGGTTCCTCCAAGATCCTCTCTAACAATGTTCTAATCATTTGCACCTGAGCTGGTGCACCCGATTCTAATTTTAGGTATTTGGAGTCGTGATAAATGTAGGGGTGTACTTACTTTTTCCACATGCGAAATTTGCATTTATGTTTATTTAAATTATACAATGGACTACAAAATGTAAATGTTTCATGATATTTGTTATATTATATCACCTTTAGCTATCAATATTGTTGAAATGAAGATCAAATAGCTGTATGTTGAAATATGTTGAAAAAGTCAAAACTTTACATGGGTGTACTTACTTTTGCACGTGTATATATATATATATATATACAGCATATATACACATAAATATATACAGGGTGTTTCAAAAAGAGTGATACTACTTTAAACGTTTATTTACAAAGGAACAGAAACCTCAGGAACGTGAACCAAACATTCATTGAAAGCTTATGACATGGTATTTTCTATCACTGATTGCTATTGCAGTTACTGCTAGAGTTAGTGAGAGCCCAAGGTCTGAAATTGGCATTTACACAAAATCCTTGAAATTGACGTTCTCGATGTGTGCCCCTCCGCGGCTCAGACAAGCATTGACCCTCACTCCAAAGTTCTGTCCAACTTTCCTGTAGGTCTCATGTGGCATTGCCTGGGGGTAATGTGATACCTCCTGCTTCAGGTCATCCAGTGTGGAGGGCGGTTGACGTAGACTTTCTGGGAGAATGTCCTGTGGATAGATGAGACCAAATTAGAGCTTTTTGGTAAAGCACATCGTCTCTTTGTTTACAGAAAACAAAATGAAGCCTTCAAAGAAAAGAACACCTTCCCTACAGTCAAACATGGAGGAGGTTCAGTGATGTTTTGGGGTTGCTGTGCTGCCTCTGGCACTGGGTGCCTTGAATGTGTGCATGCCATCATGAAATCAGGAGATTACCAAGGCATTTTGTAGCACAATGTTCAACCCAGTGCCAGAAATCTGGGTCTCCGTTGAAGGTCATAGGTCTTGCAGCCGGACAATGACCCCAACACACACATCAAAAATCACCCAGGAATAGTTCAAGACAAAACGCTGGACTGTTCTGAAGTGTCCAGCAATGAGACCAGATCTAAATCCCATTGAACGCCTGTGGGCAGATCTGAAAACAGCAGTTGGGAGAAGGCACCCTTCAAATTTGGGAGAACTGGAGCAGTTTGCACAAGAAGAGTGGGACAAACTGCCAGTAGCGAGGTGTAGGAAGCTCATTCATGGCTATAGGAAGCTCTTGACTGCAGTTATTTTGTCCAAAGCCTGTGCTACCAAATATTAAGTCCAGGGTGCCAATAATTTTGTCAATGCCATTTATTTTTATTTTCTGATTTAAAAGGATATATTAAGTTCTGAAACAAAAACAAAGGTTTTGTAATATTAAGTGAAATAAATAATTGTGGAGACCAAATTTTTTTTATCAATTTCCACTTCTTTTTCGAGAAAATTGTGAGTTATTTGAAAAAGTGCAAGGGTGCCAATATTTTTGCCCATTACTGTATGTGTGTGTATATATATATATATATATATATATATATATATATATATATATATATATATAAAAAGATGCATAAATCTATGCAACATCACAACAACTCCCACCCAAACGTACTGTGCAGATACAAAATGTAGATTAGCCCCAAAGCTCCGAGAAATCGTTTTGAACTAATGAGCAGATGGATTTAATGAGGCTAGGGATGTCCGGATGTGTGATGGCTGAAATTCCTGAAAGTAAATAAAACAATACACATGCCTTAATTTCCTTTACACTGAAAGTGAATGGCGGCATACTTGACTATATGGCACATTTTATGATTGAAAAATTATGTGTCAAACTGACATATTAACTAAATCATCAATATAGCACTTGCATGAACTAAGGCACACTATATTACCGAAAGTAATGAGACACTCCACTCAACCTTAGAAGAAAAAAACATTCCCAACCTGCTTTTGAATATATTATTTTCCCACAATTCAAAGCAGCATCTGCTCCATAAATGTTGTATTTTGACTTTTTTTGTATGCATGGTCGAGGCTCGTGGAGGAACTAACACTGAACGGATCAGGACATAACAGGACAAAATGAACAGTACTGAGGGGGAGTGGACACCAACAGTAGAGTTGAAAGCCAGGTTGGAGGGAGACTTCGACAAACAATGGGGGTGGGAAGTAATTGGGGACAGGAAAGACAAGATGGATATGGAAGGAAGCTCACAGTAGGGAAAAGAGCTCTCTTCCCCCCCCCCCCCCCCCCCCTCTCCCATAATTTGGAAATGGAGCTGGTAAGCTCGGTGGGAGCCTTAGCGGCCCGAGGGTGCCATGTGCAGTGTATGCAGGTGGGTATACCTGCAGATGGAGACACACTGCCCAGCCAGGAGATTTTGTGATGGCACAGATAGAAAATTTGAGGGCCGACGTAATGTGATGAATCACAAACGTATGGGACAATGGGTAAATTGGTTGCATAGATCCAATTCACCCGTTGTGTAATGATAATGATAGAAGGGATTTAATGATAATAGAGAAACGAGTTTTGTGATCGGAGGATAGAGTAGGGATGCTCACCCTTGGTACCATCAATGGATTCTGCATCGGTTAGAGTAAAGGAGTGGGGTAATTGGATTTTTCAAGGACCCATTGTGTCCCAAATTTGTAGTGAAGGGGTAAGCATGCCCTCCTCTCCCCCATTGGGCTATTCTGTCGGTGGGCCATGTCGTGCCACGCCACCTCATAGAGTTTGTCATTGTGAGTTTTCATTTTCATCCCAGGAGATAGGATAGTTAGAGGGATTAGTGGGCCCAAGAGGGACAGATTAACTAGCAGGGCTTAGAGGATTAGAAAAGCCAGGACACACCAATGAGAAAGCAACATGTGAGGGTCAGAGTGCTGTGGTAACCTTCACTCCTAGGAGCCATGCCTCACCCAACAGGAATAAAACCAGACAGATTCCAAGCATCGGGGCTGCTTGTTTGCTCTGGGGAACTGTACGAGGTGAGCTGAACCACAAGACAAATCTCTACAAGGGCGAACCTCTGTATGGACAAGCAGGCTGGTACAGATGCAAAGAGTGGATGAGCAGCGCACTGCGCAGGTTCCCTGCACACAGCGGCCGAACATACTGACTTTCATGATCTTTCTCTTTTATCGTTGCTGCGAATTTATTTGTTCACACATATATTGTGTTTTAGTGTTAAATTAAAATGAATAAGGGGTTCTTCACGTGCTGGAGGTTAAGACTTTTCTTTGTGACACTGCATCTTTGTGAAAACTTGCTTGCAAATACGTGCCTTTGTTAAATCATTATAAACTTTCCAATCCTGCTCGATCGTCTGTTTCCTCCATTGGTGAGACATAGTATGTCATAAGTAGACAAGAGGTTGTAACCCACTGGTTCGCTGAGCTAGACTAGCCGAGATCCCACTGACTGTTCCGCTTGGTCGTACCTAATTAATAGATAAATGTGGGGCGTCAAGACCACGGTTCCCCATCTGGGATAACTGAATGACCGGGAAGGTAATGTGAGATTTGGATGTGGAGACCCTACCAGATTTAGTCACCTCAGTCCATGTTTACTTTACAACCATTTTACCATGGAGTCATCTGTAGCTCGTCGGTTTTGGAGGTTGGGAAGCGAGTCCAATAGTTACCCCTCATGAACCCCACGCTTTGAAGCCATAACAATATAATTGTCAGGCAGCCTTTGACCAGATATACTTGAGCTTTGGGTGAGTGTTTACTGTGAAAGGAATTCAGTAGTTTGGGTAAAAAAATATGTTTTGGCCTGTTTTAATGTCACAATGACCGGCTAAGGATGCAGCAAGGCTAGTAGGGCTTTGCAAGAACTGATGGCACCTTTGGAACCATAAACCATGCTTCAGATAAGAGAACTCATACAGGAGCCATGGCTTTGGAAATCCATAACGAATATCAAAGGAGCACTGAAAGTTTGCAAAAGTATATTAAACGAGCCAACAGTTTGCTTTAGACGAGAGAGAGGGAATATGCAGACGAAGAGAAGACACAGCTGCTGTGTATTTAATTTAATGTGGCAAAATTCATTTTTAAAACCAGCTCACCCAGTAAAGGTGGAATCGGGAGTCTTCCGTCTGTGAACCTGGAGGATTCATTGACTCCATTCCCTGATTGATACCCCACGGTATGTTGGTCGCTTTAATCTACTGGTTGGTCTACTCATCAAACCTGCTGCCCTGCTGTTGTCTCAGGCACAACTTCAAAGCAAGCATTTCCTCGCTGGCTGCATCAATACAGCAGCCTACCTGTTCCTTCACTCTCTCCTCACCTTCTGTCTATACGCATTGTCCTTCACAGCTTACAGTTCCGAATTCAACATATCTCACACACCTTGATCTGTGGACTCAGGTTCTTCTGCATACTTTGGTGGTACAAGGTTTCACCCTCTGAGGACTTTTGCAATGCGACTGGCCTGCCAAATTCATCATGTGCGCATCCGCTGGACAAGATCGTTTTGAACGTCTTCACTGCTGAACCTTTACCCATTTATAACCTGCTGGGGTTTATGTTAAAAACTGGATACATGAGATAAATTGCCACCTTGAAAGTCATGAGTTAATTAATAGCTGCATTTATATCTGTGACGTTTGTACTTTATTAATTTGGGGATTCAAGGAAAAGTCATTATTGGGCTTCTTTTAATTAGTATTATTATTTTAAAGGGAGACAGGAGGGATTAAGAAATATTACTTATAAAATATCCTTCTATCTATTGTCGTATGCTGGTTTCTCCGGTAAAACAACAAACAACGCGCAGTATTGTCCTTAAATATTTTCTCATTGAGACCAAGGATGGATTGAGACACATGCCACTGTCTTTATCACTACTGAGACCAAGGGTGTGTTCTGTTAGCAAGCAGCTTGCTATTGCTTGGTAATCCAGCTGTTCTGTGTCACCCACTTGCTAAGCTGCTTGGCTAGTGGAACAACGAATCAACGGCTGTGGTGTGTTATGTTAGCAAGCGGCTTGCTATCACTTCCCAAGCCAGCTAATCCATATCAACTGCTTTGAAAGTTGATAGCTTAGCCGCTTTTGGCAAATGGAGCAAGCGATTAATACAGGTGCTTTATTATGTTTGCAAAAATGGCTGCCAGTCAAATTAAAAATGTTACTATAAGCAATGAAATGTTCAAAAGCATACCCTTGTTAGGAAACCATGTCTTTCATGCCATGAGGTGCACTCGGCTGCCGAGACAGTTTCATTTGGCTAAGGTACATTCCTGGACAGGTCGCCACTCCGACGCAGGATACTCGAATCCCAGTAAGCTGGTACTCATCTTGCCGACCTCGGAAGAATGACAGGCTGAGTCTACCTACCTGTTGTTATTTCAATGACATGACAAGAGCTCAAACCCAAGACCCTGATATCTTAAGCCAGCCACCTTCACCATGACACCAACACCAGGCCCTGTTATGTATACTCATAATATAATCATCCCCCTTTTGACTTGGTCCAAAACGAGAGCTTGTGGATTCGGACTCATCCGTTCGTCCATCCATCCGTGTGAGCGTGCGTGTGTCCACAACCATATCTCGGAGATTTTGTGACCGATTTTGTTCACACTTGGCACAAAAACAATAAATGATGGTATACATATTGTTACGGTTCTCCGCCGCCCTTCTTACCCTTACCAAGGGGGGATTAATCCCCCTGTTCTTTCTGGGCTTGGCGGGACCGAGAGACTTGAAACGCCTCTTCCGGACAAACGCAAGGTAGGGTTTCGGGACCAAGTCTCGCTCGTACCTAAATCCCTGCGCCGCCACGGAAGCGGGGAAGCAAGCCTCGCACGAGCCACGTGTGAATTGGGTACACCGAGCGGATTGAGTACCACGTGGTCCGTGCAGTTACCGTTGAATATTGGACCCCGATTAGAGTGGTTCTATTCGTACCATGCTTAGTCAATGAGGAAATCACAGGAACGATCGAATGGAAAAGGAAGAACACAGGTTTAATTATTATTCCCACACGTATGTACAATGATCGGTACGCAGAGACACAGAGCAGCACTTAGTCAGTCTTATTATTAACCCCCAGACTCGGGCCCGTCACACTCACACAGGGAATTGCAGGCAGAATGCTGTTCAGGCCAAACGCGCCGACGTGGTCGTCCAGGAACGGCCCCGTCCAGCTCTCCACGATCCCAGCACGTCCCGCGAAGAAGGCACGCAGGCGGTGGAAGGATCCTCGTAGCGCGTCTCCCGAACAAAAGGCAGCCGATGAGGTAGGAAGGAAAATACGCGTCTCTCAGCGCGGCTGGCGGTTACACAGCGCGCTATCACTCACGCAGCTCAATGCACTGTACGCAGCTCGGCTCCAAGCTCAACCGAGCGTTACTTTATATTAGCGCGTATCGTGGTTCATGCGCATCGTTCGCCGATCGCGTATCTCTCAAAGTCCTCTTCGGCTCACCGCACTCCTTCAACTTCTCACCTCTTCTGCAACCCACCGCACTGCTGGAACTCAACTCAGGATTTCTACTTTCAACTGCTGGTGCTCAGTCCTTCTACTCGCAAGTCCTCTTGGGGGCTTTGCGCAACGGCTTATATTGATATGCCCCGAACCTTCTCGAACCTTCCAACCACGCCCTGTGACGCAGTGCTGCCGCCACACCCTCTGAGCCCTGATTGGCGACTCGCGCTTACTGTCAGCTCCTCTGCCGCCCTCATTCGGCCCCGCCCCGACCCTCCTAGGCCTGTCTCGTGGTAATTCGCGCCAAAATAAACCAAAGGGCACAAAGAGGCATGAGGCTAGGGGGGCGGGATAGTCAGTAGAAGTAGAAGTAGGACCTATTCTCCTTACTCTACTCAACGCAAAACTAACATAGGAAAAGGACTAAGCTCACAAATACTAAGAAATAACTATACTATCGCGAGGCTACATGTTGCTTGTGTGACTAACTAGGAGGGGGAATTTTAACCTTTATTATACTGACTGTAGAAAACTCAAAACCGCAACACTACCCCTCTCCCTCGTCAGACTCGTCCCCGAGTCGAACCTACAAAAATTGGAACGACCGGTTTTGAGAAAGATCTGGGAACTAACTTTTACTTTTACATGTGACATATAGATGTGGTTCCCCCTAACATTTACTCTAACCCATGTATGCGACAGTTTTAAAACACTAAATATGTCCCACCTACTGCGTTGAGTAGCTACTCTAACAGAATCACGCCCACGATTAACCAAATCCGGAATTGGTCAAACTAAACATAGAGCCGGTGGGCAGCATTTTATATACAAGCACAAAACCTACTCTTATTTACAGTTCTATGACCCAGGACCTGTCCTTTCTGGAAAGAAGATTGGAGGGGAGAGAAAGCACAGCAAAGCACAAAAACACTCAAACATTCACATTTTGCTGCTTGCATCTTGCTTCTTGCATCTTCTGTGTGCATATATCAAACCGGCAAGCCCCCGGACCGGCATACAGGCCATTCCTGCTCTTCAGGGCTAAATAAACTTACAACTCTTCTCGTCCCTAGCACAGCATATTAAAAATACACAAAGACTGTGTTTATTGTATTCTGCCAGCAGGGCCAACCCTATGTGATCCGACTGCGTGACATTCATGCCACTCAAAACAAGTGGTCCGAAGATGCAAGGTGAATTTGCAGCAAGGTGCTGCACAGTAGAGGTGTAAGGCCACAAAACCTGTGGTCCATAAGTGTGTGGTATAAATGTGCAGCAAAGTGTTTGTGGCAGCAAGGTGCTGCACATGTGCAGCAAAGTTACAACAAAAGTATATGGCAGCAAAGTGCTGCGCATTTCAGCTGCACAGATGTAGCAAAGTGCAGCAGGGATGCTGCACAGGTCCATGGTGCTGCACATTTCCACCTCCAAAATGGTCCTGGGGTGGGGGGGAGAGACAAACCACGACCAGCAAAGTGGAAAGGGCACAAAGGTACACAGCAAAACAAGGTAATGCAGCATGAGGGACGCGGAAGAGCGAGCAGAGCAAGCTCGTCCCTAACCGTTCGTACCCCCCAACGTCGCTTACACTACCCTGGCCGTTTCTGTATTTACAATTTTGTCTCTACGTCCTGTCTCCCATATCCCCCTCTAATCCAAATTCGTCTCCCAATCCCTCCCAGGAAGGAAGGAATGGAACAAACACAATGTCCCATTACGTCATGATGCATTTCACTTACTCAAACAGTTCACAAAGCCCTGGTGTGGAGTTCCGTCCTCCTTGGTGAATGGCTGTGGATGGCGCGAAGGGAATACCTCAATTCCTGACTACAGTAACTGACATTACTCATTTACACTACCCGGGGTCGTACCCTGCCAATCGGCCATCTTTAAACTATGTGGTTCTAAAAACCGAATTCCCATTGCCCACTCTGTGATGCCATGCAAATTTGGGTCTCACTCCCCAATTTTTCATACTGTGCCCTTGCACAATTTCGGGGCTGGGTCATGTGGCTCTACTAGCAGGTCCAACTAGCTGCGCACCTCCGCCACTGAGGTCGCCACCCGAGCTTACCTGCTCCTGCGACAACCTAAACTGGGGAAGGCCCCTCCTGGCTCTTTACCCCTCTGATGCCCTCCATGGCATTGGGCAACCCGGGTCCTTCTCTTGGATCCTCGGGCCCCACTGAACAACTCACAACTACCCTAACTGGCTCCCAGAGCCTACCCGCGGCCTCACCTGGCCGACAAACTACCAGTGGCGGAGTGCCCCAATAACCATACGCACCAATTAAACCACACGCCCAGCCATTTCACTGACTCATGCATCCTCCAAAGCACTACTTGGCCACTACCTGCACCACAGGTGTCAATATCCATACAAATTTTGCCTAAGCCCTCCACCTGGGTTTTACACTACCACCCCCCCCCCCTCCCCCCACCCCCCTGGGCTTTCGAGAATGGGTTCCACTCTTCCCCCATTCAATCCTTTGCACCATGCATTCCACACCTTTTAATTCCACACCAAATTCCTCGCACACCTTTTGTGCTTACACACCTCCTTCCTCCATTCACTAACCCACGCTATCCCGATTGTGATGGGTGTCCGCTCTCACAAATTTTCACGCCCGATTGTGATGGGTGTCCGCTCTCACAAATTTTCACTCTCCCGATTGTGATGGGTGTCCGCTCTCACAAATTTTCACTCTCCCGATTGTGATGGGTGTCCGCTCTCACAAATTTTCACTCTCCCGATTGTGATGGGTGCCCGCTCTCACAAATTTTCACTCTCCCGATTGTGATGGGTCTCCTCTCTCAAAAATTTTTCACTCTCCCGATTGTGATGGGTGTCCACTCTCACAAATTTTCACTCTCCCGATTGTGATGGGTGTCCACTCTCACAAATTTTCACTCTCCCGATTGTGATGGGTGTCCACTCTCACATATTTTCACTCTCCCGATTGTGATGGGTGTCCGCTCTCACATATTTAGACTCTCCCGATTGTGATGGGTGTCTGCTCTCACAAATTTTCACTCTCCCAATTGTGATGGGTGTCTGCTCTCACACCACTACTTCCACACACCAATTACTTCCACACCTTTTTCTTGCACACCTTTTTCCTTACACACCATGCAAGTCAATTCACACTACTTCCCACACACCAAATATCTTGCACACCTTTTTGCCTCGATACAATTCCTCACACAATTCCACAAACACACAGCATCATCTCTCTAGCTGCTTTCCCCCTAAAACTCGTGCTTCCCCATCATCCCATTAAACTATGCACTCCCTCATCATTATCATCCATTTAAACTACCTACGCCCCCTCTACAGTACAAATGTCACAACTTAAATCTTTTGTCTTCTAAAGTCACCTAATTCCCTATCAATTATCCTAGCCCTCCCTCGGCTAGCTTCGGTGCCCCATGGAGGTAACCACTTGCTGGCACCCCCATGTGCCTAACACTGCAATCCCCCTAATCTAATGCTCATGGGCCCGGAATCGTGTGAGGAATGGATAAACTGCCATTCCTCCAAGCAGGGTACACTATTTCCATTCGTCCACTACACTGGAGCCTCTTCATGCGGAAATACATCGTCACAGCTCGGCTTCGAAAGGCCGAGCGATCCATGCGGTTGGTTTGTCTCCTGTAGGTTGGGTCCGTCCGGCATTTTCGATCCAGGGGAGGAGGCATGGATGGGCCGAGGTTCAGGGCTCCATCTCTGCGCGGGGCCTCGCGGTCCCACGCCCGATGGCCCAACCACCCAAGGTCGGAGCACCGCACCCGCCAGGGGGCGCGGCTCCGAAATCTTCTACCTCCCCTTGAACCTTGCCGTTCGCCTTTACCGCCACGGTGTGGCACCAACCATACAGGGCGGAGGCCGGCACGAATGGTGCACATCGGTCCTTGTGACACGGCCGTGGCATCGATCCCCGCCGGTTCCCGCCGCACACAACTCACCGAGGGCCCACGTCGGCTATCCGTCGCACTAACCGCTACCCCGGTTGTGTCGATGCTTGAGCCGCGTTCTCACCACTCGTGACCCACTCCACACTCGCACACCGAGGTGCCCCCATACACTCCATACATTCTGTTACAGCACACTCTCCTTCCACGTCCTCTGGTGCGCATTCCTCCTTGCACACCGTACTCGCACCTGCACACCTAGGCGCACTCATACCTTCCACACACTCCGTTACCCACTTTCCAGTTACACACTCTGTAACAGTGTAACACTCATGGGTGTGCACTCTCCTGTTGCACACCCAATCCTCGTACACTCTTTTTCCCCACTCTCGGGTGTGCACTCCTTCACACACTCTGTAACACACTCTCCTGTTACACACTCTTTCCGCACACATTCCGTCATACACTTTTCTCGCTCATACTCATGCTCCGGTGAACACTTTTCTCTCACACGCGCACCAGTCGCCCTCGAACACCGCACAATGGACCTTCCACGACCGCCCGGGTTTCGTCTCTTTCCCAAGCACGCCAAAACCCTTTTTGCGCCAAACACATTCCCACCATTATTCCTACTCACCTTGGGGACCTTCTTTCCTGTCAACACCTGCAAACCTTCGATTTCGTTAGCAAGCAGGACATCACGATGTGAACACGAACTGTGTGTGCATTCCATTTCTTCCCTCTGTGCTATACTTTCTGACTCTGCCGTCTCTTCGGCCCCACTTGTTTCTTCTTTTAGCTCGATGACCAACGGCGCGCATGAATTTTCCCTGTCCAATTTGGCGACTGTCGGCTTTTCTACACCTCGTGTCGCGATCTCTATACCCCCGGTCAACTTAGCTGCGCTCTGCTCTACCTCGCTCTCCACACGCTCCTCACACCGCGTCACCTCGTCGTGTCCCAATGCGACCTCCTCGCCCAAACTGCGCCCAATGTCCTTCCCTGCCTTTTTCATGTCCTTCTTCGACGCCACCCTCATCTTTTCCAATTCCCGAGTGGTTTTGTCCCCCATTTCTTTCAATTGGCCACCCATTTTGCTTTCCAATTCATTTTTCACCTCTTCCAATTCCTGGGTGGATTTGTTACCTTGGGCGTCCATTTTGTTTTCCAGCCCCTCCTTCATTTCTTTCATTTCTGCTCTTGATTTGTCCCCCTCCATTTTCATGTCTTCACTCGACTTGACCATAAAGGCCCTCATTTGTGCCATAAATAGGCCCCAGTCCATTGGCACCGCGGGCTCGGCTCTCGCCGCCACGTGAGGCGCCGCCATTTTCTACCCCTGCTGCCGGCCCCTCATCACTTTCCTCCTCTTCTACCGACTCTTCCTGTGGGTCCTGGGTCATTAATTCCTCCTCATCATCTACCTCATCTTCTACCCCCACCGGCATTCGACCGTCTTGGCTAGCCATGGTACGAATTAAATTTGTTTTTAATACTAAATTTCGGTCACTCACAATTTTGGGGCCAATTCGTCCAAAAAAAATTCGTTAGGGTTCCAAATCCCACTGCCGGACACCAATTGTTACGGTAAATATGTACAATTGGTGTCCAAAATTTTGGTGTTCAAATGTTTGTCCAGGGTTCCAAATCCCCACTCCTGACACCAATTGTTACGGTTCTCCGCCGCCCTTCTTACCCTTACCAAGGGGGGATTAATCCCCTTGTTCTTTCTGGGCTTGGTGGGACCGAGAGACTTGAAACGCCTCTTCCGGACAAACGCAAGGTAGGTTTTCGGGACCAAGTCTCGCTCGTACCTAAATCCCTGCGCTGCCACGGAAGCGGGGAAGCAAGCCTCGCACGAGCCACGTGTGAATTGGGTACACCGAGCGGATTGAGTACCACGTGGTCCGGGCAGTTACCGTTGAATATTGGACACCGATTAGAGCGGTTCTATTCGTACCACGCTTAGTCAATGAGGAAATCACAGGAACGATCGAATGGAAAAGGAAGAACACAGGTTTAATTATTATTCCCACACATATGTACAATGATCGGTACGCAGAGAGACAGAGCAGCACTTAGTCAGTCTTATTCTTAACCCTCAGACTCGGGCCCATCACACTCACACAGGGAATTGCAGGCGGAATGCTGTTCAGGCCAAACACGCCGATGTGGTCGTCCAGGAACGGCCCCGTCCGGCTCTCCACGGTCCCAGCACGTACCGCGAAGAAGGCATGCAGGCGGTGGAAGGATCCTCGTAGTGCGTCTCCCGAACAAAAGGCAGCCGATGAGGTAGGAAGGAAAATATGCGTCTCTCAGCGTGGCTGGCGGTTACACAGCGCGCTATCACTCGCGCAGCTCAATGCACTGTACGCGGCTCGGCTCCAAGCTCAACCGAGCATTACTTTATATTAGCGCGTATCGTGGTTCATGCGCATCGTTCGCCGATCGCGTATCTCTCAAAGTCCTCTTCGGCTCACCGCGCTCCTTCAACTTCTCACCTCTTCTGCAACCCACCGCACTGCTGGAACTCAACTCAGGATCTCAACTCTCAACTGCTGGTGCTCAGTCCTTCTACTCGCAAGTCCTCTTGGGGGCTTTGCGCAATGGCTTATATTGATACGCCCCAAACCTTCTCGAACCTTCCAACCACGCCCTGTGATGCAGTGCTGCCGCCACACCCTCTGAGCCCTGATTGGCGACTCGCGCTTACCGTCAGCTCCTCTGCCGCTCTCATTCGGCCCTGCCCTGACCCTCCTTGTTAATTGCCTCGTGTTAATTCGCGCCAAAATGAACCAAAAGGCGGCACAAAGAGGCATGAGGCTAGGGAGGAGGGATAGTCAGTAGAAGTAGAAGTAGGACCTATTCTCCTTACTCTACTAAACGCAGAACTAACATAGGAAAAGGACTAAGCTCACAAATACTAAGAAATAACTATACTATCGCGAGGCTACATGTTGCTTGTGTGACTAACTAGGAGGGGGAATTTTAACCTTTATTATACTGACTGTACAAAACTCAAAACCGCAACAATATGCACATCATTTTGTTTCTCGATGTTATCAAAGATGGCCGACCGGAGGCCATTGTAGTTGTAAAAAAACCCCGATATTGAACACGTCCTCAACCATTTCTCGGTCATGCATTTACTGATCTTGTTAAATTTGGCACACAGATAAATCAATGATGGCTTACATATGCAAGTCAATTTGTTTCAAAATCAGATCTAAGATGGCCGATTGGCGGCCATTTTGTGACCATACTTAAAAGTGTCCCCAACCATTTTTCGACACCCATACACCGATTTTGTTCAAACTTGGCACAAAGACAATACATGGGAGTATACATATGCAGAAGATGTTTTTTTTAATCTGACCAAAGATAGCCGCCTGACGGCTTTTAACTTCATACAGCATAATTATTAAAACCACGGGGGCTATGACATTTTATGTCTTTTACTTCTTCTTGAAATGTGCATTTCATACTTTCTTTTTTACTTCTACTTTTCATCCTAATTCTTAAAGATTTACAAACATCCAAACCCAGCTCCCTTCGCAACATGCACAGCGGTAGGTGCATAGAAAAGCTTGGCAGGGGGCTCCTCCTTCTCACTCCCCATTTCTTTATCTTTCTTTCCCTCTTCCTCATACCCTTTAGGTGCTAACACAAGAAATTGGTAAAACTGAAAATGATGTTCCAGTCCACATTTGCTCGAGTACCACAATAGCATCAGGGCCGTCTTAAGAGCATTGTCGGCCCTGGGCAAAGCAATCCACTGGGGCCCCTTCCCACCCACCCACGGGAATAAAAATGTAAACGGTCAATAAAATTAAACCTATAGATTTGTTGGTACTTTCAACAAAATCAATGTTTAAACATAAAAAAAACATGCTGTAAAACGAGGATTAATCAATACAAACTTTTGAACAATATAACATACACTACCGGTCAAAATTTTAGAACACCTCAATTTTTTCCAGTTTTTATTGAAACTTATGCAGTTTAATGTCAAATGAATAACCTGATATGGTACAAAGGGAAGCAGTAAACTGCTCGAGGTTAAAAAAAAGTTTAGGTTAGCAAAAACGGGAAAATAATGTAAATTGCAGTTATATTATTTTTTAAAAAGGCCTTCTTCAGGGAACAAGTAATGGGTTAACAACTTACAGCTGTTCTGCAGCAATGTAAGTAAATTAAGCCTTGAAAGTTGATGCAAACAATAATTCCTACAGGTGTCCCAACCTCTGCTGATTACTTGATTACAAACCCCCTGTCTGTATAAAAACAGTATTGGAACAGACTGTTATTACACCCTCTGAAGCATTATTTGGACAATATTGCACTGCACGAAGTAGTACATTGGCAACTGGAGGAAACTCTGACAGGAAGAGGTCTGGCAGACCCAAAGCCACAACAGAATCATAAGACAAGTTTCTGAGAGTCAACAGCTTGCGTGATCGGCAGCTCACAGGACAACAGCTTCAAGCACAGCTTAACACTGGTCAAAGTAAACAAGTCTCAGTTTAAACCGTGAAGAGAAGACTTCGAGCTGCAGGTTTGACAGGTCGAGTGGCAGTAAGAAAGCCATTGCTAAGATGGCAAAATAAGAAAAAGAGGCTTGCCTGGGCCATGAAGCACCGCCAGTGGACGACTGAAGACTGGAAGAAAGTCTTATGGACCAATTAATCAAAATTTGAAATATTTGGTTCATCACGCAGGGTTTTTTAGTCCAGGCCCTGCTCATAACCCCGTATACAACTCATCCGCAAGAGATTTTGAAACTTGATTTGAGTTATTGGACCATTTTCCTTTAAAAACCACACAGGTGCTTCTTCGGAACCGGCTGCGAATGGCCGCTAGGGGTGAAAATTCTAGATGGCCGCCAGTAGCCATATTGAAAATATAAATTTTGAACCACTCACCATAGAAGTATGTGTAATACCTTGTTTTATGGATTTTTGGGTGTGGGGAATCCATTTGTGACATCATTTTCATGATTGAAGGCCAGGGTCACATGCTAAGGTCAAGGTCAAGGTCAGAAATCACAAAAAACAACCAAAATCGCAGTTTCACAGACATCGAGAAGCAAACTATCAAAGTTTGATGAGTGATATAATTACTGATGTTTTGCAACTTAACTGACTGTGGGAATAAGTGTAGGCCATGTAGTTTTTTCAAATCTTGTTATTTTACAACTTCTCATTTTATTTGTCTCACAATATCGTAAGCATACACATTGTTCACTTTTGAATTGGAACATTTTAATCATTCTTTTGAACACACAATCTGAAAAAAAATAAAAAATAGCGACATTACAGTGCCATATAATACCTGCATATAAGCCATATTCCTTATAATTATGACTAAAAATGAATGGTATATGAGTCAGATGCCCAGACGAGAGAGCTGAGGTGGGAACTTGGCATTTGTTTATTTATTCACCCAGATGGGCTCAACAACCTTCTTATGGCAGTAGATCACACACATAACTTCTGCTGCTTTGCAGGAACAACGCTTTGAGTTACACTTCCCACTACAGCCACACAGGGTCAGAATTTTGGTGGGGATCGGCTTCAGAGACTTAAGGGGCAGGAGCGTGCCGTCTTGGTTGATCCAACCATAATGAATAGGGTCAGGCTGTCTGGCATCAGCTAGCAAGGTCAAGGCATTCCGGATCACGTAGAATGCTTAAAATGTTTAAAACATGGGAATTCTTCCGGATTTGTAGATAATTAGACTCTTCAACTCAACTTCAACAAGAAGTGCGTGACGTCATTCAACAAATGGCAATCGGGATGCGCAGTGAAACTTGTTTGTATTTTACACAGTGAATAAATGAGTGGAAATCTTAATGAAATAAGGTTAATGCATATAATACCATTTGCATATAAAATGAAATGTAATCTGCTACAGTCATATTTCGTAACTTAATCCCAGGCCTTTCCAGCGAGAGGTCGAATAATTATCCACTCTGCCAAGAGATCTCTCATAAACAATCTGACAGCATGGTGCCCCTAGAATCGTGGGGCCCCTGGGCAGCTTGGGGCCCCTGGGCAACTGCCCAGTGTGCCCATGCCTTAAGACGGCCCTGAATAGGATTGTTTACATGGAGACTGCCATATTGTTAAGCGGTGATGAGCACTCCATGCCATTGGAGCATGTGCTTGAGCGCTTTGAATCAAGTAAACCGTTTGGCAAGCGAAAAGCAAGCCCCAGCTTCGATGTTAGGAAACTCTGCAGAGAAGCAAAGTTGGTGTCATTGAATCCTTTGACTATAGTGTACACTGTTGTAAGAAGTCAAATCCACAACATTGTCCTAATAGTAGGTTTAATGCAAATTCGATCTCTGGCAACACCTGTAAAATACGATCATGCCATATATCAGGATTATATAATCAAGGAGAAGTCCAGCAATTAACAATCAGTGCAAGCAAGCCTGGATCATCTAAATATATGCACCATTCGAGTCTACGCTGTCACACAGATTATATGTCTCAGGAATGATCCGGAGCGATGGTCGTCCGAGTTCTTATAGACGCCTCTCAGTGGTTGGAGAGAGCGTAACACCTGGGTTCAATTTAGTTACAATTTCATTACATTCTCCCCGCCATTAAAACTACACTTCCGCTAAGGCAGGAATCAAGCACGCAGCAGCATAATAGTAGGGGCAGCAGTTGTCCGTCCATGTCAGTCGGTCCAACCGTAGCGATCGGGCGACGAATCTCCCTACCGGCACGAGTCCGGAAACTACCGGGTTCTACATCCCCAAGACCGGAGTCCACTGCGTCGGAGTAGCCGCCTAAGTCAGGTGACAGAGGTGGCACCACAGGGCCTACAGGTTGGGGTGCGTTTAGCGGTGAGAAGGCCGACAGATACTCCACAGGCGGAGCAACAGGAGAGTCCATGGACTCGTAAATTGTTTCGTCAATTTCCCCGCAAGGGGCCAGGTGGCGTACGGAGACTGTTGACTCGCGTCCATCAGACATCAACACACGATCATGCTCGGGATTAGCTTGGAGTACCTGCACCTTATCCACTCGTGGATCATACTTACTCATGCGAACTGCACATTTGAGGAAAGCCGGTCACGGCTCAGCAAGCCAACTAGGTAAAGATCGGGTACTACCCGAACTCCTCGGGTGATGAAACATCCGTTCGTGGGGAGTTTGATTGGTAGCCGTACACAGTAAAGTCCTGATCGAGTTCAGTGCCACGGGTAGCGACCAAGCCCATTTGTCTAGGCCTCGGCTGAGGGACTTAAGGCTCAGCGTAAAGGCTCTCCATATAATACCATTGAAGCGTTCGACCTGTCCATTCGCCTGCGGCCTATACCGGAGTGGTATCGGTAGAAGCGACATTATGCTGGAGTAAGAAGTTCCTCACTTCCTGGGACAGGAACACCGTGCCTCAATCGGTATGCACGTAGGCCGGATTTCCAAACATAGAAAACAAGTTCTGCAGGCACCGGATAACTGTGGCGGCTGTCATATCTACGCACGGGAAAGCAAAAGGGAATCTCGAGAACTCATCAACGATCGTGAGCAGGTAATGAGAGTTACTCGAAGCCGGTGACGCCGGCAGTGGTCCTTTGAAATCCATCGCCAATCTCTCCCACGGCCTAGTAGCTCGGACCAGCGTTCCCATAGGAGGGTTGTAGAAGCGCGGTTTGAGTACAGCACATACAGAACAAGTGCGACAGATCTGACGAATATCCTCAACCGAGTAGGGCAAGTTACGACTATGCACAAAATGAGCGAAACGTGTCACCCCGGGATAGCACAAGGTGTCGTGCAAAACACGCAGGTCCTCAAAAGATATGAGGCTCGCACACGTCGCCGCCACGATAAGGCGTCGGCAACCAGGTTATCCCTCCCGGGGCGATATTTGATTGTGCAGCAGAAATCGGCGAGTTCGATCCGCCAGCGAGTGATTTTCTCATTCTTAATGCGTTGAGCATGCTGGGTGTCGGACATAAAAGCAACGCTCTGTTGGTCCGTGATCATTTGGAAGCATCTTCCGAGCAAATAGGGACGCCATCGCCGGATCGACTCGACGATGGCATATGCCTCCTTTTCGACAGACGAATGTCTCCGCTCAGCGGAGGAGAGAGTTCGCGAAAAGAAGGCCACAGGGCGCCCCCCTTGGGAGAGAGTTGCAGCTATCGCATGATCCAATGCATCACTTTCCAAAACAAAAGATTTATTTTCATCAATCGTCCCCACAGCGGCGCCAGCGATGTCGGACTTAAGGCTATGGAAAGCGGCCTTGGCGGCAAGGCTCATGGGGAACGCTTCGCAGTCCACAAGTGGGCAGAGCTTCACAGAGAAATTTTGTACCCACTTAGAATAATGAGCAAACAACCCGAGAGCATGCTTCAACGAAGCACGATCGCAGGGCGGGGCCATGTCGAGCAAGGGTCGCAGACACTCCTTATCCGGAGCGACAGAGCCGTGGGTCACGGTGTACCCCAGAAGATCTATTGTGCGAGCAGAGTAGCGACATTTAGCCTCATTCATAGTTAAGCGATACCTCTGCGTGACCTCGAGGAAGCGCTTCAGATTAGCATCATGATGTTCCTGGTCATACCCACAAACCGTTAGATTATCCAGATAAACGAAGACATCTGTCAAGTTCTCCTTAGTGATGAGGTCGTCCATAGCCCTCTGAAAACAAGAGACCTCGTTCGTGACCCCAAAAGGTAGCCGCGTGAACTGGTATAACCTCTGACCCGATTCAAATGCTGTATAGATGCGATCTGCCTCGGAGATGGGGATTTGATGATACGCACTACGCAGATCGAGAGTGCTATAGACCGAATACTGTGCCACCTGTCAAACCAGGGAGTCCATTCCCGGGAGTGGATAGGCGTCCAGCTGTGTAAACCGATTAATCGTCTGCGAATAGTCGATTACCATGCGTTTGTGATGCGATTCGCTTCGTACCACCAGAACTTGGGCCCGCCATGGCGACCGACTAGGTTCTATGATACCTTCCTTTAGTAGCTGTGCCGTTTCTTCCGCAATGAATTGTGTGTCAGCTCATGAGTAGCATCGCGATTTAACCATGACAGGTGTACAGTCCATGGTCATATTGAGGAACAGCGACAGTGGCTCAATTTCCATCCCTGCAAGAGCACACACAGCAAGAGTATCAGTACCACCAAATTCCATTTCCAAACGTCCATGTCGCTTGAGAAAATCATGTCCGAGCAAAACTTCTGCACATAATGCTGGTAAGACCATTAGATGCACATCCGGAAACATTCGACCCTGAATCACAAGCTTCAGTCGACATTCCCCTTTTGTGCTAAGCCATAGCCCCTGAGAGGCCATAAATATTCGGTGTCTTGTCCCAAGAATTGGCCATCCATGTTTCTGCACAAGTCGAAAATCAACATAACTATCCGTGGATCCCGTGTCGATTAAAGCATTAGCAAAAATCCCTTCGATCATGAGTGGGATTATAGCACGAGCCAGGCCAGGTGGACCTGTAGTTATCGAGTCGTCAAGGCGAGGCGCTAGTGCCTCGTGTGTGGATCCAACACCAGCTAACATCTTTCGTGTCGTTGAAGTCATTTGTAGGCCAGTCGTGCCGCCTCCAGAGAGCGCTCGTGCCACGCGTGAAGTTCCCAGCTTTCGTGCCATTAAAGTAGCTTGTAGGTCGTTCGTGCCGCCTCCGGAGAGCGCTCGTGCCACGCGCGGAGTTTCAAAGCCAGCAATAACCGATCGGGTGGCCGATCCCGGAAGTTGGCAGGGTGTCGGAATAATGCCCGCCAAGAACGGTCGAACCGCGTACTGAAGTGTTTGCGCCACTTGTTTAGTCGGCGCGGCAAGTCTCATCAAGGTCGAGCTCACAGCTCGGGGCCCACAGAGAGGGGTGATCCCCATCAAAGTCGGGCGAGGCGCGCCGCGTGCCGTTCGTACCGCTGGCTCGGAGATAAGCACATTCATCGTCGAGCGGGCTCGCTTGCCTCGCGACGCTCGGCAAACTTTTGCAAAATGTCCCGTCTTTGTGCACAAATGACACCGCATCTTTAGCAGGGCAAACAGACCTGGGATGATTCCGATTCCTGCAGAAATAGCACGTAGCATTACTTCCGGACTTGGGTCCAGCTGCAGCAGCCACCATCAAGCCCGGATCGGGATCCTCGGGAGTGGCCGGGGTCTCCGATTCCGGCGGAGGTGCCGAGGCTGCATCCACGACCTCGGCGGTAGCTCTCTCCGGTCGGGTCTGTCGAGATGTCCCCGCAGTGACGTATGGGCGTTCATACGCGTCGGATTGTTCCCCTGCTTCGGTATACACGTGAGATAACCAGAGTGCTTCGGCTAGTGTCAAATCGGCTTCTTCAAGTAGTCTCTGTCTGACGACCGGTGACCGAAGACCTGCGACGAAAGAATCGCAGACAAGGTCATCGCAGACTTCATGGGTGCGTACCACAGGGGTACTCTCCTTCAGTAGGCGTCGGAGGTCTTGAGCAAATTGATCTAAAGTCTCCGTGGGTTGTTGTCGTCGAGTCGCAAGCAAATGTCGTGAATAGACCACGCTTCGTTTTTTTATGTAGATACACTTCAGCTCAGCCACAGTTGCATCGAATATCTCACATTGTTCAATTGCCATGTACACGGCATGGTGCACCTTTGATTGCAGCACAGCGAGTTTTGTTTCAATGGTGACGGCCTCCTGAGCATTGAACTGGTTATTCAAGATTTTCAGCCAATGTGTCAGTTCGGCAGCCGCGTCCGTCGCCTGAGGGTCTGCTCCGAAGATTGGCACTTGGATCATCTTATGAGCCATGTCGTACTCGTTCGTGTCCCGTACTCGTTCAGGACGAAGAGAGGAATTTGCATTAATTGTTGTAAGAAGTCAAATCCACAACATTGTCCTAATAGTAGGTTTAATGCAAATTCGATCTCTGGCAACACCTGTAAAATACGATCATGCCATATATCAGGATTATATAATCAAGGAGAAGTCCAGCAATTAACAATCAGTGCAAGCAAGCCTGGATCATCTAAATATACGCACCATTCGAGTCTACGCTGTCACACAGATTACATGTCTCAGGATTGATCCAGAGCGATGGTCGTCCGAGTTCTTATAGACGCCTCTCAGTGGTTGGAGAGAGCGTAACACCTGGGTTCAACTTAGTTACAATTTCATGACATACACAACAATACAATACCCTAATTTTGTATTACAGCTTTCCGACCATCAATATATGTATCTTCCATTTAAACAAGCGTTACGCCTAGGCCCCCCGTCGGTGAAGTGATGTGAGTTGACAAAGTGGAAGACACAGAAAACCTGGACAAGTCGATTATATTTGCGAGTGGGTTGGAGACACACCCACCCACCAGATTAGAAGTTAGTAGTTCGTTTATTTTTCAAGATATTCCGCTCACAAGGTTCAGACATATATGGTGGCGGCCATCTTGGATTTTGACGTGGCAACCCAATTTTCAATAGCGTTCTTCCTTATGCCTAGATACACCCACACACCAGATTAGAAGTTGGTACTTCGCTTATTTTTCAAGATATTTCGCTCACAAGGTTCAGACATACATGGCGGTGGCCATCTTGGATTTTGACGTGGCGATCCAATTCTCAAAAGCGTTCTTCCTTATGCTTATACACCCACACACCAGATTAGAAGTTGGTACTTCGCTTATTTTTCAAGATATTTGGCTCACAAGGTTCAGACATAAATGGCGGCGGCCATCTTGGATTTTGACGTGGCGACCCAATTTTCAATAGCGTTCTTCCTTATGCCTAGTTGCACCCACACACCAAATGAGAATTCGATCCTTCGCTTACGCACGCACGCACGCACGTCCGCACGCACGGACGCAGGGGAAATACATAGTCCCCCTTTCACTCGGGGAACCCCTTGCGACGTGCGTGCGTGCGACGGGGGACAACAAGTAAAAAACCCCTTATCCCAGAAAGAAAATCCATACCTGTTTATCCCATTAATTTAGGAGCATGCCACTGGAAACCCAGCATATTTTTGGGGCCCAATTCTGCTCCTTACTCTCTTGGGATCAGATGGAGATTGCCTGTTAATTTTGTTGAACAGGTAAAGGACTCACGTGGTAATCATTATGGCGAAGTATGTGTTTGAGGATTGTCTCAATTTAACGAAATATTCTCCATGCAGCTTTTACAGTCGTTAAAAGCACTACTAGTGAGGTCACAAGGTAAGTAATTTCTATTTTTTTTTAAATTCCGTGAATGACAGTGAAGTTTGAGAGAAAGTGTAAGTTGGTGACACAGGTTAAAATACTGGAGAGAGAAGTATTTTTTTATGGAGGTCTGGGTGAAAGGCAGAACTAAAGGATATATTAGTGCAAAGGTAAAGTGGTGGCCTCATGATGACACGATTCTTTCCCAGGGGTCATGGGTTAAATCTCACTGAAAATAGCAATATTAAGGGTTTGCATTTTAATTCTTTGTATAATTGCCACGCTGGTTCCTGATTGTCAATTTATTATGAAGCCAACTTTGCTCAATAATGGCCTGCAAGTGGGGATGATAACTTGCGTGTTCTGCTCTATATGAAACATATAGATTATGGAATGACTCAGATGTGACGAACCAAACGTAATATTCCTGAGTATGCATTTTCTTATAACTCTTTTAAAAGATCCGGATCACAGGCTATTGAATACATTATGAATCCAGCATGACCGCTAGTCTGAGAAAATTCGAATTATGTAGGAATGGGATTTCTAGCCTGAAACCTATTCAAGTTTGTAGATTAAGTGATTTTCAACAAAAATGTGCATAGAATTGCAAACACAAAACATCTTTCAACAATTCTCAATCCATTTTTTTTCAAAAATGAAAAGATATCTTATCCTTGAATATATAGTCCTTATAATTGCACCCTCGTAGATTGGAACTGAGGTCGAACTGCTGCGAGCAACTTACACACCTCGGCCACCAAAGATATAATAATTCATTAAGATCTTGGTAAACAATGCTCTAAAATCTAAATACGGATTATGCATGTCAGGAAATGTCTATACCAACTCAACTCCTCCAACTTATTAAAGGGAATGAATATTCCGTTTAATTAAAGGACACAAGTCGACCACGCATCGCATGTATGAACTTATCGAAGACAGACGGAATTTGAGAAATTCTCCACAAGGTTCTTCAGCATCCGGTGATGCGATTCACATCAATTAAGCATTCCTTCTGAGCCATGAACAGTTTTATGTTGTATATGGAGCAATGTCAAATTAAATATTCATCAGAACGAATATGGCAGTCAGCTTGCATCACCATCATGACTGCCTTAAGCAACTTTCTTCCTTCGTCCCCACAGCCCCACACTCGACCATAAAGCCCAACATCCCATCTCACCATTCCTTCTTCTTTTCTGGAGCTCCAGCCAATGTACGCTAGTCATTAATTTTCCATATTTCCCGCATTTATTTTCCTTGGAGTAGTTTGCCTTCAACATCTTCCTTATGTTGTATGACATTCTTACAACACACACACACCCACACACACACATATATATATATATATATATATACACAGACTTGGCATTTATTATGGAATATTTTTATTGTGGGGGTGAACTTACTTTTCAAGATGTCTTAGAACCAAAAGTTCATTGGAATTATGTTGAAATTATTCTAGATTTTGTTAATGTGACCTTTAAAAGAAACAAAAACCACATTTGACATTTCGAAACAAATAAATTGATCCTTGAAAGTGATGTAAACTGATATCGAACTCAATTCATGGACAGTACAGTGTTAAACTTCTGTACGTTTTCCAGAAGTATCTCTTTATTTTGCACATTAGCCAAATTTTTTTTAACAAAAACAAAAGTTAAATTACGACTGGGATTACCGACTAAAATTACAGTTCAGTACTTCGTGTAACCCCCACGAGGATTCAGGAGAGCACGTACACGTTAAGGCATGCTGTTCACGAGATTTGCCAAGGTTTGGACAGGAATCGCTTGCCATGCAGTGACAATAGCCTGCTGCAATTCACGCACAGAGGTCGACTGCTGGTCCAAGTGGTCGATTTGACGCGTTAATTCTGCCCACAAGTTCTCTATCGGATTCATATCCGAGGACATGGCAGGCCACTCCAAATGCTCTACACCACGGTCAGCAAGAAAGTGTTGAATCATGCGAGCATGATGAGGCCGTGCATTGTCATCTTGGAAGACAAAGTTTCCTCGAAAGGCTGCACGAGCAAATGGAAGCAATGTTTCTTCCAGAATGGTCCTGTACTTGAACTGGTTCAGGTTTCCATTCAGAACAACCAGGTCAGTTTTGCCCCCTGCATGAAAAGCAGCCCAAACGGTCACCCCACCACCTCCAGCTTGGACTCTTGGCACTATACAATCTTTGATGTAGGGTTCATGCACTTGTCTGCGCACTTGGACGCGGCCATCTTGACGATAGACCAGAAATCTAGACTCGTCACTGAAGATCACATGATTCCAGTGTCCTGGCTGCCATTGACGGTGCTCTCTGGCCCACTGCAATCGGCGCTGGCAGTGTTGTCTGGTCAGGCATGGCTTTCTCAGGGGACGCCTGGCACGATAGCCTGCTTGAACCAGTCGTTGGTTGACTAGCCTTCTGGATACAGGCACATTTGTCAGTTGCTGCCACTCAGCCCTAAGCCGATTTGCTGACTTGGTATGGCCATTGCGGACTAACCGGTGCAGCTGGCGATCATCCCTCCTTGTGGTTCAGCGGGGACGTCCTGGCCTCGGTATTAGAGTAGGGACACCCCTCTGAGCATTTCGTTTCAGGATCTTTGACACCTGACCTTGAGTGCTGCCATACTGCCGAGCAATAGCACGCTCTTTCATGCTGTAATTTCGTAAAGCCACCACTCCATGACAAACAGCATTGTCGAGTTGACGGACCATCTCCAGAGGAAGCGGCAATAACTTTTGGAGACGTACAGCAGTTGTTTTCCACTAATACAGAACGTAACAACCCTTGTATACCCGACTGTGAAGCCAATCGTCAAATGCACCTGTCCGTACATTTTGCCACGCCACCTGTGATATAATCCTGTTGTTGACTTCTTGCTGCGACAGACAATCAGTGACATGGTTCTTTTAACAAATAAATCACCAAAGTGTAAAAGAAACTCACCAGATTGATATCCTGAGTTAAGAAAGTAAACCCAAGTCAAGAAAAAAAAAAATCTTCCATATTAAATGCCAAGTCTGTGTGTGTATATATATATATATGTATATATATATATATATATATATATATATATATATATGTATATATATATATATATATATATATATATATATATATATATATATATATATATATATATATATATCTGTGCGGTGTCTGTGTTGTCTTGTCTTGTCTCTGAACTACTGTCACTGTGAGGTGTTTTGAATTACATGGTAGTGAAGTGTTTTTAATTACTTGGTGGTGAGGTGTTTTGAATTATGTGGTAGTGAGGTCTTTTGAATTACGTGGTGGTGAGGTGTTTTGAATTACGTGGTGGTGAGGTGTTCTGAAATACGTGGTGGTTAGGTGTTTTTAATTACGTGGTGGTGAGGTGTTTTTCATTACTTGGTGGTGAGGTGTTTTTCATTACTTGGTGGTGAGGTTTTTTGAATTACGTGGCGGTGAGGTGTTTTGAATTATGTGGTGGTTATTTGTTTTGAATTACGAGGTCGTGAGGTGTTTTGAATTACGTGGTGGTGAGGTGTTTTGAATTACATGGTGGTGAGGTGTTTTGAATTACGTGGTGGTGAGGTGTTTTGAATTACTTGGTGGTTAGGTGTTTTGAATTACGTGGTGGTTAGGTGTTTTGAATTACGTGGTGGTGAGGTGTTTTGAATTACATGGTGGTGAGGTGTTTTGAAATACGTCGTGGTGAGGTGTTTTGAATTACTTGGTGGTGAGGTGTTTTGAATTACGTGGTGGTGAGGTGTTTTGAATTACGTGGTGGTGAGGTGTTTTGAATTACGTGGTGGTGAGGGGTTTTGAATTACGTGGTGGTGAGGGGTTGTGAATTACGTGGTGGTGAGGTGTTTTGAATTACGTGGTGGTTAGGTGTTTTGAATTATGTTGTGGTGAGGTGTTTTGAATTACTTGGTGGTGAGGTGTTTTGAAATATGTGGTGGCTAGGTGTTTTTAATTACGTGGTGGTGAGGTGTTTTTAATTACTTGGTGGTAAGGTGTTTTGAATTACGTGGTGGTGAAGTGTTTTGAATTATGTGGTGGTTAGGTGTTTTTCATTACTTGGTGGTGAGGTTTTTTGAATTACGTGGCGGTGAGGTGTTTTGAATTATGTGGTGGTTATTTGTTTTGAATTACGAGGTCGTGAGGTGTTTTGAATTACATGGTGGTGAGGTGTTTTGAATTACGTGGTGGTGAGGTGTTTTGAATTACGTGGTGGTGAGGTGTTTTGAATTACGTGGTGGTTAGGTGTTTTGAATTACGTGGCGCTTAGGTGTTTTGAATTACGTGGTGGTTCGGTGTTTTGAATTACGTGGTGGTGAGGGGTTTTGAATTACTTGGCGGTGAGGTGTTTTGAAATACGTCGTGGTGAGGTGTTTTGAATTACTTGGTGGTGAGGTGTTTTGAATTACGTGGTGGTGAGGTGTTTTGAATTACGTGGTGGTGAGGTGTTTTGAATTACGTGGTGGTGAGGGGTTTTGAATTACGTGGTGGTGAGGGGTTTTGAATTACGTGGTGGTGAGGGGTTTTGAATTACGCGGTGGTGAGGTGTTTTGAATTACGTGGTGGTTAGGTGTTTTGAATTATGTTGTGGTGAGGTGTTTTGAATTACTTGGTGGTGAGGTGTTTTGAAATATGTGGTGGCTAGGCGTTTTTAATTACGTGGTGGTGAGGTGTTTTTAATTACTTGGTGGTAAGGTGTTTTGAATTACGTGGTGGTGAAGTGTTTTGAATTATGTGGTGGTTAGGTGTTTTGAATTACGTGGTGGTGAGGTGTTTTGAATTACTTGGTGGTGAGGTGTTTTGAAATACGTGGTGTTTAGGTGTTTTGAATTATGTGGTGGTGAGGTGTTTTTAATCTCATGGTGGTGAGGTGTTTTTAATTACATGGTGATGAGGTGTTTTGGATTATGTCGTGGTGAGGTGTTTTGAATTATGTGGTGGTCAGGTGTTTTTAATTTCGTGGTGGTCAGGTGTTTTGAATTACGTGGCTGTGAGGTGTTTTGAATTTCATGGTTGTGAGGTGTTTTTCATTACGTGGTGGTGAGGTGTTTTTAATTATATGGTGGTCAGGTGTTTTTATTTATATGGTGGTCCGGTGTTTTTAATTACGTGGTGGTGAGGTGTTTTTAATTACGTGGTGGTGAGGTGTTTTTAATTACGTGGTGGTGAGGTGTTTTGAATTATGTGGTGGTGAGGTGTTTTGAATGACGTGGTGATGAGGTGTAATCATTCCAAACTTCCAGTCTGCACCTACCCCTCCTGTATATGTATGTGCTGAGAGTTTTTTTTTTGAACATTTATATGAAAATTTTCAACCTAAATCTTCAACCTAAATTGTTTATAAAAATGTAATATCACAAACACTACAAATAGGTTTGTGCAAAATAATTGTATTATGATTGGTGTAAATCATGACAATACAGCAACCCAGGTACAGTCATTATCCTCAGCTAAAACAAGCCCGTTCCTCTGTAACGACGCGTGGTGAGGCGAGCCAAGCAAGTATATGTGAGGGGGTGTGAGGAGGGGCAATTCAATTGAGATGGATAAGAGTTTTGATTGAAAAAGAATAGGGAAGAGCAAGGAGAAGAGGTTGAAAGGAGATAGGAGTAAGCGGAGGCCGAAGAGGCTGGCGCATATATGGCAAATGCGTGTTTGGATTGGTTAGGGGAGGAGGGCAGTGGTCAGTCAATATTTACAACATAGGCTTGCATCAGAAATTTATACATTGCCCTTATGAGGATGTCAAATGTCACAAAAACCCGACCAATCCAATTGTTTATATTCCACTGCAGAATTGTAAACGTTCTTTCTTCTGGCCTTGCGGCCTGTTTGCATAGGAGTTTCGCAAACTTTATGGTAAACACGTGGGCAAAGATGTTGTTCTTATTGAATGCAGTCAACGAGCCTGCCTCTGCATTAAAAGTTACAATTGAAAACTGCTTCGTGAATTTACAATGTCAAGAGCATCCTGTATGGGGTAATAAATAACTAAATGGGCAGATAAATAAATAAATAAATAAACAAACATCGTGTATCGTGTGCTGATGCTCTCTACAATGTTGCTGAAATCCCTCGGATGTGAATGAATAATGGATGAAGGAAGAGAGAGAACCAAGTTTCCCTCCCCGTTCTGATGGCTCCACAAAGGACCTTCAAGGCACACTGTTATAATGAGCATTTCTTTCTGTTGATAATCATCAATACTGTGATTATTATCTAATACTAGTATAAAATCCCGTCAAAAATGACCGCTTGGAACAGGTTATTTGACGGTGCAGCCTCGTGAGCGTGCCAAAGTCTGAAGCCTCGGCCTAGTGTCATGTGTGCTTATATATATTTTATTTATTAGACTAGTACACCCGCTCACTATAGGAGTGGCAGGGGGTCATGTTATTGTCATAATTATTATTACTATGACTTGTGTTCGATCAGGTCATTGAAAAGATAAAAACCATGCCTCGCCATTCAAAATTCCCGAAAATAAAATTTACTTCCGTCAGGATGTTGGGCCCTGGGTGCCCTATCGCAAGTCAAAAAACCTCTTGGGGAGGGGAGATATTGTTTCCTAATATTATGCTATTGTCATAAGGGTTGTTATTACATTTGTTATTAGAAGCGGCTTTGGAAAAATGCCATGAAAAAAGCAATGGAAGGACTCCACGTTAGCGGCAGGAAGGGTCGTGTTATTACCCATTATGGGGTATATAGACTACAGTAGATCTTCGATCAGGTGGGTTCTTCGATGTGAACAAAAATAGACCATCGTGAACACACATTGGTGTTAAAAGATTGGCCTTTAAAACCTACTCTTATGAAGGGGGACAAACATCTGTACAAACATACAAACTGATATTGTGTTTTACACGGTAGATTATCAAAAACGTTAGTTATAGCGCTGTGAAACAAGTTACCGGCTAAAATGATCGGGGATGCCCCCCGTGTTTGGTTGAGTCACTTGTTTTTGTGCAGATGCTGTGATCTTTTTCAGAGATTTTTTGGGAAAACCACATTTCCAAGCTGGCCTCCAAAGCCAGTCGCCGACTGGGCATCCTCCGTCGTGCGAAGTCCTTCCTTGGCACACCTGAGCTCCTCACCACATACAAGGCTTTCATCCGCAGCTCAATGGATTACTGCTCTCCCCTCTGGGCTGGTGCCCCTGCCTCACACCTAGCTCGGCTTCATGCTGTTGAAACCAAAGCGTTCAGAATCATTGGATTCTCCTGTGATGAAGCTAACTCCAAGGGCCTTTCACTCACAAGGGCAGGTTGGTGGTCTTTGTCTTCTACCGAATCCTCTCCAGCCTTGCTCCCCCAGCTCTCTCTGTGCTCTGTCCCCCAAATATTCCTACAGGTCGCACAAGATCTGCCAGCAACCCTCTTATGGTTAAACTGCCAAAATCTAGGCTCTCTGCTCACCTTCACTCCTTCATTCCCCTTTTCTCCCACCTCTGGAACAAACTCCCTCACTCCCTTCAATCCCACTCCACCCTCCAGGTCTTTAAAACAGCTGTTCACCAACATCTCTTATCTTTCCCCATCCAAAACCTTGATCTTTTCTATCCCCACTAATTTCACCCCAAATACACTTTTTTGAAATTCCAACTTCTTTCCTGGAAGTCCTTGCAGTGTTCATATGTTTTATACGTCTCCCACTTACCCCCAAGCCCTCCCCCTCCCACATTTCTCTCGATGTCGCTGCTCTCAAATGTTGTGTTTGTGTTCTTCCCCCTTTCTCCCCATCGTGTCTACCGCTCCCCTTATTTTGTGTTTTATGTGTCGGTTTGACTTTTTGTGTGATTAATGTTAGCTTTTTCACGAGCCTCGATCTTGTACACAAAAAAAAAGAAAAAAAAAAAGAAGAGATGAGCAATTTTTTGATTTTTCAACTTCCCCCAATGCGTCCTAAAGCAGTGGTTTTCAACTTTTTTTTACTGATGGCACCCTGAACTCTTCCATCTTATTCTGTGGCACCCCTATTCAAATTTCTATTTGTGCAGTTGCCTGAAGAACATCGATGGTCCACCCACCGATTTACTAATACACAGAGTCCGTCCGTCCATCTGTCCAAACATCCAATCAAAAAACACATTTTGACTATTTAGTATATATATTAAGACAATAATCCTGGATGAACGTTTGCGTGGTGGAGGTCCCGGGCACATGCCACAGTTTCCCTTTTTTTTTTTCTTTCTTTTTTTGTACACAAGATCGAGGTTCGTGTAAGAGCTAACATTGATGACAAAAAAAAAAAAAACGGACACATAAGACAAAATAAAGGGAGCGGGAGACAAGTTGGGGCAGTTTTCCTCAAAATCAAGACCCTAAAATCTCAAGGTGGAGCCCCCTGAACCGATAAGCCAAAACCAGGCTTGTCCTTTTTGATGGTTTTTACTTATGCAAGAACTCTTTGAAATGAACTGATGGGTTTTTCTTTTTTAAGATGCCAACATTTGTCGAGCATTTGTTTGTTTTCTCCTTATTCGGTCCCAAAATTGCTTATTAATTGTCATACCGACTGAGCTTAAAACTTTTGTCCAGGAATGGTTGTTGATGTAAATTTTTGCAATGTCAAGATAAGGGTTCACCCTTCAAATTTGGGTGGTGACTATTGTCATATGAGCCGACATAATTCTCTGTTTTAGTCTAAAAAAAAAAAGGAGCAAGAAAGGAAGCAGCATTTACTACCACCAAGCAGTTCCGAAAATCAGGTAAAATATTCAGAATCGATGAAAATATAAAACTCAGACGAAGAAGGCTCATACAGTCATGGCAAAATGACGATATGTTAGCAATGTCATAATATACATTATTTATTTCACACCCCATAAAGTCAAAATGATGGATGACCAACACTGACTGTTACTCAGGAGTGACATTGAGGATAACCTATAAAGGGATATAAAAATGTCGGTGTCTCAAACAGCCTCTGACAGTCTAGTCTCACCTTATCGTGTCAGGGTTGTTCTCACTAAACAGGTGTAGAGGTGAAGGGTGAATCACTGGCGCCTTATAAACCAGTTGCTTCAGGCAGATGGGGTTTGTTAGCCTTGGTAGGCAGCTCATAGAGGAGAAGGGAACTGAATTACAAGCGTTACGCCTAGGTCCCCCGTCGGTGAAGTGATGTGAGTTGACAAAGTGGAAGACGCAAGGCGGCCATCTTGGATTTTGCCGTGGCGACCCAATTTTCAATAGCGTTCTCCCTTATGCCTAGATACACCCACACACCAGATTAGAACTTAGTAGTTCATTTATTTTTCAAGATATTTCGCTCACAAGGTTCAGACATATATATGGTGGCGGCCATCTTGTATTTTGACGTGGCAACCCAATTTTCAATAGGGTTCTTCCTAATGCCTAGATACACCCACCCACCAGATTAGAAGTTGGTACTTCGCTTATTTTTCAAGATATTCTGCTCACAAGGTTCAGACATATATGGCGGTGGCCATATTGGATTTTGACGTGGGTTGCACCGACACACCAAATTAGAATTCGGTCCTTCGCTTATGCACGCACGTACGCATGCACGCACGTCCGCACGCACGGACGGAGGGGAAAACCACAGTCCCCCTTTCGCTCCGCGGTGCGACGGGGGACAATAAAGCTGCATTTTTTTTTCCCCCAGTTTCAGTAAATGAACAAGCAACACCTTGTCCTTCCTTATTCCACATTCAGATATTCAAAAAAGATCCTTGCCATTATCAAAAAAGAAATTTTGATCAATTTTCCACAATACGTAATTTTTAGTTCGGAACATTGTTGTTAGATCGAGTACATAATTTGCATAAACAAAGTGAAAATACCACATTCACATAAACCCTTCTTCCAGCGATGAAGGGCTAATGCTCAAAACGTCAGCACAACTTACTTTCCTTGCAGCAGAACTTGCCAACCGACCATTGATCAAAACGATAGTGACCTGTCCACCTATGAAAACCGACAGGAACATCGACGACTTCTTTCACTTTAAAGCCCTGATAGGCACAAATATCACATATTACAACAAATGTAAAATACCTGAATGTACCTGAGAATGTAATAGGTGCCACAAGGTCTAATCAGCTATCGATCAATATTCATTCCACTTAATACATTCATCAATCACATTTTGTGTTGGTGTAAAATATATATAATACCGTCGTCCAAATTTCTTGTCATACTATGAACCAGCAAATAGCATCAAGGAAAGATTCTCCAATTATAATAAATTTCTTCAATATAGATTAAATTATCGCTTGGCTAAGAAGAAACGGATAAATCATGAAAATCACAAAACATACAAGAAGATAAAATATTACCGATATAAACTCCAACTGAACTGAATGTTCTTTGGAAATATCAGTAAAAACAAGGAAAATAACAAGCATGTTGAGAAGGAAATTATCAGATGAACAAAATAATCTTCACTTGTGTTTGCTGATAAATTTTATCCGATTTGTCTTTATCTCCAATAAAGCCGTGGGTATAAAGAGCGGGTGCTGGGGCGGAGGAATCATCCATTTCAGGACTTGCTTGAAATCAACGAGCCAATTGAGAAACGATTTCTTTAATCATTCTAAACTTCCAGGATGAACTTGATCCAAAGATGAAGATCGTGTCCCTGATCGTGGTGACCGTGTGCATCCTTTTCGCTGTGATCACTCTTACCCAGCAGGTAAGGATCCACATCGTTGACGTTTTGGAATCAAAGAGTGATTACGCCTAGGTCCCCAGTCGGTGAAGTGATGCGAGTTGACAAAGTGGAAGATGCAAGGCGGCCATCTTGGATTTTGACGTGGCGACCCAATTTTCAATAGCGTTCTCCCTTATGCCTAGATACACCCACACACCAGATTAGAAGTTAGTAGTTCGTTTATTTTTCAAGATATTTCGCTCACAAGGTTCAGTCATATATATGGTGGCGGCCATCTTGGATTTTGACGTGGCGACACAATTTTCAATAGCGTTCTTCCTTATGCGTAGATACACCCACACACCAGATTAGAAGTTAGTAGTTCGTTTTTTTTTCAAGATATTCCGCTCACAAGGTTCGGACATACATGGAGGCGGCCATCTTGGATTTTGACGTGGCGACCCAATTTTCAATAGCGTTCTTCCTTATGCGTAGATACACCCACACACCAGATTAGAAGTTAGTAGTTCGTTTTTTTTTCAAGATATTCCGCTCACAAGGTTCGGACATACATGGAGGCGGCCATCTTGGATTTTGACGTGGCGACCCAATTTTCAATAGCGTTCTTCCTTATGCCTAGATACACCCACACACCAGATTAGAAGTTGGTACTTCGCTTATTTTTCAAGATATTCCGCTCACAAGGTTCGGACATGCATGGAGGCGGCCATCTTGGATTTTGACGTAGAGACCCAATTTTGAATAGCGTTCTTGCTTATACCGAGATACACCCACACACCAGATTAGAAGTTGGTACTTCGCTTATTTTTCAAGATATTCCGCTCACAAGGTTCAGACATACATGGCGGTGGCCATCTTGGATTTTGACGTGGGTTGCACCCACACACCAAATTAGAATTTGGTCCTTTGCTTACGCACGCACGTATGCACGTACGCACGCACGGACGGATGCACGCACGGAGGGGAAAACCATTGTCCCCCTTTCGCTCCGCGTTGCGACTGGACAAAAATAACTTTTATTCTTTACGGTGTCACACTCGGTAGAAAATAGGCTCCGAGAAAAGATTTCAAATTCGGTCGAAGATATTAAAAATAAAACAACTAATAAAAGGTGTGTTCATAAAAATGGATCTCAATAACTAAGAAAATGAGGATTGTATGAAGTCGATGATCAACTGATGCTGAATATGAAATGTTTATTATTTACATCAGTCGACTTTCTGTGCAAATGGGACACAGTAGTTGTGAAAACTTTACGGTGATAGCGAATAGTCACAGGGGGGAAAATGATCCATTTTTATAACTCGATTTAATGTCCTTTCACAAGTGGGAATCACGTACAGATCATTAACCGTACAAATGCGTACTGCTCATCGTGTTTCTTCTCATCACAAACAATATTTTGATGTTCGTCCCATTACCTTGTCATTTCAGGAAGAGGTTCTAGATGCGCGTAAGTTTTATGGATTTTATCTGAAGTGAACATTTGAAAACGGCTCTTTTGTGACACGTTGTTGTTGCTGCTGCTGTCATCATGGTTGTTGCTGTGCTCCTTCTGTGCACACACTATGATGTATTCTTATGCTGATTTCAGAAGAACAAGTGTTACACCTAGGTAGTGGGGCAACTTAGCATAACAATTGTGCATTTTGTGAGGAAAGCACCAAATTTGGCACACTAGTAGACTATCATATTATGAAAAGATCTGGATATTGGGCCATCTCAGATTCAGAGATTTGATTTTTGCAAGATTTCGATTCGATTGGGATCGAAGAGAACACCTTCTTCGTCTTCTGTACAGTGAAGTTGCTAGTCCTGAATTCTCTGGCTACATCTGGGTGCTTCATTGGGAGTGCAACCATGTCCCTCAGGTGAACAGGGACCCACCTGGCATAGTGTGTGTGGTCTAAGGCATGGAACCATGGGACCAGTTCCGTCAGGGCATCAAGGTACATCGTGAATGAAGCCTGCCGCAGAGAACGCACGTTGACCAGTACCAACATCTCTAGTTCCAGCACAGTTGCCCAGTACTGAAAGTTGGGAATGTCTTCTCCTCTCTGGTGACACCAGTCTTCGAACTCAGGCAGGTCTTCTGCATCATCAGCATATGTCATACAGTGGCGTTCATACGCACGGTGTTGCAGGATGTGCAGTGCCGCTGCAGTGATTTGATGAGCTCTTCTTGTGTGGGTGACGTGGCAGCTCGCAGGAAGGAGTCGGCCGTCCCTGGCGTGGCAATCTCAGCTTGCAAATCTGCAAAATCTGCAAATCTTGCAAAAATCAAATCTCTGAATCTGAGATGGCCCAATATCCAGATCTTTTCATAATATGATAGTCTACTCGTGTGCCACATTTTATGCTTTCCTCACAAAATGCACAATTGTTATGCTATATTTAGCTTAGCTGCCGGACTAAGGTCCCCTGTCGGTGAAGTGATGCGAGTTGACAAAGTGAAAGACGCAAGGCGGCCATCTTGGATGGCATCAAAGACGTAGCGACCCAATTTTCAATAGCATTCTTCCTTATGCCTAGATACACCCACACACCGGATTAGAAGTTAGTAGTTCATTTATTTTTCAAGATATTGCGCTCACAAGGTTCGGACATACATGGCGGTGGCCATCTTGGATTTTGACGTGGCGACCCAATTTTCAATAGCGTTCTTCCTTATGCGTAGATACACCCACACACCAGATTAGAAGTTAGTAGTTCATTTATTTTTCAAGATATTCCGCTCACACGGTTCAACGCACGCACGCACACACGCACGCACGGACGCACGCACACACGCACTGACGGACGGACGCACACACGGACGGAGGGGAAAACCATAGTCCCCTTTCGCTCCGCGGTGCGACGGGGGACAAAAATGAGCTGCTGCCTTGCAGTTCGGGTTTAGGAATCGATTTTTTTAATGCCATGAACAAACTTGAGTTGCAACATACCAAATATAATTTGTGCCAAGTTTAGTCACAATCCCATCAGCAGTTTCGGAGATAAGTTGCAAGTGTTTACGGACTGAAGAAGCGCCATCGCATAAGCTCCCCGGAACTACCTTCCAGGTGAGCTTATAATACTGGTATAAATATTAAAATATTTCATTCATGTGTGAGGGAAAAGCTCAATTCATTACACAACCCTTCCTTTCCAGTCCTTGGGGTCTGGGAGACCTGGCATGGTTGTTGTTGTTGTGCTAAAACTATGTTATACGTTTTCTTTGCATGAGCCTCCTTATATTATCCTCCTCTCCTCCCTTCCCTTCCTCTAATCCTCTCTGTCCCTCACCCTTACATCCCCCTCCCTTTACCCCCCCATCAACCCCTCCTCCCTTCCCCTCATTCCCCATCCACTCACCCACCCCTTCCCTTCCTCACCCTCCCTCCCCTCTTCACTCTTCCCCATCATCCATCATCATCCCCTCTAAATATTCCGATCATGAAGTGACTTGCATTGCCTGACCATGCCGGGTAACTTTGCTCATCTATAAGAATAATAAAAGATTAATATGTGTCAGTCAGTTATTGGCTAACCCCCGCTCTAGCAGGGAAAATGGCCTTTTAAAATGCATGTTGTTGTGTTGTTGTAGTCAGTTAGTTTGCATCTCCTCCATAACTCCAAAACCTAGCAGCCCGAAACTTTGCATGCATACTAAGAAATCTCCAAGGGAGTGCATGAATGAAAAGTTGGTGCTGGGGGTAAATTTAAACACCCCTTTTGAAAATAATTAATCAAATCATTAAATTAAAACAAAAACAGGCTTTATCCTTTGTCAGCCTTCTATCCCACGCAGGGGTATTACGTTTTGTTTTGGCCTGCTCAAAAACGCCAAGGCATAATTGCCTTGAAACAGTCTGAAATTGTTTCTGCATGATCAACGGTTTCTGCACTCAAAATTAATGTTTTCACTTTCCTCACTCACACCATGGAATGTTTGATCTCCATACCTACGAATCCCCGTATACATCACTTTTTTAGTTGCTATAGTTTTCAAATTACGAGCTTGGAGCGAGTTTACGCATTATAAGCAATTTTCCACGATGGCCTCTCATGGACTAATTAAAGTGTATAATCAAAATCTGTCTTCCGATTTGAGGATCGTAGCTGGTGGCCTAAATAAGTGTTGAAATCTAGAGAGAAATATGAAAATTTAAAGAAATTAGCGATTGTTCTAACTGTGTATTTATGTATGCAAGCTGTCAATCCCTCATTGTGCACTGTCATCTTAATTCATACCTATATATATGAAAGGGTGACACTATTGGGACCTGCGATACTTGCGATTATTTGAAGCCTTTAATTTTAAAAAAACCCTGTCCTTTTGATGGCATTTTGTATGTACACTGTGTACTGTGTGCTGTCAAGGTGCCCAGGGGTGTGTTCAGTTACCAAGCAGCTAGCTAGTGCTTGCCAAGCCAGCCGTTCCTTTCAACGGTTTTGAATGGAGTGCTTTCTTGAGTACTTGCCACTTGGCAAGAAACTTGGTAACTGAACACACCCCAGATTAATTATATGATGATGAGGATGCACATCTATACCTTGACGTTTTTCGGCCATATCCATTAATTTGTCCCGAGGGAGGGAGGGGGGGGGGGGTTGGGGACGACGTCAGATTTAGATACAACATGTGGCAATGACAAATCGCAGGTTAGTAAGAATCAAAAATGGGTTTCATTTTAATTATTTATTTCCCCCAAACATGGTTAAAAATGCTTTATTCATCGTCAGTGACTTGGAGGAGGTAGGAAGTGGGAAGGGAATGGCTGGGATGGTAGTCCTGATGCATGGGTTTGGAGGAGAGAGGAAGTTGGAGGAGCGAGGGGAAGAGATTGGTGGGAAAGGGTTGGGTGCGAGTCTGGAGGGAGGTGGGGTGGGAAGAAGCAGGGGAAGGGTGGGATGAAGGAGGGGAGGAGGAGGGAAGGGAAGGGTGGGAGTCCGGAGGGAGAGGGTGAGAGGAGAGAGGGCAACAGGGTGGTGTGGGAGTTCTGAGGCAAGGAAGGGGAAGGAGTTGGGTGGGAGGAGGAAGTAGGGAAAGGGTGACAATGGGAGTACAGAGGGAGAGGGGAAGGAGTGGGGTGGGAGTCTGAAGAGAGGGGGGTGGGTGGGAGTCTGAAGAGAGGGGGGTGGGTGGGAGAAGGCAGAGGAAGGGGTGGGATGAGGGAGGAGAGGAGGAGAGAGGGGAATGGGTAGGGTGGGATTCTGGATGGAGGGGCTGGGAGTAGGGAGGTGACGCTGGGTACCTTTGCTGGTAGAGAGAGCAATAACTTTAAAAATCAAAACAAATCTAACTTTATTTTTCAAAAATTTCAAGAACTTTTTCTGCCTAAAACACTCATCGGCACTCGCTGATGTAAATCTGAAAGTTTGAAGACTGTCCGTTCAAGCCTTCTCTGAGAAAAAAATGGCAACATACACAGACAGAGACAGACAAACGGCTGTCTTGTAGTATATATAGCAAATCCTCTGATTGTGCTGATCATTAATTGATTTGGATTATGCTGAGAGAAATGGAGATGTCTGATCATCTGATATGTCTGAAAAGAAGCCTGTACACTAAACAAGAAGCTACAGATAGAACAGAATATGGAGAGACAGAATGGTTTGGACTTGGAAATGGGGTTAGACAGGTGTTCATTCTCTCCCCTTACTTGTTCAATCTGTATAGCGAGTACATCATGAGGAAATCAAACATGGGTGCCATGGAGGCAAGAATCGGGATCGGTGGAAGATCAAGAAGACAACAATCCAAGGTGTGCTGATGATACCATTGTGTTTTCAGAAACAGGACTTGATGTAAAGAGGACTGAAAGATGACTTGATGAAACTGCTGCAGACAGTGAAGAAGGAAAAAAAGACCAACATCTTGTCAACTTAGAAGATAGACATGTTCAGATTGGGAGACGATAATGTGGAAATAATGGAAAGTTAAATCATACTGGGTTCTAGGATTGAAATGGGTGGACAATGTGGAGGAGACATTTATAGATGGTTAGGATTGTGGAGAACAGCAATGTTAGGATTGACAAAGATCTGGAAAAACAAAGATGTGACAATACAAACCAAGAGGAGGTTGGGGAATGATCTGGTATTTGTAGTTGCAATGCATGGATGTGAATCATGGAGAGTGAAAATGAAATAAAGGAAGAAGATTGACAGTTTTGCAACGTGGTGTTGGAGACGAATGTGAAAAACTCCATTGTCATTTGCTCATTAGTAACCTTGAAACAGGGATCCTTTTTTTTTTTTTTTGTATACAAGATCGAGGCTCTTGTAAGAGCTAACATCAATCACACAGAAAGACAAACCGACACATAAAACGTACAAAAAAGGAGCGGGAGACAAGATGGGGAGAGAGAGAGGGTGGGAGAGAGAGAGGGAAACACACAAGTACAACAGCAGAGAACAGGGACAACAGAATATCCGTGGGAGGGCGAGGGCTTGGGGGGGGGGGGGGAAGGCGGCATGGGAAGGCGAGGGGGTGGGAAAGTATAAAACGCATGGACACTGCTGGAACTTCGACGAAAGAAAAAAGTCGGTATTTCCAAAAAAAAAAGTGGATTTGGGGTGAATTAACGGAGGTAGAAGAGATCAAGGTTTTGGATGGGGGAAGCTAAGAGATGGTGGTGAACAGCTGTTTTAAAGACCTGAGGGAGGAGTGGGATTGAAGAGTGTGAGGGAGTTTGTTCCAGAGGCGGGAGTAGAGAGGAATGGAGGAGTGAAGGTGAGCAGACAGTCTTGGTTTTGGCAATTTCACCAAAAGAGGGTTGCTGGCAGATCTTGTGCGACCTGTAGGAATATTTGGGGGACAGAGCACAGATAGAGCTGGGGGAGCAAGGCCGGATAGGAGTCGGTAGAAGACAGAAAGACCACCTACCTACCTGCCTGCGGTGAGTGAGTGAAAGGCCCTCGGAGTTAGCTTCATCGCGGGAGATTCCAATGATTCTGAACGCTTTGGTTTCAACAGCGTGAAGCCGAGCTAGGTGTGAGGCAGGAGCACCGGCCCAGAGGGGAGAACAGTATTCCAATGAGCTGCGGATGAAAGCCTTGTATGTGGTGAGGAGCTCAGGTGTGCCAAGGAAGGACCTCGCACGACAGAGGATGCCCAGTCGGCGACTGGCTTTGGAGGCCAGCTTGGAAATGTGGTTTTCCCAGGAAAGATCATGTCAGATAGTGAGACCCAAAAGCCTGAGTGACAAAACTTATTGGAGAGGATTGTTCAGAAAGTAGAAGGGAGGGTTGTCCAGATGGTCTTTTGGGAGAGACATCGTGAGAGTGTGAGATTTGTCAGGATTGAAAGACATGTTCCACTTGTTTGACCAGTATGTGATTTTGTCCAGGTCTGCAGAGAGTGAGGCGGCTGCAGGCTGCCGATCTGAGATGTGAGGAATGGAGCGACAGTGTGTGGAGTCATCAGCAAAGAGATAGAGAGGATTTTCAAGAGAGTCAGAGAGATCATTGATGAAGACCAGAAAAAGAACAGGGCCCAGAACACTGCCTTGAGGAACTCCAGCCTGAACAGGAAGGGGAGATGAGAGAAACCCATTCAGGGCCACACGTTGAATTCGACCAGAGAGGAGGTCCGCAAGCCATGCGTGGAGATTTCCATGGATACCATAGGAGGAGAGTTTGGTGAGCAGAGCGGGGTGCCAGACCATATCGAAGGCATGTGATATGTCAAGAGAGACAGCTCAAATTTCCTGTTTGGCATTGAGGACCTCCATCCATTGTTGAGACAGCAGAAGCAGCATGTCCAGAGTAGAGTGACCTGGTCTGAAACCAAATTGATGATCAGATCAGGTCTGAAACCAAAACCAAATTGAATTGACAAACCATCCTTAAATGGCTTCCCATTTGCTTTGCTGCACGTCTCACATTAGTGTCCCTCCCGCAATGCGTGTGTGTTTGTGTTTGTGTGTTTGTGTGTGCGTGTGCTTACTTTTGAGTTTGGAATGCAATTTGTATTTAATATTCTCCAACCTCCACTCACTTCCTTACTCCTCCTATTTTAGCAGCATCACCTCGACCATAGCATACCATTTTTACTCCTCGATGCTGATTGTCATCATATCTATCTATAATTCCAGTAATCTCTGTGTGTATGTCTGTGTGTCTGTGACCGCTGTTTCTCGACAACCACGGGTCCGATATACTTTAAACTTGCCAGGTATATTGCTGGGGACCTGAGGATGTGCCTTTTCAAGGTTTCATATTAATCGGACAAGTAGTTACCGAGCTATGTCCAAAAAACGATTCAACCAATCAGAGAGCAGCGAGCTATCACGTGTGCCGAACGTGCCGAACAGACTCTGCCTCGGACGGCACATTTGAGAGCGTATTCATTTATTTCACGTTGGCAAACTATGTTGGCGTTAAACTATGTTTTAAAACTAATTAAAACTAATTTGCGATTCATCGTAACTGCGATATGCGACCTTCCGGACAGTCAAATGAGGACGTCACTTCCGGACTTACGGATAGTCATAGTGACGACGTACTGATGCTGAACGTGGCGAGCAGACGCTGTAAGGTACGATCGATTGTAGTACACGTTTATAATAACTCTGCCGATACAGGCCCGATTAACTGCAGCGCCATCCGAGCTGCGGCGTCGGGACGATACATTCATTGTACGGTCACATCACGCACTTACGGGCACGCCCATGGGCCCATGGGCACGCCCAGACATTTTTTTATTTTTTTTTGGCAAGGAACGGGCACCCACGTACGGGCACGTCCTAGTATTCACAACTTTGCCACTTTTGACTTTTGACTTTTGTCTTTTGATTTCCTTGTTATTTCTCAGCTATTTTGCTTTGTAAAGTTACCACAGAGTGACGGTGACTTTGTTTTGTGAAGTGTTGATTAAAATTCCAAAAACTCAATTTCGCGACTCGGCAGCGAAATTATTCCCATGAAGAACCCCGAGTAATTTGAATACCCGAGTGTACCAGGTACCCGGTACGAGTGTACTCGAGTGTACCAGTGTGTGTGTGTGTGTATATATATATATATATATATATATATATATATATATATATATATATATATATATATATATATATATATATAATCAACGAACATAACAGCGTGACGAGCGCTGTCCCGATCTCCTGTGGACCGAAGTCCTAGACCAAAGCGTCACCTCCGACCCAAAGGGTCTTCTGGAGGCCTCACCCCGGCCACTCTGTCAACAGACAGAGATTTATTCATTGGTCCCCATTGGCTAAACATCAAGCAGAGCCGCCAATCCAGATTTCGGGCTTATTGACCATCGTCAGGACGGCATACTGCAAAAAAATCTAACCAATGAGGACCAAAATCGTCTATTAAGATGATCAAGGCACCTCCTAGCTTTAATGGTGAGCACCAGCCACGAATTATGTCTCACACGGTAAATAGCGCATAACCCGCAAGGAACCAACAGCCTGTCTGCCACACAGACCATCGTTCCCACCAGTGCAAACCAAAACCAGGGGGTGCGGTGCGATCGGCGGGGATAATAATCAACGAACATAACAGCGTGACGAGCGCTGTCCCGATCTCCTGTGGACCGAAGTCCTAGACCAAAGCGTCACCTCCGACCCAAAGGGTCTTCTGGAGGCCTCAGCCCGGCCACTCTGTCAACAGACAGAGATTTATTCATTGGTCCCCATTGGCTAAACATCAAGCAGAGCCACCAATCCAGATTTCGGGCTTATTGACCCTGTATTGGGGGCCACAGGGAAGCCCTGCCTTTTTTACAAGAAAAAAGGTAAAAAGTCAAACATTTGAACAGCCTTGGACGTGCACCTTGACCCCATGGTCAAGGCACATCGTCAACAAGGCTGTCCCCATAACAATACACATGCGCCTCAACCCCGAGGGGGAAACGCATGGTCATTCAAACGCATGCATCATGCCCCCCAAAGGGCCACAATGCATGGTCATACAGTTGGGACCACTCCTCTTAATAGGAGTGAGACCCCTTAATCCACCGGCAGGGCATTACTCCTGCCAGGTCCGATTTGCATGCAGTTTTATTTACTTGTATTGGGGGCCACAGGGAAGCCCTGCCTTTTTTACAAGAAAAAAGGTAAAAAGTCAAACATTTGAACAGCCTTGGACGTGCACCTTGACCCCATGGTCAAGGCACATCGTCAACAAGGCTGTCCCCATAACAATACACATGCGCCTCAACCCCGAGGGGGAAACGCATGGTCATTCAAACGCATGCATCATGCCCCCCAAAGGGCCACAATGCATGGTCATACAGTTGGGACCACTCCTCTTAATAGGAGTGAGACCCCTTAATCCACCGGCAGGGAATTACTCCTGCCAGGTCCGATTTACATGCAGGCTTGATTGTCGCCACAGGGCGGCACACTGCAAAAAATCTAACCAATGAGGACCAAAATCGTCTATTAAGATGATCAAGGCACCTCCTAGCTTTAATGGTGAGCACCAGCCACGAATTATGTCTCACACGGTAAATACCGCATAACCCGCAAGGAACCAACAGCCTGTCTGCCACACAGACCATCGTTCCCACCAGTGCAAACCAAAACCAGGGGTTTTAACTAGCTGGGGTTTTAACCAGGGGTTTTAACACATATATATATATACATATATATATATACATATATATATACATACATATACATATATATATATACATATATACATATATATATATACATATATATATACATATATATATACATATATATATACATATATATATATACATATATATATACATATATATATATATACATACATATATATACATATATATATATACATATACATATATATATACATATATATATATACATATATATATACATATATATATATATATACATATATATATACATATATATATACATATATATATACATATATATATACATATATATATACATATGTGAAGAATCAGCTCTTCGTCTGCAAAAGAAGTCCACAATAGCCTGGAATGGCGCAGCTTTATTAATAACCAACTTATACGGATCCGGAGGAGACCGACGTCTACAGCAATCTACAGCAAGAACATGCCACGTCAAGCCTTCCTGAAAACACATTGATTCCCAGTCCATTTATATAGGGACACGTTTTATCAGGAAATCTCCGAGGGAACAAACAACACTGGGAGAGGTTCCTCCCACCGTTATCATTCGGGGGAGTCAGCCCGTCCTTATCAATTGTTTTTCTGGGCTCCGAGAAAACAGAACTGTAACTCACAAAGAGAAGAGTGTATGCTTAGCCAAACAAACCCATATATTTTATGGGTTTGTGTACATGAGTAATCCAAAGCATGTTTATACAGAGTCATGCGTTTGCTGAGATTAAAACAAAATATATATAGTTAACGATAGGTTCATGTCATTCTACTTGCATTACGCTAAAACAAGCGCATGTGGGCGTGGTTTTACGACCAGCCTCGAAAAAAGCACACGTATACAACCCGTTCAGCATGACCTCACTCCAAGCCCCTCCTCATCCAAAACCAAAACGAAGCAAAAACCCTTTATCCACTTTATGAAACAGCACTTTTAGACATCATACAAATCACAACACATTAGCACCCAACGTCTATAACTGAACTTTAGGCAATAACAAATCTACTACTTGACATTCCTTCCTCTTGTCTCGTCGAGACAAAGTATCTTAAGAGACAACGTGCCACATCGGGCTTTATTGAAAAATAATTGTGTAATGCGGGTATTGAAAAAATAATTGTGTAATGCGGGTATCTCCCAAGGGCATATCGTGCGCCCAAAGCGCCTCGCCCGTGCATTTGGCGAACGTGTCGTGTGGTGCGTGCTCGGAGCCTGAGGGCTCAAAACATGAAAGTTCATTAACGTTTCGGATCCACAACGAAGACGTCTGGTCCAGATGAGGTTCTGCTCCGCCAGAGGGTGCATCACTTCCCCTGCGGAACTGGCTCCCCCCACCCTTTGCAGACGCAGTCCTTGCAGATCTTCGAAGTTAATCAACGGTCATGCCCATGAGGTCCCTCACGTGTTGCTGTTCTGGGGAATACAAAATGTCGTCAGTATCTTGTGTCTCAATTTCCTGGTCAGGGTACAGAGCGTAAAAATCCGAATCCGAATCACTTGAAGCAAAGAGATCCGCAACATGTGGATCAAAGAGATCCGAAACATTTGGATCAAAGAGATCCGAAACATTTGAAGAAAAGAGAGGGACTTCCTTTATGTCAAAGTCTCCCATGGGCGCCTGGTCGGCTTGCGGGTCTAGGACATCCGCGTCGGGTCCCTCAACCGCCAGACCCAGTGTCGCAATCAGATCCATAGTTGGGTCGGAAGGGGGCGTGCAGCAGTCCGCTTGTAATACATAAGCAGCGTTAGCCAGTACACGCAAGGGGTTTATAGCACAAGTATCACAGTCATCACATACACCGTTACAGGCAGCAGCCAGTTCCCACATGGGATCCACACAAGTATCACAGTTGTTACAAAATTCAATGCAATTTTCTGGAGCGCCGGTCGCAACTGCCTTGTTGAAGGACCCGTTCAGGTCGACGGCCTCTGTGGTCAGAGCCATAGTTGTTGTCGGCGGCTTCTTCACTTTCCATCCTGTAAAATACTTTCTCATACAGAGGAGGACTAGAGATTTCATTAGTGCCCCCCAAATTACTACCCCGATTATCACAGCCAGTGCGGTCAATAACCACTTCACTATGGTGCCCGTCCATCCCTGGAACCAGTCAGTGAGCCAGCTAAATGTATAAGAATTTTCGCGCGCGATCCGATCGATCCAATAGTATGTCATGAGCCGTAGCGGTGTCGTTTGCCACCTTTTCTAGGGCCAAAGCCAATTTGTCTATCCGGAAACTATCCATGACTGTGCCCGCTCCTGGGAAGAAGAAACCAAACACCTTTTCCCATAGACTCCCGTGTAGTTTAGTGGTTCCATCTTCGTTCATGACTGACCTCTTATAACGCCTGTCCAAGGACTTTGGGTCTAGCTCATCCAGTATCTCAACGTCAGGAAGGACTGAACCCAGATAACATGTGCCCCCCCAATTATTTGGTAAATAGGGGTAAGCCTTGTCGCCGCATATAAACATTGTCCCATGGGGTGGGACCAGGTGGGTGGATAAGCACTGGAGTCCCTTTACCACCCCATTAATCCTACTAACCCCCCTAGAGAATGTTATAGCCGTTATGTTGTGGTTGTGTTTATCTTTCAGTACTATTCGTAATGTAATCCCCGAGCTCCCTTGTCCCAGCTTTCCGGGGAGAGTGTAGGCGCATTCTGATTCTCCCATACGCAAGTGGCCGGAACCCTGGAGGCAGACCCTCCCTTTCTGTGGTTTGACCCAGACGGGGGCAGGCCTCTCGGCCACATGGGCAATCATTGACGGGCGATAATTAAATTGTCGATTGCAACTCTTGCCGTTGTCAACCCCTTCTCTTTCCAGCGTGGTGACTAAACATGGGGGATCGATAGGTTGTGAGCAGAGGTCATTGAGGGACAAGGGTAGCACTATCATGTGTATTCCTGTGGTGCCTGCTTGGGGAAAGTGCATGCACGACCAGCAGTGTGTCCTATTTTGAATTGTTGCCACCTCCCTGGCCACTTTCCAATATGTGTTTTCCCCCCTCTTTGGGGCCTTATTCTGGGGGTGTGGCGTGAGTATGTATTCGTTGCATCGTATGTAGTTCTTTTCGCCACCGGCCGCGCCAGGGGTCCAGACGCTGCACCGGACCTGCATGGTCATGTCTTTCCCTAGGCGTGTGCGTGTTTGTAGCTTAAAATCAGGGGTTCCCCATTGGTATCCTGGTTGGGCCAAGGTCTTAATGCTAGCTTGCCCGTCTTCCCGGAACTCTCGTTGCTTTTGTAGTATCATGCCAACGCGTCCAGGCCCTGCCGACAGTGCTAGCCAATTTATGTTCACCCAATTTGTGTGCAGGGCTCTCTGTTCGAAACATGGTGGTGATACTCTTTGTCCCCATGTTACGGTGAGGTGTCGGGTTTCGTTTTCGCATCTATTGGAATCGGAATTTCCCCTAGCTGCTGTCGCTATCAATAGTATTGTACCTATGATTAGGCCCATCCTTACTGTGTTCTGGGGGTGTGGTGTCTGGTGCTTGTATGGCCAACTTACAGTGCGTGGCGTGGATTCACGAAGTCTTGCCCTTGCAAAAGACTGCCGTTGGTGTAGTCAGCAACACCTGGACTGGTCCCTTCCACCTTGGTTCCAAGGCGTTCTTGCAGGTGAAGTGTTCCACGAACACCTGGTCTTTTTCCTCTGGTGGAACACCTGATCCACAAGTCTCCTGGGAGCGCCTGGTCTACAGGTCTCCAATTTCCTAATCCACTTTTTTCAAGTGGATCCAATTTTATCCAATATTCAATTTTTAAATTCAATCCCATTTAATCCAGTCCAATTCAAATTAAATTCCATCCTTCTCTCAGCATCCCATTACCTGTTTCCAACATCAATAAAAATAAAATTATAAAATTAATAAAAAATCAATCATCTCAACTCTCAAATCGAATCAAAAAATAAAAATAAACGAAAATTACTTCAGCGAGAGTTTCAACTAGAATTACCACAAACCAACCACCTTTAACCTCCATTAACACAAACAAACCACCATTAACCTCCATTAACACAAACAAACCACCATTAACCTCCATTAACCTCCCCCTATTATTTATTTATTTTCACGAATAAACAAATAATAGAAATAACCTGGTCTACTTCCAATTTCAATTCTGGTCAGTTCTGGTGTCTGGTCACACACAATGTTTTCCTCACCCACTGTGATTCGCTCAAAATAGATTCTCACTGTTATGTCTGAAATTAAGCTACCCTACTGGGTATTCGTGAAGGGGGTCCATCTTTCCCAACCCCTTCCTTCACACCAGCCACTTCACGTTGTCCACCATACTCACTGAATTGTCATCAATTCTGAAATTCGTCTCATGAAAACACATCCCAGAGTCTAGTGTAACAGCCAGACAAACACATAGACACGCTGAAGACCCCAGGGTACCCATCAAACTAGCTTGTCCCCAGATCAACAACACAGCGAAACATGTAAATTTACTAAAATAATCACTTACTCATAACTAGCTGGATAACTAGCATAACTAGCTCAACACCTGGAACTCATAACTAATACTTACTTAAAATAATGTAATATCCCAATCTTCACCCTTTATGCAAATCGAAGCACCCCGGACAACCCACAACCAATATCAACCACTGTAGCCGCCTTCCCCTCCAGGCAGCCACACACAGCCACATACATCTCCATCCACGTCACACAAGACAACAGCCAACGAGTGTGTCCACCACACAGAAACCTTTGGCAATGCAACAACCGAACTCCCAGGCAACCAACAACAAAACCCAATCCATCTCCATGGCTCATCAAGCAGTTCCAACTTAATCCAGCTTCACATACCGATTTCCCCAAAAACTCGTGAAACTTCACCCCCATTCTGGAAAAACCCTGGACTAAACCCTGACACCCTAAATAGCTTCAGACCCATCTCCAATCTACCCTTTCTGTCAAAAGTTTTGGAACGTGCTGTGGCCACTCAACTCAAATATCACCACTCTGCCAATAACCTGTATGAAACATCCCAATCCGGATTCTGCTCCAGCCACAGTACTGAAACTGCTCTCCTCAAAATCACCAGCGACCTTCTCTCTCCTCTGACGCCGGCAACCTCAACATTTTCATCCTCCTCACCTCAACGCCTCCTTTGACATCATCAATCACACCATCCTCCTCACCCTGTTTAGACCAGCTTGTGCCTATTAAACCCAAATCAGTTCACTCCCAAGCTTCACATGGACCACCTACAGCACTGCAAAGATGTCCTCTACTCCACCTACTACCCTCAAATTATCCACTCTGGCTCCGGAATCCCAAAAGCACTCTTCTCTACAATGAACAAACTAAACAAACTCTGCAACGTGAACAAACTCCTCAGCTCCCTGGATACCACCACCTTGCTCCACACACCTGTTGGTGCACACCTGTGCACTCACACCTGGTGCCACCTGCACCCTCCTTCCTTCCTGGACCATTCATCCAAAGCAAAATTGACAGCATCTACAACAGCTTAATCACCACAATTCACTCCCCCTTAAGGTGTCCCCCAAGGTTCAGTTCTTGGCCCCCTCCTCTTCGTCCTGTACCTATCCCCCCTTGGTCACTTAATCCGTCATGCACCATAGCCAATGCACCATGGTCTCCAATTCCACTGCTTCACCGATGACATCCAGCTTCCCCACTCCATCCAGCTTCCCCACTCCTGGTACCATCTGTGAAGAATCAGCTCTTCGTCTGCAAAAGAAGTCCACAATAGCCTGGAATGGCGCAGCTTTATTAATAACCAACTTATACGGATCCGGAGGAGACCGACGTCTACAGCAATCTACAGCAAGAACATGCCACGTCAAGCCTTCCTGAAAACACATTGATTCCCAGTCCATTTATATAGGGACACGTTTTATCAGGAAATCTCCGAGGGAACAAACAACACTGGGAGAGGTTCCTCCCACCGTTATCATTCGGGGGAGTCAGCCCGTCCTTATCAATTGTTTTTCTGGGCTCCGAGAAAACAGAACTGTAACTCACAAAGAGAAGAGTGTATGCTTAGCCAAACAAACCCATATATTTTATGGGTTTGTGTACATGAGTAATCCAAAGCATGTTTATACAGAGTCATGCGTTTGCTGAGATTAAAACAAAATATATATAGTTAACGATAGGTTCATGTCATTCTACTTGCATTACGCTAAAACAAGCGCATGTGGGCGTGGTTTTACGACCAGCCTCGAAAAAAGCACACGTATACAACCCGTTCAGCATGACCTCACTCCAAGCCCCTCCTCATCCAAAACCAAAACGAAGCAAAAACCCTTTATCCACTTTATGAAACAGCACTTTTAGACATCATACAAATCACAACACATTAGCACCCAACGTCTATAACTGAACTTTAGGCAATAACAAATCTACTACTTGACACATATATATATACATATATATATACATATATATATACATATATATATACATATATATATACATATATATACACATATATATACATACATATATATACACATATATATATATACATATATATATATACATATATATATACATATATATACATATATATACATATATATATACATATATATATATACATATTGTTGCGAATATGGAATTTGGCCTCCATATCCGCTTGTAAATATTCCCCTATTTTCTCCAATACTCCCCAACTTTCCCCAATCCCCCATTCCCTAGTCCCATTGCATGTAAACAACAATCAGTAGAGCCGACCTTCCCCTTATTCCCCCATTAAATGTCGTGCCCAGGTCCACCGCACCACACGTAGACAACTTTCGGACATCTTCCTAGCTATTCTTATTCTATGTCAGTTAAGGCCTCGTCTCCATTAATTATGACTCTTCGTTGCACCAGAATGTGATTATATGGCATCAGTAGTGAGTTTAGGACCTTTCCCATACCTCCTCCCATCTTCTTCCCCAAACAACAACAATAACAACAACTAAAACAACAATTACAACTACAACTACGACTACAACAACAGAGGGGCGGGGAGTGTGCGTCCTCACACCGGCTCGGTTACCCGCCATGACCATGCGCTCCACGGCGTTACCCCGAAGGGGCTGGCTGTCAGCTCCTCGTCAGGGGCGGAGCCAGTAACCCCCCCACGCACCCAATGAGAAGCAACGTGCCGATTCCATCTGGGGCGGAGCTAACGAGCCGAGGGCGTGTCACTCCCCGCCGGATATACGCGGCCCGCGCGCCGGACGTGACGTCAGATGCGCCTGAACTACGGAGAGCAGAGGAAGCCACCGCCACCCCCAGCGCGACGATACCTCCCCGCATCTTTGGACCGGACCGTACTGGACCCTGCTTTGAGCCAAGAGTGCACCTTGAGCCATCGATACCCGCTGTCCTTTTCATCAACCCCCGTGTGAGTCAGCCTTGTCCCGTTTGTCTGTCGTCTGTCCGGGGTTAATATAAGAGTGTGTCTAAGTGCCTGTCTTTCTGTGATTATAACTCTAGCCCCTGTAATCTGACCTTTCCGTACGAATATAATCTCCTCCGGAGGTCTTGAGAACTGAACCCTTGGTGTCGTATTGTGTTATTGTAATCCAGCCGGGTGTCTTCTTTTTCTTATTGAGCCAGCATCGCGCGACTAGTCAACGTTCGGGCACAATCGGGTAACTTGTGCAGACGTGGTCATACCATAAAACCGCTCGGTAAATAACATCCAAGCCACGTCTGTAACAATATATATATACACATATATATATATACATATATATATACAGTGGGGAGAACAAGTATTTGATACACTGCCGATGTTGCAGGTTTTCCCACTTACAAAGCACGTAAAGGTCTGTAATGTTTATCATAGGTACACTTCAACTGTGAAAGACGGAATCTAAAACAAAAATCCTGAAAATCACATTGTATGATTTTAAAGTAATTAATTTGCATTTTATTGCATGAAATAAGTATTTGATACATCAGAAAAACAGAACTTAATATTTGGTACAGAAACCATTGTTTGCAATTACAGAGATCAGACGTTTCCTGTAGTTCTTAACCAGGTTTGCACACACTGCAGCAGGGATTTTGGCCCACTCCTCCATACAGATCTTCACCAGATCCGTCAGGTTTCGGGGCTGTCGCTGCGCAACACAGACTTTCAGCTCCCTCCAAAGATTTTCTATTGGGTTCAGGTCTGGAGACTGGCTAGGCCACTCCAGGACCTTGAGATGCTTCTTACGGAGCCACTCCTTAGTTGCCCTGGCTGTGTGTTTCGAGTCGTTGTCATGCTGGAAGACCCAGCCACGCCCCATCTTCAATGCTCTTATTGAGGGCAGGAGATTGTTGGCCAAGATCTCGCGATACATGGCCCCATCCATCCTCCCCTCAATACGGTGCAGTCGTCCTGTCCCCTTTGCAGACATGCATCCCCAAAGAATGATGTTTCCACCTCCATGCTTCACGGTTGGGATGGTGTTCTTGGGGTTGTACTCATCCTCCTCCTTCCTCCAAACACGGCGAGTGGAGGTTAAACCAAAAAGCTCTATTTTGGTCTCATCAGACCACATGACCTTCTCCCATTCCTCCTCTGGATCATCCAGATGGTCATTGGCAAACTTCAGACGGGCCTGGACATGCGCTGGCTTGAGCAGAGGGACCTTGCGTGCGCTGCAGGATTTTAATCCATGACGGCGTAGTGTGTTACTTATGGTTTTCTTTGATACTGTGGTCCCAGCTCTCTTCAGGTCATTGACCAGGTCCTGCCGTGTAGTGCTGGGCTGATCCCTCACCTTTCTCATGATCATTGAGGCTCCACGAGGTGAGATCTTGCATGGAGCCCCAGACCGAGGGAGATTGACTGTCATCCTGAACTTCTTCCATTTTCTAATAATTGCGCCAACAGTTGTTGCCTTCTCACCAAGCTGCTTGCCTATTGTCCTGTAGCCCATCCCAGCCTTGTGCAAGTCTACAAATTTGTCCCTGATGTCCTTAGACAGCTCTCTGGTCTTGCCCATTGTGGACAGGTCTGGAGACGGCTTTGCGGTCGGTCTTTGCGGTCTTTGTGGTCGGAGACGGTCTGGAGACGTCTTTTATGCAGATAACGAGTTCAAACAGGTGCAGTTAATACAGGTAATGAGTGGAGAATGGGAGGGCTTCTTAAAGCAAAAACTAACAGGTCTGTGAGAGCCGGAATTCTTACTGGTTGGTAGGTGATCAAATACTTATTTCATGCAATAAAATGCAAATTAATTACTTAAAAATCATACAATGTGATTTTCAGGATTTTTGTTTTAGATTCCGTCTTTCACAGTTGAAGTGTACCTATGATAAAAATTACAGACCTTTACGTGCTTTGTAAGTGGGAAAACCTGCAACATCGGCAGTGTATCAAATACTTGTTCTCCCCACTGTATATACATATATATATATATATATATACATATATATATACATATTGTTACAGACATGGTTTTAGATGTTATTTTACCGAGCGGTTTGGTATTACCGCGTCCGAACAGTTACTCCCCGATTAGAACCCGATCCCGCCCAAACGTTGGCCGGATCGCACCGCAGCTAGTCAATAGGGAAAAGACAAAGGCGACACGGATGTGAAGAAGAAGAAGAAGAAGAAGACAAAAAGGTTGGAAATACCACTAAATTTATTCCTACTATTTACATGCTCAAAGTAACCAAGGAGAAGGAAAGATAATAAAATAATATACAGAAGGATCAGAGACACAGTGCAATTATTAACTTATACCAGCTTAATTAACCCAGGACAGAACAAACAGAACAAACTCACGTACACAAGAAGGATGGAAGGGAATGAATGTTGGAAGGAGGAATGGGAAGGTTCAGCTGGGGCAGATGGTTCAGGCTTGATCCCGCACGGGACGTCGGCTGGACCTCGACGGCCACCGATGCCACCGCTATCTGGTCCCCGCGGGGTAACGGGTTGAAGCTGCCTGGTGGAGTCAACGCTGCTTCTCTGGCTCAGCTCAGGGCGCGTCTGCCGTCTCTGGCGCAACTGCTAGTAATGGCCCTTGAACCTTCTCTCTCTTGGCCCTGGTGTCTCCTCACCACCGACAACTCAACGCAACCAACGCAACCACTGACCACTCAACGCCACCACTTCTCACCACCGACTTCTTACCGCAACCAACGCAACCACTGACTGACCCTCCACTCACGACCAACTCTTGGTGACCAACTCACTTGCTTCCTGCGTGCGCGCCTTTATAGCGCCTCCGGCGATTAAGCCGCCGGCCTTCAGGACACGCCCACCGGGGTGCTCACCTCGGCCCTGGTTGGTCGCGCGACCCTCTGGCTCCGCCCTTGATGACGACGGGCGGGCACGCCTTTCTTCTCCGACGAGAGCACAGGTTCAATGGTGGTTTTGGAGGGGAGGTAATATGGGCAATCGAGGCTCGGCAATGACGGAAGGGGATGTAAAAGGAAATGGAGATTTTGGGGATGGGAAGGAAAGGGGATCTATTCTCTTTCACTGGTGCAATGGAGTACTTCAATTAATGGGAGACACAGCCTTACTCTAAAACACAGAATAAGAGATAACTATCAACAGGGGTATTCTATTATTTGGCTGATGTGTATGCTTGTGGACTAATTATGGGATGCCCTTTCACCTTTACACAGCTCCGGAGGTATAGTCCTTGAGCCAGACCAAAAGTAATGCTCCGGCGGGGGGAGTAATTCTCATTATGATTTTCCATTAGACCAATGTCTCAAGTGTCAGAAAAGGTGTGATGGACATCTGAGAACGGTAGCTTAGTGCCCGGATGGACGCCATCTTTGAAACCACCCAGCTCGAAAATGCCCATTTGGTGGGGTACATTGTTGCACGTGTATCTGGACTTCTATACTAGCTATCGATGTGCGGTTGACGGCTAAATATACGTCCGATGTGTACCGTCTAAATAAAAAATAATATGAAGCATTTTGTTTTAGATTAATTATTATAAAAATCAATTATCGAAAAAAAATCATATATTTTTCAATATTTTATTATTAGACTTGTACTTTTTTTAGTGAAACAACACTGGTATGATTTTCCAAATTATGCATTGTGCTACACCGTTTATCTGTCTATAAAAATAACTCAAAAACTAAAACATATCATCCACCACGAGTTTACAACAAATAAATGTAAAGAGGCATAAAATGACTTAGGCCGCCGCTGGCATTATCTATTCTGACGATAACGCAAGTTAGGAATGTCGTACGGAGAGGATTTTAACACCATACGATATCTAATAAGCAGACGGAAATTGTTACATAGGAAATCTGCACTTTGGTGGCCATCTTGGATTTCAAAATGGCCGCCAATTATATTAATTATTCATTACTAGAGTTTGGAAAGACGTATGGAGCTGATTTTAACACCATACGATGTATATTCCTAATAAGCAAGCGGAGGTATCATTGAACATGTCATGTTTTAGTCAAATAACACCGGTATGATCTTCCAAATTATACATTTTGCTAAACCGTTTATCTGTCTATAAAGATTTTCAGGCAATTTGGCCTGCATTATAATAGAGAACAACATATGCTATACAATATACAGTGCACACAAAGTTAATCATCAGAGTCGCCATCAGAGTCATTGGCATCCTGAGCCACGATAGCATCATCCTGCACCATGTTGGAGCATCCCTGCAGCTTACACACAACAGTGCACTTCAACCCATTCAGTATGCAGGAGCAATCTGACGGTCGACACGTCCTTCTGCATGTGCATGAGATGAGATTCAAGACGACATCTGGAGCTGGTAGACCCGCCATCCATCGGATTGTGAGCGAACCGCCATCATCGAGTTCCCAACCATGTCCTGCTGATGGTGTTGGGACGTCTGGTAGGTTTTCAAGGCTGCGTCGCCAGATAGCCGCCTGATAGTTGGCCCTAAGCGTATGCTGCATCAAGGAGTCTTCACAAGGCGGCAATTGTCCAGATTCGATCTGGCCCTTCTTTGCACAGAACATGTGATAACGGAGCGAATTAACACCGACGATCTTCGTGTTCTTGGCGTACAGCTGACACGTGAAGGCCTGAATGCTATTGAAGACGTCTGTTGGTACATTCCACGAAGATCCCAGATCTGTGAATGCTTGAAGATACAGCTCATTCGCTTGCACAAGCTTCAAAGCCTTTATCTTTCCTTGGCTAGCCAGAGCACTCACAGTGTCACACCCGCTCCATGCATGAAGCCCTGGCAATGCACTGCAAACTCCAGACCCCAATACCGCAGCCAACTTTCCAACGTCGATCATTCTGACTCGAACCTTTGTTCCTCGTCTGATGAAGAGCTGACTATCGATGGTTCTGCTGAGATGAAGATTGATGATCAGAACGTCGGTGTCATCTGCCACTAAGATGATCGTCTTGTAGTGGGTAGCGGCGTGCTTTGCGTGGAGAAACATACGCGTGTCTGCTTCCTCGTGGCTACATTCGAGTGCTTGCACCAACTTCCACCTATCGCGGGTCAGTACCAGACATTTTTCACCACAGGTGACATACAGTGTTCTGTTGCCTAGCTTTTCGCGATTTGTTTCATGTTTCCACGACTCCGCCAGAAACACAACCAGTTTCTCCTTTGTCTGGCTGCAAGCAAGGAGACGCCGCCAGTTCATGATTTTGTGTGCGGGTCTGATCTCGCTGAAACTGATGCCTTCATTTGAACCGCGGTTCACACGCTCAGCTGCTTTGATGGATTCTTCTGTGTATGTGTCAAAGACAACATCGATGCGCTCACTGCCTTGACCAGCGTGAAGCGCTGCAGCAAGGATGCGGTCAGATAGTTCTTCGAACGTGTCGTTCTCGCCATGCATCTTTTGTATGAGAGCCATCGCATCAATTATTGTTGCACTTCGCTTGTCAACGTTCTCGGCTGGTTCCACAAGACCTTCCATGTGTTTCGCAAGTGCAGCTTTGTTCGTTTTTTTCATTGACCCATCAACGTTTGCCAAAGACCATGGTAACGGCCCTAGTGGGTGACAAATGACAAGTTGCATGTCGAGGTTCCTTGTCTTGGCGATGAGTATCATGGTGGCAAACAGTTGTCTGTCAGCTCTCAGGACGATCTCCTTGTTTGTGCCCTTCACAACTTTCTGCTTGATCTTACCAAAGGTCTTCAAGTTTAGCTTGTTCAATGTGTCATGAAAGCCTGTTCCCTCTTCAAGACGTTTCTGGAAGCTTTGATACGCCGCTTCCCCCTTTTGCAGGGTGTTGAGTAGGTCATTAGAAACGTCCTCCCTCGCAGCCGCTCCGGTAGATATACTGAGAAGACATGACGGATCATCGGCGAATGGATTGGTCCAGTCATTTTCCAGTAGATCACAGATAGCTGTGACGCCAGACTCATCACGTTTGATGCGAGAAGTAGACAAGTCAGGGTGCTTGGCGTGAGATGTGTCGCTGCCATTCACAAGGATAGTTTCTCGTAGTTGCCTCAGTGCAGTAGCCCGATTTTCTGCAGTTAGATAGTATCGTGACACAGCCCCTTGGCGAAGACTAAAACCTCGTGTTCCTCCAGCTGTTTGTGTATCTTTGTTTACTGTTTCTTCTGTTGTCTGATCAACAGCGATTCTGGCAAATGGATTCCCTGGTCTAAGCTGTACGGAGAAGTAGCCTTGATTGAAATGCCTGTACAACTCGGGGCATGTTTCGTGGAGTTGCGTCATCTGTGCATAGTACACTGGTAGATATCTAGCATAGTTCACCTTGTTCATTGCGAAACACCAAGGGATCACTCTTCTGACACAAGCCAAGTGAAGCATCCAGTCGCCTTCTCTATCCGCACGAATCAACCCCAGCAGGGTCTCTACCATATCAATATACATCATCCAGAAGCGAGCCAGGTCTCCATGTTTGGTTCGCAGAAAATGTAGGTATTTCGTGAACATGTCAAAGCTCTGTACACATGAATCATCATCGAGAGCAGCAGCGAGAGTCTCGTGGCAAACATCCTCCTTGATGCTGCGAATTTTGAGGTCAGTGCTTCGAATCTGGGGTTCCTTGTCAGGATGATTGCTTTCTATCCACACCTGGAAGCCCTTCCAAATGATGCGCATTAGTGCCTCGTACATCAACTTGTGGAGTCGCACAGCACGGTTGTATTGCTTGCCTTCCAGAACCCTGTTGATGGAACCTTCAGCGATTACTCCTGACTCAACAGCTACATCCCGAAGGCCTGCATCTCCAAACATTTTCCCAATGCTCGACATGAAGTTACAGATGGTATGGAAGTTCCCCATCATGAGCACGATTCTTCCATATCGATCGACATCTTTCCATGCTATTTCGGTCGCCTTAGCAAATAGTGCCTGGTCTAGCACCACCGGTATACGCTCAAGCTGAAGTGATGACATGATGTTCAGAGCTTCTCTGAGGATTTCTTGCACTGTTGCCATATCTGTGGCAGGCGCGTTTATAGTCGGCAGGTAGCCAACTACATCTTCCGTCACCTGAACACGATCTCTAGTCATGATGTTGAAACCAGTCCACGAACTGATTGTCTGGTCGCATGGTTCCAGCATGCGAGTCATAATCCATACGTGATTTCGGCGCTGCGCAAGGGATGTTGCGCCTGCAAGAGTGTCAGAAAGATCTGCAGGCTTGATTGCAGGTGGGCCCTCTCGTTTCCCACCGCTGTATATTGGAACTAAATCGCTGGATGACGGGATAGATCGCTTCTTATCTGCTTTGGATACTGCCGATGGAGGTTGGGGCGGCAAACACGACTGCGACTTCGGTTGGACGATGATACCGTTGACGCGATGCGATGTTCCGCCACCACTCAGCGATTCCTCTAGCCTGTCGATGTTATCGAATGCTAATACAGTCGGGACCGAAGGGTGCACATGTGACGGAAGTGGTACTGTATCTTTCTCCACACTTGCTAATTTGTCTATGCATAGCGCTGTCTCGATTTCTTCCAGAACTGTGTACGAACATCCGTGCCCGAGTCGATTCAATATTCTGATGACCTCTGTATTACCGGTGAGCGTTTTCATGACCCACGGAAGTAGGACATGCTTCGATGTTCTGATGGTACCCCGGTGTACAGCATTGATGATATCTTGAGCCATCGACCATACCAGTGTGTCGGCACGCGCAGAGCTACCCCCACTCCCACAAATCAAAGTATGCAGAAATACACGAAGAGAATCTGGTATCTTCACGTAATCTGAAGTGAGTTCTGCTGGCTGAGGCGGCCAACGTTCATTGTAATGAGCATCTTTGATCTGGTGTCGCAGTGAAGTAGCTGCACGCACAATGTTACTTTCACCGTCCGTTCGTTCAAATGCTTTCACTTCTGCTTTCAGGTTTACGCACTCTGCAGCAATCTCTCGCTTTGTCAGATTATCGGGCATCAAGTATACACGGTGTTTCACATTGAAGAAGATGAGCGATTCTCCAAACTCTCTTTGTAATGTGCGCTGCAGATTCTTCTTGATGGAGTCACGAACATCAACTGAAAATGTATCTGAAGACAGGATATCTGTTGCAACATCAACTATTGGAACAATCCTCGGGTTCAAGAACAAGTCAGTGCGAATGAAATTGAATATACATCGTATCATTTCTTTTTTCTCGATATTATCTTCAATGTCAGTTTCTACTTGAGGTTTTTGGGGCCGTGTGTAGTTTCTATAGCAGGAGAAGTGGTAGTGAGCCTCAGCTGCAACCATATCTCGTGTAGTCAATGCCAAAACTCTCTCATCATTGCGAGCTGTCGCAGCATCTCTTATTGTCTTATCTGCTCGAAGTTCAACAGCCAAGACAACTGTTTCACGGGTACGACTGCCTTTTATGAATTTTGAAGCACGCTGGCAAAAAATGCATTTATCATCGTAGACCGTTGAAGTTGATCCTGTCTCTTCCCGTGATGATCGCCGTCGCACCGCATCGCCAGTATCAACTGAAGAACTTCTAGCTGCATTGGTCAAAGTAGCTAGGTGGTTTTTGTGAGTGAAGTCTGATCTACAAGCCCTATGGTATAATATTGGAATATTAGGAAGTTCAACTGCGCCTTCTTGGACTAGCTTTAGAATTGGATAAAAGTTTCTAACTGCGGCTGCGTCACACAATGTCTTCCAAGAACTGTTGCCCGCTGCCTTGCTTAGTTCAGAGAGTGGCGACTTCTTGCTGCACAGGATGCACGTTCCGGACTCAGGTTCAATCTTCGCCCGTTTCGCCTCGACACCGGCCATCTCAGCTGAAAGAACAAAAAGACTGACGTTAGATTACTCCGATATCCGAAAAGCTCGCCAGCTTACATAGACATACTCATCCAAGTCAGTGAACATGTTAGATGGCGCCACAATACAACTCTATAATAGAGTTGTATGTGGCACCATCTAACATGTTCACTTTTAGTTCTTAAGCCACCCACCCCCCCCCCCCCCCTCAGAAATTAATCAGGTCACCGCAACAAATCTCAGACTGAGATATAGAATATAGAATATAGATATAGAATAGACTGACGTCACTTTCGGCACTGGGTTCTGTGGGTTGATTATCGGCGGGAAATTCCAACTGACATAGTTTCGGTTTGTGGAAAGTGCATGCCTTTTCATATATTTTATGTGTACACTCGTGGTGGATGATATGTTTTAGTTTTTGAGTTATTTTTATAGACAGATAAACGGTGTAGCACAATGCATAATTTGGAAAATCATACCAGTGTTGTTTCACTAAAAAAAGTACAAGTCTAATAATAAAATATTGAAAAATATATGATTTTTTTTCGATAATTGATTTTTATAGTAATTAATCTAAAACAAAATGCTTCATATTATTTTTTATTTAGACGGTACACATCGGACGTATATTTAGTCGTCAACCGCACATCGATAGCTAGTATAGAAGTCCAGATACACGTGCAACAATGTACCCCACCAAATGGGCATTTTCGAGCTGGGTGGTTTTAAAGATGGCATCCATCCGGGCACTAAGCTACCGTTCTCAGATGTCCATCACACCTTTTCTGACACTTGAGACATTGGTATAATGGAAAATCATAATGAGAATTACTCCCCCCCCCCCCCCCCCCCCCCTCAGAAATTAATCAGGTCACCGCAACAAATCTCAGACTGAGATATAGAATATAGAATATAGATATAGAATAGACTGACGTCACTTTCGGCACTGGGTTCTGTGGGTTGATTTATCGGCGGGAAATTCCAACTGACATAGTTTCGGTTTGTGGAAAGTGCATGCCTTTTCATATATTTTATGTGTACACTCGTGGTGGATGATATGTTTTAGTTTTTGAGTTATTTTTATAGACAGATAAACGGTGTAGCACAATGCATAATTTGGAAAATCATACCAGTGTTGTTTCACTAAAAAAAGTACAAGTCTAATAATAAAATATTGAAAAATATATGATTTTTTTTCGATAATTGATTTTTATAATAATTAATCTAAAACAAAATGCTTCATATTATTTTTTATTTAGACGGTACACATCGGACGTATATTTAGTCGTCAACCGCACATCGATAGCTAGTATAGAAGTCCAGATACACGTGCAACAATGTACCCCACCAAATGGGCATTTTCGAGCTGGGTGGTTTCAAAGCTGGCGTCCATCCGGGCACTAAGCTACCGTTCTCAGATGTCCATCACACCTTTTCTGACACTTGAGACATTGATATAATGGAAAATCATAATGAGAATTACTCCCCCCCCCCCCCCCCCCCCCCGGAGCATTCACTTCAAAAAATGGCCGGTTGGCTCAAGGACTAGTAGGGGGGCGCAGAATAAACAATAATAATAATAGTACAGCACACAATCAAAAAATATACAGTCCTCATCTCCGCAACAATATATATACATATATATATATACATATATATACATATATATACATATATATACATATATATATATACATATATATACATATATACATATACATATATATACATATATACATATACATATATATACATATACATATATATACATATACATATATATACATATATATATACACATATATATACATACATATACTGAAACGCAAAAGAAACTTACCACCTTTGAAACCTTTAAATATCAACAATAACACTGCGTGTAGTAAATGTGTGAACTTATTTGTGGACAATAGTGTCCTCGCTGTCAGACAAAACGGTCACGGATGGTCACTTGAACCTTCAATGGTCACTTCATAGCACAGCTGTTGAACAGCCGTTTTGACTGTCAGTGATTAGCCAAGGGGTACGGGATGATTTTAATGAGCTGCACGTGATATCTTGATATTGGCTTTAAAAAGGCCACTGCAAAATGGGCATTTTGACCGAAACATTTGACCATTTTGACCAACTTCAAAAGACCGAAAACACAAAAGAAACTTACCACCTTTGAAACCTTTAAATATCAACAATAACACTGCGTATAGTAAATGTGTGAACTTATTTGTGGACAATAGTGTCCTCACTGTCAGACAAAACGGTCACGGATAGTCACTTGAACCTTCAATGGTCACTTCATAGCACAGCTGTTGAACAGCCGTTTTGACCGTCAGTGATTAGCCAAGGGGTACGGGATGATTTTAATGAGCTGCACGTGATGTCTAGATATTGGCTTTAAAAAGGCCAGTGCAAAATGGGCATTTTGACCGAAAAATTTGACCATTTTGACCATTTTGACCAACTTCAAAAAGACCGAAAACGCAAAAGAAATTTACCACTTGTTTGAAATGTAATAAAATTGTAACAGTTCAAAATAAAACAAACCAACAATTGCTAATTGAAACATTGGCATTTTATTGATGGCATGTCAAGTTTTTGACCAAGATACACCATCTCATCAGTTTGTTCTACAGTACAGAACAGCACAGGGTGCAATGTCAGTCCCCTTTCAATAGCGTGTATGGCCACCATTGTTTTGGATACAGGCAGTGCATCGTCGGCGTATATTGCCTACCAGTCTTTGGATGGATTGCTGCTGGATTCTGTCCCACTCAGTCCTCAATGTCTGAAGCAGCTCTGCCCGTGTCCTGGCCCTGCCAACTACGCGTCTCCCAAGCTCATCCCACAGGTGCTCGATGGGATTCAGGTCAGGGGAGAGCGCAGGCCACTGCATGGTGTTGATGTTCTCGCCTTGGAGAAATGCAGTGGTAAAGCGAGCAGCATGGGGACGAGCATTGTCATGCTGAAAGGTTCTCAGTTCTGGGTGGTCTAGCAGGAATGGCAGCAGGTCGCAGGTTGTTATCCACATACCGCTGGGCGTTAAGATTCCCATCCACAACCACCAGTGGCGTCCTGTACCGGCCTGATATGGCTGCCCACACCATCACACTTGGGCCACCCCACCTGTTGGCTTGACGCATGCAACAATCGGCATATCGCTCGCCAGTTCTTCTCCAGACACACTCACGCCCATCAGGACTGTCCACACAGAACCTTGACTCATCGCTGAAAGCGACCTCATTCCACTGCGCCAAGGTCCACCGCTGATGCTGCTGGCACCATCTCTGACGGTTGCGGCGATGGGCAACCGTCATCACGGGGCCTCTGTATGGTCTTCTGGCAGTCAGACCATAGTCATGCAGTCGTCTTCGTGCAGTAGCATTGGAGATCCGTGGGTTTGCACGCCCCGGAGTTTCTGCCGCAGTGCGGGTTGCTGGACGGAATCGATCCCGCAGGTGACTTCGGACCATCTGCCCTGTCCTGCCCTTGCAGTGGTGACTCTTGGCCTCCCTGATCGAGGTCTGTCATCTGCAGAGTTGTGGAGGGTGTCTCTGTCCACCAGGGCCGATATCATCTGGTGTGAACAGCCAAGGCGAGGTGCCACCTCACGGTAGCTCAGTCCACCTTGCAGCATGCCCAGGGCACGCTGCCGTTGATCCCTTGACAATCGTGGCATGTTGATTGAAATGCCCATTTTGCACTGGCCTTTTAAAGCCAATATCAAGACATCACGTGCAGCTCATTAAAATCATCCCGTACCCCTTGGCTAATCACTGACAGTCAAAACGGCTGTTCAACAGCTGTGCTATGAAGTGACCATTGAAGGTTCAAGTGACCATCCGTGACCGTTTTGTCTGACAGTGAGGACACTATTGTCCACAAATAAGTTCACACATTTACTATACACAGTGTTATTGTTGATATTTAAAGGTTCAAAGGTGGTAAGTTTCTTTTGTGTTTTCGGTCTTTTTGAAGTTGGTCAAAATGGTCAAATTTTTCGGTCAAAATGCCCATTTTGCACTGGCCTTTTTAAAGCCAATATCAAGACATCACGTGCAGCTCATTAAAATCATCCCGTACCTCTTGGCTAATCACTGACAGTCAAAACGGCTGTTCAACAGCTGTGCTATGAAGTGACCATTGAAGGTTCAAGTGACCATCCGTGACGTTTTGTCTGACAGTGAGGACACTATTGTCCACAAATAAGTTCACACATTTACTACACGCAGTGTTATTGTTGATATTTAAAGGTTTCAAAGGTGGTAAGTTTCTTTTGCGTTTCAGTATATATATACATATATATATAGACTATATATAGTATATATATAGATATAGATATATATATATATATATATATTTATATATATATATATATATATATATATATATATCTATATATATATATATAGATATAGATATATATATATATATATATATATATATACTCTTATATATACATACATACATACATAATATATATATATATATATATATATATATTATATACAATATATATATATATATATATAGTTTTGGCCACATCTCTCAATGGTGAAGAATCACATTAAAAAAAAAAAATTGCATCCAGATCACCAAAATCGAATCAATTTGTCCTTGTCACACGAAACCAGTTCACCAAGTTTAGTCCGAACCTGTCCACAACTTTTTGAAATATCGTTCGATATATCGTTTTGGCCCATCTCTCAATGGTGAAGAATCACATTAAAAAATAAAACAATTCGTATCCAGATCCAGATATTCAGAAAAATCTATTCAATTTGTCCTTGTCACACTAAACCTGTCCACCAACTTTAGTCTGAATCCGTCCATAACTTTTGAAATATCGTTCTAAATATAGTTTTTGGCCCCATCTCAATGGTGAAGAATCACATTTTTTTAAAATTCGTATCCAGATCCGGATCTTCACCAAAATCGAATCAATTTGTCCTTATCATACACTATACCTGTCCACCAAGTTTAGTCCGAATATGTCTACAAAATTGAGACATACTGCTCATAGTCAGACAGACAGACAGGGGTGAAAACATAACCACCTTCAGTGGTGGAGGTAATGACCCAAACCTAATATTCCTATGTCTTGATGAACCTTTCCTTTTTCAACATAATAGGCTTCTAATTAAAGTTAATCGTGCTTAGTTTGCTGATGCTGCAAAGTGAAATAATTGCATATCGGGAGTCCATCACGAACAGCCAAAATATATGAGGTCACCAATTCCAGACAAAAATGGAGTTCAAAGCACAAGATAAACATACTAAGGTGGCAAGAGAGGAGCATGCTGGGTCGGGAGAACTAACATGTTGAAAATTGAGATGAAAGCTTTTCAATATGCACGTGCCCTTCAATGAAACATTAAATGTTAGAAATGAGCAGCGATTTGACAAAATGTAAGGGAGTGAATATTAAGAGCAGTCAACAAATGATCCAGCCAGATATCTTAAAAAGACAAATGGCAAAATCCATTGCACCATATGTAGTAAATCCAATGCATGTGACCTCAGCAGTGTCTATGTTGTAAAGAGAAACGACACTGTAAATTTCAGCCACAAATGTTAAATTTGTAGACATTCGTTCACTATTAAAAATCCAGAAGGGCACTCTTCAACATCGCAACATCGACTGATATGCCACCGCCCATATTATTACATCATTATACATACTTGTACCAAGTTTGATTCAAATCCCTTCAGCTGTTCTCAAGTCTCACATTTTTACCTGACATGACCTCCGACCTTTAATGCTGTAATATAATCAGTTCATCTTTGCATAAATATATATATACTTCCACCAAGTTTAGTCAAAATCCCATCATTGATTCACAAATGAGTGTAGTAACATAATTTTTACCGAACAAGATGTCTGACCTTTCACCTCTTGACCCCATAACGTAATCCGTTTATCTTTACATCATTACACATACTTGTACCAAGTTTGACTTAGTTCCCTTCAGCCGTTCTTAAGTTATCACGGCAACAAAAACCTATTGCAGACTCTGACCTTTGATCTTTCACCTCTTGTCCTCATAATCTAATCAGTTCATCCTTGCATCATAATATATACAGTACTTCTACCAAGTTGAGTCAAAATACCATCACTGGTTCACAAGCTAGCGCAGTAACATAATTTTTACCTAACGGGATGTCTGACCTTTGACCTCTTGCCCCAATAATCTAATCCGTTCATCTTTGCATCATAATATATACGTTACATGTATGGGGGTAGCTAATGAAATACCTTAGTCGAGGTAGAATTGTATAGAGTAGCGTGCTCTGTATGCTGTGAAGCCACCTCAATGTATTTAAGGCAGGGTCGGATGTCTGTGTAAGCATGTAGGCATCTCCAAGCGAGGGGTGGAGCTATGCCAATTAGATAGGGCATAAGGATAAATTCCCCGTGGGTAAGTGCCCCTGTGATTTTTCCCCTTTGTTCTTATGACATTTATTCGGCCAGCCACGAGATCGGCAATTAATTAAAATAACACGATCGCCGACCGGATCCGGACACCACTACCCCACCTAGCCGAACCTTCTCGATGGGTGACAAGAGTAGCCGTGAGGCCACGCCCTGAATAACGATTGGTTAAAGAACAATGGGGAGATGCGACGGCGCTGCACGATTGGTTAGATTGTGACGTCATCGTCGCACATTCTAGCGCCAGAGGAAAAATGTGAAGCGACCGCCATTTTGCTCTCTCTCTTGTTTTGGGCTTCGTCGCGAGCAGTCACATTTTCACTCTCTCTGTTCCAAGTTACGTGAAAGGCGGACACATCCATCCATCCATCCTTCTATCTCTTCTTTCTTTTTTTTTCTTTTCTTTTTTTTCTGTCTCTGTCTGTCTGTCTGTCTGTCTGTCTCTCTCTCTCTCTCTCTCTCTCTCTCTATCTCGTGATGGTTGTGCTTCATGCTGTGTGCGCTTGAGAAACATCGGAGCTGTGTGGAGTGTGGAACGACCGGAGGAGGAAGGAGTTTGGCCGCCACTACGCGAGTTTGGAACGATCGGTGGCTGATACGGGCACAACTGCATGCCATCCTGAGTGTTCCCACCCAAGGCCTCGGGGACCATTCGATGACCACCAGGGTTCGAGGATCATGTGAGGAGAACAGAGCTGAGTACCGGCCAACGCACCAGGCCACATTTTATTTCGTTTATTTCTCCCTGTGTCATGTAATTGTGTCTGATGGGGGCGCCCCAATTAGGAAGAAGATTTTACCTTACGTTTCATTTTTGTTATCCTGGCATTATTCTCATGAGAAACGGTACCCGCCTTATGGGCGGGGCTTCAATTGTGAGGCCCAAATGAAAAGGCAAAATATCAGAAATTGACGGGTTTTTTTTATTTTAAACGATTCATATAAACATCCGTTGAATCATATCACACGCAAATCATCAAAATCTAAACAGTATCTTTAGAATTTCAATAAAAGCCACATCACTGTTCATATCGGTAAATATTATTCCATCGTGTTTCAAATCGTGATCGATACACTATGATCGTGATGATCGTGATCATGAATCGTGATCGATAATCGTGTTCACAATCACTTTGTCGTATGTACTCCCGATATGTGTACCAAATTCCCGATATGTGTAACTGTACCAAATCAACAGTTAAAAGGATTTTGAGCCGATAGGTGTTACGGCCTTGGCAAAATCGATGGAGACAGCGATCTGCTCGCGATCGATGGAGACATGTTGCTTTCCCGGGTGTCGCACAAATGGCTGCACCGATCGCGCGGCACCCAGGAAAGCAACACCGTCACAATGAGAACAATGAACGTTATGCGAACATGAATGTTATGCGGGAGTCCAAACCTGAGAATTCTGGAGACTAAAGCTGAAATTGGGAAAACTAAATAGTCTATTTTTACTCCTGGAGATCCCACGATTATCCACCCAAAATATCTTTGCGATCGGTTCAGCAGTTTTTACGGTACCTTCGAACAGACAGACAGACAGACAGACAGACATTTGGTGAATGAAAGTAAGATTAAATTCATCATTTATTGCATTTCTTTGTCATGCCTGTCTTGTACGTTTATTTGTTCGTGGGTACGGATAAACCCCCATCACATCTGTCCGTGCAGGTAAGGACCTCGGTATCCCTCCCCTGCACGTGCTAAATAGATAACACCACCAGCGATTCGGCTGAGACACCTCGGACTTAAAGCTTGGTTGGCCATCCGTCACCCAGAGGTCTTAACCCCGGGAACAAGACAATAATTTTACCGAGTTTGACATCCATACATTCAGCTGTTCTTAAGTTATCGTGGTAACAAAAATCTATCACAGACGCTGAGCTTTGACCTTTTACCTCTTGTCCTCATAATCAAATCAGTTCATCTTTGCATCATAATATATTCTTTTACCGAGTTTGACTTCCATCCATTCAGCTGTTCTTAAGTTATCGCGGCAACAAAAAACATCACGGACAAATGGATGCATGGACGGACAGCCGGATGGAAAAACCATAAACATAATGCCTCCGGTGACTTAGTAGGCGAAGGCATAAAAATGCACGCACACACAAAATTATTATTCGTACTCTTTTTAGATTTGGTTGTTGATTTAATCGATGACAATCTTTTGAAGGATGTCTGCGATTAGCTAAGGGTCAGATTTATCTGGGATAACCTTGGAACCTAATTTTTTTTTTCTGAAGGTGGACAAATGAAATTATGAAAAGATTCGTTCACACTGCCCTTTTCCGTGAATGAGCAATTGAATGTGTTTTCATAGTTGTAGAAGGAAACTACTACGGGAGGAAACGACAGTCCGACTTGCAATATACTTCACAAAAAGGCAAAAGGACCTTACCAAACAAATTATTCCAGAAACAGTGGACTAATTCCAAAGTTTCAGTTGTACATTGAGACATCCAAACTGCATAAGCATGGATTTCCCCACCTGCCGGAATGGCAGTGAAACACTTTATTTTTTAGTTTAATGAATCGTAAGCTTTGTGGATGTGAAATATTCTTAAAGGACTTGACTTAATTTGACAATACAGATTCAGTTCATTATCACAACCTCACACGTTTTGTGCGGAACGAGACAGCAGGAAATCGGGCACTCTCGCATGGGATTACTCGTGGACATTTTGAAGCAATTATCCAGAAAATAAAAAATAATCATCAGCATAATCAACATCTGTTTCAGCTTCATGGCATCCAGGTCCTAGAGATTGGTCATTCCCTTTTCAACCATTTGCCTTCTGGACCAAGCTTCAGCCAATAGTGACGCCCATTACAGCCCAAAGTCCAAACCACTTTGTGCTATAAAATAAATAAATAAATGGCTATACAGAAGCAACAGCATGCCGATTTACTACATCATCAATTAATTATTTGCACATTATGGATCTATTTTGCTCATGAGAGAGCTCAAGAAGAAAGTTTGAAGCAACAGGGCTGCAATTAAAAACTAACATAACTTCCACTGGAAGCGCCCTCATCCAAGGCATTGCGCTCGAGTAAAAGTTACACATTTGTTACTAGTTGTTGGAATAGACACAATGTGTTCTCAGATGTATGCGTAAGTGACACCACTGGTCTACTGAATGGCTGTCATGCAGACATTCCTCTTTTAGTACCAGTGTGAACGAGAACAAATATGGCAGCCAATGGTGGAAATTGCCCATAAGCAATTTCACTGTTTTTTGACTTTGGAAGAGTTAATTTGTTTGTTTTTTTTAATCATTGCAAACTTAGAGAGTAAGGTGTTAACACCCTGTTGCAGAAAATTATTTAAATTACAGACCGATGTATAACTGTAAGCCCTGATTCATCAATGTGTGTGCCGTCCCTCGGATAGATGTTAACCAGGCATCCTGTCTGCCAGCATTCGTTGGTGGACGTTAAAGATCCCATGGTGTCCATTGTGAAGAGTAGGCAAGCTATCGACAGCACCATGAACAAATTCCAAATTCCTGCCATAACCAGCAGAGGGCACTGCATCAGCGGAGAGGTTGGATGTGTGACAAGGACGAATTCATTAAATTTTGATGAAGATCCAGATACTAGAATTTTTAAGTGATTCTCCACCATTGAGAGAAAGGGCCAACAACGATATATAGCACAACCAACAAAAGTATTCGTCGCTTTGCTGACGAATTTAATCAAAAGACAGAGAAATTGGCATTTCCCAACTCACCACCCTGGTTTCCGGTTGGTTTTTATTTCACGTTATTAATTATGGTGTCGATTGCTTGGCTTGGCTATGGTGGGTTGTGCGGTGTCATAAGGAACACAGGAAAAGTTTACAAAGGCAATTACACACAGGGAATTAATTTACCCATAACCCCTCGCTAATTAACAAACCCCATCCCTCTCATGGGGACGAAGATACAAGCTCTTCCCTGACATACGGTCTACACAAATTTCCTACTTATTATACATCGACGTTTCTTCTTATTCACGACAGTCGGAGCACACCAATCCATACACTCTACCTAACTCTAAGGTAATCATTGTCTACCCCTTACAAACGTAACAATATATATATATATATATATATATATATATATATATATATATATATATATATATATATATATATATATATATATATATATATCTCTCTCAAAAAGTTGTGGATGGATTTGGAAGAAACTTATTAAATGACATGAACAAGCTGATTCGATTTTGGTTCAGGTATGAATCCAGATCCAGTGTATCAGTGGGATACAAAACGTAAACGTTTCAGCTTGGCGGAGGTATGCTCTCTACAGAGTGTTTTCTATTTGTTTGTTTGTACTAATAAATGTCTTTGGAATGCATTATCTTCTGCATCTCTGGATTTTGCACGACCTTAAAAAACACACACATCATATGTATCTTCCAAATAAAGGGACCAATGAATCATCTTTTTCAACATATTATACTCCATGAGCCATAAATTTGTATATAAAAGGATAACAATAAAATGCATTCTTTTAAAGTTAAATTGCTGCATTTCCCAGATCTCCCAGACCCAACATCTGGAATACTGTAAAATATTTGGGGCATGTATCTGAAGTCCTTCTAACACGTTAGATACAAGGCTCAATTGCATGAGAGAATAGGACCCCAAGGTGATTAAAGCTGTTCAGGAGTGCTTCTTGATTGAAAGTTTTGTAACCCTGTGTCAATGTGTCATGTAACACGTACTCTAATTGCGTTTGTAAATAAGCAATTCTGGCCTTCATAAATCTTATTTTCACCTAATCCCTCCATGTAAGTGGTCAATTCATCATTTTGTGCATGTACTCATGTTGGGGCTTGCAGATTTTAAAACGTTATTCAACCAAAAGACACGAAAGCAGAAGCTGAGTTCCATGCAACCGACATAGAGTTCAAGACATTGTTTGAAAAAAAACAAAAAAACAAAAAGACACCTGAAAAATATAATTCGAGTGAGAGATGTTTTTGAAAGACCTCTCATGGCCATTCTCAAATGATTTTTTGTATATAATGTCAAGGCTCATGGAAGAGCCAGAACACAGAACTGATCAGGACATAACAGAACAGAAAAAACGAAGAAGGAAAGAAGGGAAACAAACCAACAGTAGGGATGAGTGACATTACAGATGGAGACTTGAAGAAATAAGGGAAGTTGGAAAGAATGAGGGCTGAGGGCTAGTGGAAGGCACAAGGGGTGAACAAATGGATCTCTGATGAAGGACAAAAACTGGAAATTTGGAAGCAGGAGGGCTTGGGAAGGATTAACATGGGTAGAAAAGTTCACCCTTTTAAATGGGTAGCAGGAGGGCCAGATCTGAGATGGTGTTGAACAGCTGCCTTGAAAACCTGGAGGGAAGAATGTCATTGAAGAGGATGTGGAAGTTTGTTCCACAGGTAGGAGAAAAGAGGAACGAATGAGTGGAGGTGAGCAGTGATCCTGGATTTAGGTAGCTTCACGAGAAGGGGGTTGTTGGTGGACATGTGTGCCCTGCAGAAACCTGGGAGGGAATGACAAAGAACGGACGGAGCAGAGGGCGCAGGACCAGAAAGGAGGTGGTAAAAGACAGTGAGAGACTGGAGAGACTGAGAGAGAGACAGAGACAGAGACAGAGAGAGAGAGAGAGAGAGACAGAGAGAGAGAGAGAGAGAGAGAGAGAGAGAGTGAGTGAGACCACAGACTGGCTTTGCAGGCCACCTTTGAAGTGGAGTTTGCCAAGGAAAATTCAAGCTGGTAGTAAGGCTAATGTTATACCCAAACCGAGTGCCCGATCTTGAATTAGGAGAGTTGTGCTTCCGAACCGAGTCCAATTCAAGCTGGGTTTGGCTGTCAACTCGGAAAAGCACTCAGATATTTTACTCTCACATGAAACTCCACGCATGGCTCCACGCATTTGCACTCCACATGCACTCCACGCATTTTAAATCTCCACGCATGGCTTGCGGACTTACTCTCTGGTCGTAGGCAACGTGTGGCCCTGAATGGATTTCTCTCATCTCCCCTTCCTGTTCTGGCTGGAGTTCCCCAAGGTAGTGTTCTGGGCCCTGTGCTATTTCTGGTCTTCATCAATGATCTTTCCGACTCTGGAAAATCCTCTCTACCTCTTTGCTGATGACTACGCTCTCTGCCGCTCCATTCCTCATCACTCAGATCGGCAGTCTGCAGACTCCTCACTCTCTGCAGACCTGGACAAAATCACAGACTGGTCAAACAAGTGGAACATGTCTTTCAATCCTGACAAATCTCACACTCTTACTATGTCTCTCCGAAAAGACCGACTGGAAAACACTCCCATCTACTTTCTCAACAATCCTCTCCAAGAAGTTCTGTCGCTCAAGCCTTTGAGTCTCACTATCTGCCATGATCTTTCTTGGGAAAACCACATTTACAAGCTGGCTGCCAAAGCCAGTCGCCGACTGGGCATCCTCCGTCGTGCGAAGTCCTTCCTCGGCACACCTGAGCTCCTCACCACATATAAGGCTTTCATCCGCAGCTCAATGGAATACTGTTCCCCACTCTGGGCCGGTGCTCTTGCCTCACACCTAGCTCAGCTTCACGCTGTTGACACCAGAGCTTTCAGAATCATTGGAATCTCCTGCGATGAAGCTAACTCCGAGGGCCTTTCACTCACTCACCGCAGGCATGTTGGTGGTCTTTCTGTCTTCTACAGACTCCTCTCTGGCCTTGCTCCCCCAGCTCTCTCTGTGCTCTGACCCCCAAATAATCCTACAGGTCGCACAAGATCTGCCAGCAACCCTCTTATGGTTAAACTGCCAAAATCTAGGCTCTCTGCTCACCTTCACTCTTTCATTCCCCTTTTCTCCCGCCTCTGGAACAAACTCCCCCACTCCCTTCAATCCCACTCCTCCCTCCAGGTCTTTAAAACAGTTGTTCACCACCATCTCTTATCTTCCCCCATCCAACACCTTGATCTTTTCTACCCCCGCTAATTTACTCCAGATACACTTTTTTGAAATTCCAACTTCTTTCCTGGAAGTCCTTGCAGTGTCCATATGTTTTATACCTCTCCCACCTCCCCCACAAGCCCTCTCCCTCCTACAGTTCTCTCGATGTCCCTGCTCTGAAATGTTGTGTTTGTGTCCTTCCCCCTCTTCCAATCTTGTCTACCGCTCCCCTTATTTTGTGTTTTATGTGTCGGTTTGACTTTTTGTGCGATTAATGTTAGCTCTTTCACGAGCCTCGATCTTGTGTACAAAAAAAATAAAAATAAAAATAATTTAAAAAACGAAGGATTATATAAGTGGACATTTCCATGCTACATCAATTTTCAATGTATCTAGAACTAAGACCCTTAAGACGTCAATGACCCTTAAGACCCATAACACCCTTAATATGGCTAAAACCCCTTGAGACCAGAATACCTGTGGACCCAATAGACCCCATTAGATCCCTTAGTCCCCGAAGGCCCTATATACTCCATTAGACCTGACCGAGAACCTTCTGCAATAACATTTGAGGGTCACCAATCATAATCAAAAGGCCCCCCCATTGGTAAGCCACCTCAGTACCAAGCTCATAGGGCGCAAAATATAAATAATTAATTGATTCAATCTCTCTGTTTTTCAGGCTTTGCTCATCTTGGTCAGTGGCATAGGGGAATGTCCAACATGGCAAAGAGAAAAAGTCCCACGTGGTATATAAAAGATGCAGCCAGCAGCAGACGCTGAACCAGAGAACATGCTGGAGTACTTCTCCATGCAATTTGGGTGCTGCAGACCTCTTGGTGCATTTCTCCAAGACCAAGTTCCTGGCCTTTTCTTCTGTATGCATCCAGGGCAGGATTTATAACCACTTATCAGTAGGGCCTATCTTGGTTTATCGAATACAGCAGGACCATGAGGCTCCGTAACTATCAAAAGTCAAACAAAACCAGAGGAGGAATCATTTTCGACTATCATTTTCCAGCACATGGCGAGTCAGACACACAGACTCGGATCGAGGGAATTCGACGTAACCAAAGCCCGTTGCCACGGACTCGTTAAAATTGCGGTGCGAGATCCAAACGAGCTGCAACCGGGAAATGCCGCGATAACGGCGCGCAAAAATCACGGGACTCTCGAGTGTAAAAATAAAGTCGTTGTCAGCAGGCGTGTGGAAAATGCGAAGCCATCTCCCTACATCATGGCCTGGCATCCAACAGTAATTGGTGCCATTGGCGAGCGGTCGTTTTGTGCCGTCGCTGTTGTGTGCGTGCGCGTGCATGCGGGGTAATGCGTGCGCGCGGGGTAATGCACCCTCGTAAGAGCGAACGGACCGAGCATCCGCTAATTATGACACACCATCCATTTTGCTCAGACAATTACCCAGCCTGATCGTAACTGGCGTGCAGATGAGTTGGCCGGTTTGATAGGCAATATTGCCGCCCACGTTTATCTTCTTTTGCAGGAGTTCTTTCTTGTCGCGCAAGTTCCTGCCCCTCAATCCGTGATTTTCCACTACGAAGTGAGACCAACATGCGAATATTTGTGGAGGGCATGATGGAAAATGACATCAAAGGCTTATTATTTGCCAAGAAACTTTGCTTATTTTCGCATTGTGTACCCACAGAGCCACCTGTGGGCATTGTTGTGTGTTCAGAAGGGGAGAATGCTCAGATCTGAAACTTCACGTCTCATCGCCATTTGGACCTGCCAGTGGAACAAACTTCACAAAGCATAGAATGTTGGACGAATCTGGAGTGTTTTCCCTAAAGTCTCTCCTCGAGTAGAAAATAGGGTCTGCGCACATTACAATAAACATTCCGCGTGTAATTGCAACGCAATGGATGTACAAGGACACAGGAGGAGGCCATGTCCCCCATCATGCCCATGTTCGATGAACACTACATTAAATCAATCCATCAAATGAATTGCTTATTTTTTATGTTTGGGGTGGGGATGAGGAGGGGGATGGGGGGAGGGTGGGAGGTTGCAGGTTGGGGAATGCACAAATTCCAACAGCACATTCACCTTTTCACGAGACTCGCTTGGTCAACCTAATGGGATGACAGGATGGTCTCAAGGTACGCACACTCGCCTCCAATCTGTCTAGCCTGGGTTTGAATCCCAACCTGGACATTAAAGATCCCAAGGATTTATAATGTATCCCCTATTAATACAACCCTAAACCCCTATTTACTTTACTTATAGCTGCCTGGCACTGTCCTCTCTTCTTACCTCCCATATCTAATTACCACCCCCAGATCCTTCTTGTGTGTAACACTCTCCAAGACTGTCCCTTGTATTATATAATCCATGTTTTCATTATCCTTGCCCATCCCCAGCATCTCCTCATGTTAAACTGCATCTGCCAATCTTTCACCGAATCTATTAAAGTTTCGAAAGACTTTCCTGAATGTAATCACCACGCTCTTTGCTAACTACTTAGGTGTCATCTGCCAATTTGGAAAACCTACTCTTAACCACACTATCCAAATCATTGATGTAAATGATGAATAATAATGGTACCAGTACTGATCCCCACTGGCACCCCACTACTTACATCCTCCCAGCTAGACATCCTCCCACTCTTTGCTTCCTTTCACTATCAATAAGCCAATTTCCAAATCCGGTTACTAACTCTAATTATTTCATGAGAATGTCTCTGCGAGCATTATTTCCCACTAAGTTATCCTACTCTCTATCCCCCCAAAAAGCCATACAAAGAAATAACTATCACAAGGACAAAAATAAATACTCACCAAGTCACAATCTTTTAAATGGCCTTCTTCATCAAAAAAAATTTCCTTTCTTGAATCAAGGATCACTGCTCATCTCCTCTCATTTGTTCCTCCTTACTCTCACCTGTGGAATCAACTTCCACGTCCTCTTCAATCTCATTCTTCCCTCCAGGTCTTCAAGACAGCTGTTCACCATCTCATGCGGATCATCCCCAATCCAAAACCATGATCTTTTCTACCCTTGATACCCCTAACACCCAAATCTCTTTACTTCCAATTTTCCATCCTTGGAGTTTCCTTCTGTGTCCACTGTCCACATTGTCCACCCCATTGATGTGTGTTTTCCACCCTGTTTTTGAATGTTACGTCCTGATCCGTTCGGTGTACCAGCTCTTCCATGAGCCTCGACTATGTACACGTGAAAAATGATTGCTAAAACAGAGCATTTCAAAACAGACTTACCTGTTTTGAAGTTTATGAAAATGTAGTGTACTTTGATTTGGTTGGCATTAGTAATCGAATTAAATTAACGATTTTGACATGCTTTTTCGTGGGAGCGTTCCACCGCATTCGATGAAAACCAGTGTTACAAATTCACACGAGAATTCTGTTTCATAATTAAAATGAAACTGACATCTTGAGAAAAGAAAGACATGAAATGTTAAAGACATGCTGTCTTGGGAGCGATTTCAGGGTTAGTTATGTGAACACGGGGACAAGATGCGTCCGCTTACTGCAGACATTAGATGGAATTTGCTGAAGTCACATTTGCTGCTTAATGATGCATTCTTTTGTCATATAAAGATGTGGCGTCGCTAATTTTATAATGATCAGATACAGTAATTTACTTTTTTTTCTTTATTTTTTTTTTGGCATTTGCTCCACTTTAAGGCAACTATGATGAATCCCCGAATCTTTAAAAGGTCACACTTTCACTCTTTATATGACTATGAACGACATTTTTGCCTGGGCTGCATGTTGAGATGACATTACAATTCAATCTGTGAGCTCTCATCTTATGGCATTCCTACAAGCACGTTGGTGAATGAACACATATGCAGCAAAAGTGGAATTATGTACAGAGTGGTGAGTTTCCCCAGGAGCCTTTACCATTGTTGATACAAACTAAAAAGGTAAAATATTTCAGTGTGGAGATAATGAAGGCATTTTCACACCTTAGCTTTGAAAATCAACGACAACCATGTAAACCACCGTTTTTCACTTTGCTAACACACGCTCCGTCTCTAAATAAAAGTCCAAAAAAAAATCTTCAGCTTTGGGCGAACCATTCCAAAATCACCAAGTACAGAAGGAACTCAGACACAGGAGGCCTGGAATGTCAGGCGTCAGGGCATATCTGCAACTCGGACATTCAATCTAAACTAGATGGTATTCATAGAATACTCAGCCTATGCAGTTAAGTTGATGTGAGCCAACTCATCTGTTTTTGAAGGTTTTTTTTTTTTCTTTGATCCAATATGGTTGCCAGACCACGTGAGCGATTACATCATAAATTTATATTCTCTAATATAATTTTTGCGTAGATCACGCTCAATAAATTTCAAACTGATCAGACTAAGCGTTGTCCCTGTCAAATTATGATGTCATAATTACGGCACCAATGACGTCATTGTTAACACTTATTCCCCATGTGGAGTTCTTTACAATGAGCCATGTTAATTATTTTTTTCCCATGGAGCAGTTTTGGAGATATAGACATTATAGAGGTGCAAAATTTTTCAACTTTTCCAAGATGGTGTCCATACCACATGACCTATGACGTCATAATTGTAAATAAAAAAATTATACAGGCAGAGGCACTCCTAGGGTAAAGGTTTGTGACAATCGGACCAACGGATGGCAAGAAAATAAATTTTTTAAATGCAGACACGCCACACGTACGTTACCAACCAAATGCCTAACCCTGCTTTTCGCTTCGCGAGTGCAGTGTAAAAAAAGAAGGTAGTGGGATGAGGGAGTTGCCGACAGTAGATATGTGATGGTGTTACGGATTTATGTGAATTACTATTCCGGTCTTTGCTTATTAATGTGTAGTCGATTAAAGGTTGTTGTGATTAAAGGGTCAGGAGCCCTTCTGGGGAAAAGGAGACCGGAAACGGAAGAAGAAAAAAGACACGAGGTCCGGGAGAAGCGGCGATTCTCCTCTTCTTCTTCCTCGCCCAGCGCCGAGAAGAGCGGTATCGATATTGAGCAGCGTGGGGAACGCTGCGTTTGAAAGCCCGTCTGGCGAGAGGAGTTACCTGGACGTGTAATTACCCATTTACACGTCAAGTCGCCGTGGGTTCGTGCACGGAACCAAGTGTCCGGCACAGTTCGCCTCACCGTCTACAAGGACGCGTACGGGTCGCACCTTGGGCCTCGCGCGCGTTGCAAGCCGCGCTTGGTTTTGCCCCGTTGCTTGGCAAGGAGGTGTGCGCTGTAGCAACTGTCCCCGGTACGAGACGTGCACGTTGGAGCACGTCCGCCCGGGGTTCGTTCAACCGCCCGTGTGCGGAGAAGAGAGACATTGTGAGGGACAGTGACCCAAGTGGTCGTGAGTGGGGACAGGGGGGGACACGTATGTAAGATGGCCATCTTAGTGATTGATTGTTGATTGTTGATGGTTGTTGATTCCTTGGGGGAATATATTATTGATTACTCCGGATCCTTGGTGTGGGGTTTCTTATTGACTGGAATCTATCTATAATTCCAGTAATCTCTGTCTGTACGTTTGTACGTTTGTCTGTCTGTGACCGCTGTTTCTCGACAACCACGGGTCCGATATACTTTTAACTTGCCAGGTATATTGCTGGGGACCCGAGGATGTGCCTTTTCAAGGTTTCATATTAATCGGACAATTACTTACCGAGCTATGTCCAAAAAACGATTCAACCAATCAGAGAGCAGCGAACGATCGCGTGTGCCGGCGTTGCGAATGGACCAAACCATTCCATGTAAATAGAGGGGGGGGGGGTTCTGTGGTCGTTGCGAATGGACGAAACCATTTCATGTAAATAGAGGGGGGGGGATTGTCACTGTACTCGCAAGCCGTTCGCCGTTCGCTTTGGCGTTGCGAATGGACCAAACCATTTCATGTAAATAGAGGGGGGGGATATAATTTTAGATAGATATATAGTACGGGCATATATATAGTACGGGCATGCCCTAGTTTATATTGATTGCGTTACGAAAGCGTATAAATCATATATCTTTCTGGCGGGGTGCCTCCCACTGTCCGGGGGTCACCGAGACCAGGTAGTTACCGGGAGGACCACGTAACAGAATTGGGGGCTCGTCCGGGATCCGGTTAGGGTTTAGGGTTTAGGGTTAGGGACCGGTTAGGGTTTTGAGGGACACAGGAGCCCATCAATCCTTAATGCTTGAAGGCATTTTGCCATTGTCAAAGAGTACAGCAACTGGTGATAGTGTTCGGTTACAAGGGATCGGTGGCTGTGTTAGTGCCCCACTTCATGTCATCCATTTGGAATCCGATTTGGTGTCAGGACCGGTCACCGTCGGTTTACAAGCCACGCTTCCTGTAGAGGGAGTATCTGTGATTATCGGGAATGATTTGGCCGGGGGGCAAATTTATGGTAACCCGAGGGTGGATAAAGAGCCCCGCAGGGGAAATAACACCACCCCAGCTCGGGATGGCGACAAAAGTTCCAAGTTCAAATCACGTATTGAAAATCGTGTTAATTCGTGTCGTGTCTTGAGGCCTTGTACAGTGTGCACTGTACAACCTTGAGGCTTTGTTTTTCTCAGCGGTCTGTCGTTTGTGATCCAATAACTTTCGTTCTCTGTATTCCCAGTCTTTTCACCCATAGCCTACTTCCTTGTGTAAATCTCAACACAAAAAAAACAAAAAAACAACAACAACAACAACAACATTTCCTTCTCTGTTCTCATTCGTTTATTCATTCTTATTCGTTCGTTCGTTCTTCGACCACGTGTTTCTCCCCCATTTCCCCAGATAGTTTTCACTCATTAACCTTCAATGTTTACACTTTCCCCTCAATTTATGTATTCCGTCATATTTTATAACACCTTTTTCTTCTTCTTCTTTAAAAGGCTGCTTTCGACTTGCTCACCAAATCAATTCATCCCAAAAAAAATATCCATCTCCTATAGTGCCTTTTTTCTACATTCCCTAAACTCTCCTGCACTCCATCCTCCATCCAGCGTCCTTAAACGTATTTTTAACTCGAAGGTCACAAGAAACTCATTTTGCAATAAATGTTCGTTTCCCATAAATCGTACACTTTCAAAAATCCAATCTCACCCCTCCCCTCCAAATCTTCCCCATAACCCCTCCCCTCCAAATCTTCCCCATCACCCCTCCCCTCCAAATCTTCCCCATCACCCATCCCTTTCAAATCTCCCCCCTTGCCCCCTCCCTCCTAAACTACCCCCTCACCCCTCCCCGCCAAGACGCCCCCTCGCCCCTCCCCTCCTAGACTCCTGCCTCACCCCTCCCCTCCAAATCTCCCCCATATCCCATCCCTTTCAAATCCCTACCCTTGTCCCTTCCCTCCCAAACTCCCCCCTCACCCCTCCCCTTCAAATCTCCCCACCCTCATTGCTTCTCAATTTCCCCCCTCTCACTCCCCCTCCTCAAAGCGTCCTCCCCGCTTCTTTCCCCTTCAAACTCTCACCTCCATCTCCCCCAACCTTCTGCCTCGCTCTTCCCCCTCCTCAAATAACACCTCATTGTGGCTCACCCAATCACCATCAAACCTTTTGTCCGCCCCATCCTTCCCTTTCTCCGAGCTATTCTGAAATCTCTGACACACCTTCAACAGCTCTCCCTACCTCTTCCACCTCTTCCACATCTTACACTACCCCTCCTCCCCCCTGTTCTGTATCTGATGCTCCCCCATCCTCTTCATTAACGGTATGGACCTCAAACATCCGGGGCCTTCGTTCAAACTTAACTGATCTCTCCATACAGGTTGCTTCTGTCAAACCAGACGTGATCTGCTTAACAGAAACTTTCCTCCTTTATGATGTCTCTGATTCCATAGTATCTCTCCCGGGCTACTCCCTCCTCCGGTATGATAGACCTGAGCCTCGTCCTGGAGGCGGGGTTGCTATCTTTATCAAAAACTCTCTTCCTCACTCGCCCTGCACTGCACTCTCTCCACCTCACCCCCAGGAATACCTCTGGCTACGGCTTCCCCTTCGCTCCCACCTCTTGTTCATATGTGTGTTGTACCGTCCACCAAACAGTGATGACTCCATCTACATCTCGCTGTCTGATGATATGGACCAACTTCTATCTACTCATCCCAACTCTCTCTTCCTCATATGTGGTTATTTCAACTGTCATCATGCCAGTTGGCTGGGTGTGGGTACCTCTCTCACCAGCCATGGCTCCTCAGCAAAGGACTTCTGCGACTCACTGGGACTGACACAATCTGTCAATTTCCCGACCCGGATCTCAGTCAACGGAACATCTTCTCTTCTGGACTTGGTTATGACTAACTTCCCTGAAAATGTCTGCTGCTCTTCTTCTGCTCCGATCGGATCATCTGATCATGTCCTTGTTAAAGTGGACATCTCTCTGACCATCCTCAGGGAGCCTGCTCAGCGTCGACGAGTCTGGCATTTCACTCAGACCAACTGGCACGGTCTTCAAGCAGCCATCAATCATCTGGACTGGTCTCCCATCTCTACCACCTCTGACATCAACTCATCCTGGGAATTCTTCCAAAGTAAATTGCTCTCTCTCATGCACAGATTTATCCCATCTCGTCTTCAGTTGTCATACCCTTCCTCCCGTCCATGGTACACGGAATCTTGTGGTGAGGCTGTTGCCCAGAAACAACTTGCCTTCGTCTCCTGGAAAGCAAATCCAACGGAAGGAAATCTCATTTCCTTTCACAAAGCCCGAAACAAGTGTGTGTCCACCCTCAGGAGAGCCAGGAAACAATATCTCTCCGTTCTCAAGACCGAACTCTCTTATCTGTCTCCCTCTTCCAAATCCTGGTGGCGTCTGGTCAAATCCGTTTCTGGTGTTTGTTCCCCCTCCATCCCCTCCCTTACCTCAAACGGCTACACAGCTGACTCCGCACGTGAAAAAGCTGAATGCCTCAACTCTGTGTTTGCCTCTAAATCTTGTGTCCCAAACCCATCCCTCTCTGTACCCACCATACCCAGTCGTACCCTGCTGCTCCTGGACTCCGTGTCCTTTCCTCCTGACAAGGTGGAAAAGTTTCTGTCAACCCTCGACTCTGATTCTGCAACTGGACCCGACGGCATCAGCCCATGGGTCCTAAAATCCTGCTCTGCTGCTCTATCTCACCCTCTCTCTGTTCTCTTCACCCTCTCTTTTGCTCAAGGTCAACTGCCATCTGCTTGGAACTCAGCCAACATCACCGCTTTGCACAAAAAAGGTGCAAAAACAGATCCTAGCAACTACAGACCAATCAGCCTTCTCCCAATTTATCAGCAAAGTCATGGAATCCATCATTGCTTCGGATATGAAATCTTTCCTCTTCTCCAATGGCTTGATCTCTGATCATCAATTTGGTTTCAGACCAGGTCACTCTGCTCTGGACATGCTGCTTCTGCTGTCTCAACAATGGATGGAGGTCCTCAATGCCAAACAGGAAATTAGAGCTGTCTCCCTCGACATATCACGTGCCTTCGACACGGTCTGGCACCCCGCTCTGCTCACCAAACTCTCCTCCTTTGGTATCCATGGAAATCTCCACGCATGGCTGGCGGACTTCCTCTCTAGTCGTCGTCAACGTGTGGCCCTGAATGGGTTTCTCTCATCTCCTCTTCCTGTTCAGGCTGGAGTACCCCAAGGCAGTGTTCTGGGCCCCGTACTTTTTCTGGTCTTCATCAATGATCTCTCTGACTCTCTCGAAAATCCTCTCTATCTCTTTGCTGATGACTCCACTCTCTGCCGCTCCATTCCTCTTCCCTCAGATCGGCAGTCTGCTGCCTCCTCACTCTCTGAAGACCTGGACAAAATCACAGACTGGTCAAACAAGTGGAACATGTCTTTCAATCCTGACAAATCTCACACTCTTACTATGTTTCTCCGAAAAGATCGACTGGACAACCCTCCCATCTACTTTCTCAATAATCCTCTCCAAGAAGTTCTGTCGCTCAAGATTTTGGGTCTCACTATCTGCCATGATCTTTCTTGGGAAAACCACATTTCCAAGCTGGCCTCCAAAGCCAGTCGCCGACTGGGCATGCTCCGTCGTGCGAAGTCCTTCCTCGGCACACCTGAGCTCCTCACCACATACAAGGCTTTCATCCGCAGCTCAATGGAATACTGTTCTCCCCTATGGGCCGGTGCTCCTGCCTCACACCTAGCTCGGCTTCACGCTGTTGAAACCAAAGCTTTCAGAATTATTGGAATCTCCTGCGATGAAGCTATCTCTGAGGGCCATTCACTCACTCACCGCAGGCAGGTAGGTGGTCTTTCTGTCTTCTACCGACTCCTCTCCGGCCTTGCACCCCCAGCTCTCTCTGTGCTCTGTCCCCCAAATATTCCTACAGGTCGCACAAGATCTGCCAGCAACCCTCTGATGGTTAAACTGCCGAAATCTCGGCTCTCTGCTCACCTTCACTCTTTCATTCCTCTTTTCTCCCGCCTCTGGAACAAACTCCCTCACTCCCTTCAATCCCACTCCTCCCTCCAGGTCTTTAAAACAGCTGTTCACCACCATCTCTTATCTTCCCCCATCCAAAACCTTGATCTTTTCTACCCCCGCTAATTCACCCCAGATCCACCTTGTTTGAAATTCCAACTTCTTTCCTGGAAGTCCTGGCAGTGTCCATATGTTTTATACCTCTCCCACCGCCCCCTTCCCACGCCCCCCCCCCCCAAAGCCCTCGCCCTCTCTCAGATCTCTCGATGTCTCCATGTCTCTCGGTCCCTGCTCTCAAATGTTGTGTTTGAGTCCTTCCCCCTCTCTCCCCATCTTGTCTACCGCTCCCTATGTTATATGTTTTATGTGTCGGTTTGTCTTTCTGTGTGATTAATGTTCGCTCTTTCACGAGCCTCGATCTTGTATACAACAAAAAAAATAAAAAATAAAAAATAAAGTTATTTGTAGGGGGACTGAACTTCAACACAGAGGAAGAAGTTCTGACCTCTGTCTTCAACAGATATGGGCCGCTGGTGGAAGTGCGGGTGGTAAAAGACAGGGAAACGCAACGGTCAAGAGGGTTCGGCTTAGTCACGTTTGCAAGCACAAGAGACGCCAGAGAGGCAGAGAAGAATTGGAATGGTAAGGATTTGGAGGGTCGGACCATAACAGTAGGGAAGGCATTTCATAGACGTCGAGAGGTCTACAGAAGAGGACAACTTGGCGGTAGTTTTGGGGTTGGCAGCAGCCGATATTACTATGGAGGCTCCCAGAGTTACGGCACCTCCCGAAAGAATGAAGGTCAGAGCACTGGCCGAGAAGGAGACCGCCAGTCAGGTAACGGCTGGGACAAGGGGTCCCACCGTAACTGTTAGGAGTCTGGAGAAGTTGAAGCACTATATACGGTGGAGCCGCCGAGCCGGGGCTCCTACACGGACTAACCGTGAACGCCACGTTCTTAAAGGCGTCCAGGTAGGGAACTTTCCTGCATGGACTAACCGTGAACTCTACGTTCTTAAAGGCGTCCATGTAATGAACTTTCCTCCCCGGACTAACCGTGAACTCCACATTCCTTAAGGCGTCCCTGTAGGGAATACTCAGCTGGGCCTCCCGAAAAAGTGCTATCGAGAGGTTTAACTTTGGGGCTTTGGTCACCACCTCTTAACCGTCATTCAAGAGAAACTAGAAGTGGTTGACGCTTGGTCCAGAGTGAATTAATCTCGGGGTTTTGGTGAAATTTTGTTGCTTTATTTTTAAGTGATAATTGTGCCCGGGGGGAACTGATGATTTGGGGGTGTGCGTTATCTGGGTTGTTTATCCAAATTGGCCGGCAAAGAAAGTTTTCGCTGGGTTCAAACTTTCTTTCTTGAAGGGGGGGAGTGTTATGGATTTATGTGAATTACTATTCCGGTCTTTGCTTATTAATGTGTAGTCGATTAAAGGTTGTTGTGATTAATGGGTCAGGAGCCCTTCTGGGGAAAAGGAGACCGGAAACGGAAGAAGAAAAAAGACACGAGGTCCGGGAGAAGCGGCGATTCTCTTCTTCTTCCTCGCCCAGCGCCGAGAAGAGCGGTATCGATATTGAGCAGCGTGGGGAACGCTGCGTTTGAAAGCCCGCCTGGCGAGAGGAGTTACCTGGACGTGTAATTACCCATTTACACGTCAAGTCGCCGTGGGTTCGTGCACAGAACCAAGCGTCCGGCACAGTTCGCCTCACCATCTACAAGGATGCGTACGGGTCGCACCTTGGGCCTCGCGCGCGTTGCAAGCCGTGCTTGGTTTTGCCCCGTTACTTGGCAAGGAGGTGTGCGCTGCAGCAGCTGTCCCCGGTATGAGACGTGCACGTTGGAGCACGTCCGCCCGGGGTTCGTTCAACCGCCCGTGTGCGGAGAAGAGAGACATTGTGAGGGACAGTGACCCAAGTGGTCGTGAGTGGGGACAGGGGGGGGACACATATGTAAGATGGCCATCTTAGTGATTGATTGTTGATTGTTGATGGTTGTTGATTCCTTGGGGGAATATATTATTGATTACTCCGGATCCTTGGTGTGGGGTTTCTTATTGACTGGAATTCATATTGATTGCGTTACGAAAGCGTATAAATCATATATCTTTCTGGCGGGGTGCCTCCCACGGTCCGGGGGTCACCGAGACCAGGTAGTTACCGGGAGGACCACGTAACAGATGGGGAAAGAGGAATGATGGGAAGATGGGAATGAATAAGCATAAAAAGCAAGATACCATCTTCACTACACCACATATAAAATGTGTACTTAAATATATACATATATAATGAAATATTACAATGATTATTACAACATTATCACTATAATGCTTTGCTCCAGTCTTTTTGTTTGTTCATGAGTTGGGCTTCCCCCGTTGAGGGAGGAGCTACACCCATTATGGGAGGGGCTTCAAAAACAAATCTCTACCATTTTGTTTGCTCTGCATACCTCTGAGGTTCCAAAGGCCTCTGGTGTCCATTTCAAGACTGAGTAAACGTGTCTTCCATCACAACAAGTTACCTTTTGAAAAAACAAAGGTACATTTTGATTACAACTCATGCAAAGGAAACAAGGTAATGCATGTTTCGGTCGGAGCCATCGCAGCAGCGGTTTCTTTATACACCGCCCAAAGAAGATGCGTTTTCATAATGTAGAGGAAATAAATAAACACAGAGGGGAAATTGCCGAGAGATATATTTTCGTTCTTATTTTATAAGTTATGTGCACGTTATGTACACTTTAAATAAGTTTATTTCAAATCTTTAATTTTAAAAATGTCATTTTGCATGCTGAAACGCAAAGAGTAATTTTGGTTTCTGCTGGATAGAAGGAAGTCTATCCCCGTGGTTTTCCCCCGGGTGCCCCATTAGTATTACAATATACATATTGTAATGTATAATCACAGTTGTTTAAAGGTGAAACAAATGTCACATTAAAAAATTTGAAAATTGAAAGATCTGATCATTTTCAAATCATCATTCATTATATATATATCTAATCTGAGCTTTTGTGTTATCCCACCATCATGCTAAAGAAGAGAAAGAGGTCTTTCTTGAAAGTCGGATGGCCCAAAAAGCATGGAAGGCGTCTTTAAACAAAACATCTTCAAGAAGACTGGTATTGAATTTCCAGTAAGCACTTTTGCGTAAGGGTTGAGGGAAAAAGATGCCCATGGTAACTCAATGATGATTAGAAAACAAAGATGGAAAATGACTCGGAGAGAAAATAGCATCTTACTATAATTCACCAAATGTCCGTCTGTCCGTTCAAAGGTACCGCAAAAACGGCTCAACCGATCGCAACAATATTTTGGGTGGGTATTCCTGGGACCCCTGGGAGTAAAATAGGCTATATTGTTTTTCCAATTTTCCAATTTTTCCAATTTTCCAGTTTTTCCAAACACGATGGAATAATATTTACCGATATGAACGGTGATGTGGCTTTTATTGAAATTCTACAAATACTGTTTAGATTTTGATGACAATTATGAACCTGCCGCGAATGCGGAAGTGGACAGATTATGCAATGCGCGGGTTTGATAATATCCAAATACAACCGTCATTCAATCGTAAAGTTAAATCGTTAAACGTTAATCATGTTAATCGTTTTGTTATAGTATCAATTGATGATTGGAATTGAATGAATACAATTACGATTTTGAATTCGTAATTGTATTCACCCAACCGTACGGAACTTCACATCAGGATTTAAATATTTGTTTGTCACGAATCTTGTTAAAAGTTTATTTTTTATATTAATGTTATTTAATTTGTGATTGTAGTTATGCTGTTTGGAATTTAAAAAGAGATATCAAGTTCAAGTAAACGACGAAATGCCGTGACGGTTTCTACTTTCTAAACATGAATTTGCGGGTCGCCATATGCAGATTCGCCATTGACTGGGTATGGAACAAACGTACCCGCTTGTTTGCCAACGGGTACGTTTTTCATGGAAGTCCTTCACGAACTTGCTGTCCATGTCTGACGTGCGACTGAAAGTGCTACAGGCATGCGGAATTTATTGGTTTCATGCTTTAGCATTCGCCGTTTCTGCATTGTCTGTTTGCTTCTGGCCTCCCACCCATGCATAGCACGGGTACCTCACTAGTTCCTGAAATGTGAGTTTATGTACCAACGGTCAAGTCTAGCGAAGGACATTCTCCCATTGGCACATCGTCCCCAAGTATACTGAGATTTGTTGGGGTAATGTAGCCACCATGCATCTAGCACAACCACTGCCAAAAAATCAGTAAACAAATCAGTATTATATTTGGGATGAGGTTCTGCTGTATTCCGATCTATACTGGATTCAAAGGTGAAATTAAAAACACCCCCCCCCCCCCCCCATGCAAATACAATTATTGAGATCTATCGACTGCATGTGTCGAATCAAAGATGAAAAGAAAGCTCTTCGTTCCACACTCTGACTTGGTGCGTAAACGTTGATTAGTGTAAGCCGAAAATTATAAATGACCAGTTCCAGTGAAATAAATCGGCCTTTAATCACCTCCTGGAAAAGGCATGACTCAGGTACTAGTCCTGGTCTGAGTAAAAAGGCCACACCAGCAGAAGAAGAAGACAAGTTACTAAAAAAAACACTGCCCCTTAAAGAGGCGACACCAGTCGTACTCCACATTTTGAATTATATGGGTTTCCTGGAGTAAGAGTACATCAATTTTCTTGCGCTCAAATAAACTTTTCACCTGAACCTGGCGGTTTTGGCTTGTACCTCCGTCGTTTATATTTAAGGTTCCAAAGGTGATTTTCTTCATGGATTATCAAAAGGCTTGAGAGGTTGTTGGGAAATCTCACTCCCTGCTTTTGTAACAACCTTTCTAAGCCGATGAAAGTGCGACCTTGTTATATGAAATTCATCCGGCTTCCTAATTATGTCCTTTGTAGGCTGGACGAAAGAAATTAAATCAGAAAAATGATATCTTACAATCACATTTCGCTGTCGGTAGGTTTCATTTAGAAAGGAAACAATAAGTTGAAGAGCTATGGGTGACTGATACGATGAAGATTGAGACAACTCAGTCATCTCAACTTCATCATCTGATTCTGACAAATGAGAAACAGCTCCGCCCAGGTCACATATATCAGTTTGTGCCGTCCCCATTTTGATTCCAGCCAAGTCCGAAGATTTGCAGGAATGTTCTATTGTAGAGTCACCTTTACTCTGGTACCCGGGACATTCAACAGGAGTTGAAATCTCGGCTTCACCCTCCTGTGGGGAGATGTTCACTGGCTCTGTTGGCGAACCAGTGCCATGATATAGATTTTGCATTGATAAAGAGGAGCTCGGGGCTGAAACATTCCCATTCCGCTCGGTCTCAGCAGGTAGTGAGGTCACTAATGAGCTCACCATCATCTTTAGTCTCGCCATCTACTTTGCCTCTCAAATTTTTGGTGTTGCTCGATAATGTTTGAGAATTTTGTCAGAAGCAACATGTATGGAGAGATCAATCAGGTTTGAGCGAAGGCCCCGGGTGTTTGAGGTTCATACCGTTACTGAGGAGAGAGGGATTCTGCGCCATTCCGATTGCACTCAGGTTGCAGGTGCAATTAAAATCACCACCTATTATAATGCACTTCTGCAAGTCTAACTGCATCATGTGGAGTCGTAACCTGTCATAGAAGGTTCGTCGGTCTGTGCCCTTTGAAGGGGCATAGACATTTCTTAAAGTAAAATTTATGTCTCCATCAACAAAATCCAGTGAAGCTAAGTGACCTGGGATTATTTCCTGAAATGAGAGTTGGAGCGGGCAAAAAAGGGAATTAATTAGAAAGGCAACTCCTGCTGTACAAGAGGTTGAATCGCTAAAGTAGCCGGCCTTTTTCATCATTCGATTCCAGATAGCATGAGGCGATGTAGTAGAGTGGGTTTCTTGTAAGAAAGCCACATCTAGTTTCCGTTCCCTTACAAGGTTGACCACTTGGAGCATATGAGACTGGCTCGCACCACCATTTATATTGAGGCTACCAAAAATAGTCATGAAGATGTAAAAGAGGTAAGGAAAGGGAAATATGCGTATCATCCTTTTAGTTCGTGTTTTGCCTTAACAATGTGTTTCGTAAGCCTACTGCATTGGGGTTCCGTGAAATTGTGGTCACTGGGTCGGCAAATAATACACCTTGCCGTTTCAATAAACCCATACACAACAACAACAACATGCATTTTAAAGGCCATTTTCCCTGCTAGAGCGGGGGTTAGCTTGTTCTTTCAATAAACCCATGTAGATCAGATAAATGATCTTTTATTTCAATATATCTTTTTCTAAAAGTCTGGTTCGGAAACTTGAGTATTTGCGATGGTAAGACGTTGGAATCACTGTATGTGGGGAATTCCTCAATGTCATAGCATTCCTCCAACGACATGTCAGAAGCACTATCTGGGACCCCTGGCTCTTGAGCCACCAGAATACTCTGTGGTGGGCAGGTGTCATCCTGCCCTGTTTCTGTAGGAACTGGTTGAGGGAGAGGTTCCACCAGAACCCCGGGTAATGTGGGGGGGGGGGGGCGATTCTGCAACCTGTTGCACAATTTGAGGTTCTTCCTCAGGACAATCATTGTGCTCAGGTACATTTTCTAAATTGGCCAGTACAACGACTATTTGATTTGAAAGATCGCCGTCAGGTGCGTTGGAACACTGAGTGGTCGAAATTTGCTCTTTTTGCCCCCCAGTCGATTCTCGACCCGACTTGTCATAATCCGCACAAGGATTTAACGTAGTTTGCACTCCAACCTCATCTGGAGGTAGCACATGTAACTCCTCCACATTAGGCTGAGGGTCGATATCAGCAGCAGGCAGAGGATCTGCATTCACATTTAGCAATACTTCATATCGATTTATTCATCGATGTTTTATCAGGTGGTACTGAGTCCAATGCATCGGAGTCTAACACCACCTTCTTTTCCTTATGGGGTGGAGGAACATTCCGAGGTGTTTTCCTCTTTCTCAAAGAGGAGACGAGTGTAAAACCATCCCAAACGTTTTCTTTTTCGGAGGTTTTCGATGTCGATGGTACGTTTTCTGTCACAGTATCAGGGCTCAGGGGGTGTTGTCTACTCGGCCACTGCGGGTGCAATTTGTGGGCAAAACCGTTTTAGATGCCCAAAGTTCCCACAGCCGAAACATTTTAGCGTTTCCGTGGACGCATATACCTGGTACTCGTGATGATCCACATGAAACATAAATACCGCGTTGAGCACCTTGTCCACATTGGATGCAGGAAACACAATGTACGCTTGTCGCCGGAAGGACATGATGTGTTTAATCTGCTCGTTGCGACACCCCAGATATAACATCGTGATCTCCGACACCACTGTACCATACCGAGTACCACACCACACCACAGTACCATACCGAGAAAGCTCTTTTAAAATTAAATCGTTTTTCAGGAATGGGGGACAATTTGATATCAAGACTTTCACGGCTGGGGTGTCCAGTGGGGAGACCAGGACTTAATGTCCATTCTCGGTAGACAAACAGGTTGCCACAATTTCATGCACAAGCTGCTCTTCAACTACGAGTATTACCAGGCGTTTGTTCATCCGTGAAGCTGCACGGATTCTCTCGAGCCCGATTATGTTACCCACCGCAATAACGATGTCTTCCACGGTGACCTCATCAGGGGGAATGCAAACCACGCCATGTTTCCGTGTCAAGCCCTCAAAGGCCGCGTAGCGGGAACGTGCCGACATTACGACAATTGGAAAACACTCGGCTTAAGCCGAGATGGATTTGGGGAGAGTGGACAGCTTTCTGTACCAGTGGGGGGAAAAAGGGAAAAGCGCTACTCGGCATACACAATCATGAGCGAAACTATCGTGACGAAACACACCTCTCAATGAGGAAAAGGGCGAGAAATCACGACAACCCGTCAGAGTGCCGATGGACTCACCCCTCGATCTCACCAAATGGCGTGGGCTCTCTCTTTCTCTCTTTCTCTCTCTCTTTTTTTTTCTTCTCTTTTTCTTTCTTTTTTTTCTTTCCTTTTTTTTTTTTTCTCTCTCTCTCTCTCTCTCTCTCTCTCTCTCTCTCTCTCTCTCTCTCTCTCTCTCTCTCTCTCTCTCTCTCTCTCTCTCTCTCGAAAAAACAAAAGTGGGGAAAAAATAAAAATAGAGATAGCAACACAAGCGAGGAATGCAATGGAGGTGGGGAGGGGGGGTGAGGGGAACAAGTGGGGGGAGGGGCAGGGGGAACGAGTGGGGGGAGGGGGGAGGAACGAGTGGGGGGAGGGGCGGGGGGAACGAGTGGGGGGAGGGGCGGGAGGAACGAGTGGGGGGAGGGGCGGGAGGAACGCGTGGGGGGAGGGGCGGGGGGAACGAGTGGTGGGAGGGTGGGAGAAAAACGAGTGGGAGAAAACACATTCTCAAAGTAAGACCGAACAAAATGAACAATCTCCGCATTATCACCAAGAATATGCCCATCACTAGCCCGAAGACCAAGCATTTGTTGGCTCACCTTGGTCGTCTTCTCGAACTTAAAGAAATCTTTACAACATGTGTCTGAAGACAGTAAACCATTCACTCTCAGCCTGACTAAGGCACCAATACCATTTTCTTGAATTAATTCTTTAAGCAGAGTTTGTTTTTCAAAGAGGAGTTGACACCGGTTTTCATCACTGATGACCTCAGCACCTTCCTGCAATCGTAGAATTTCTTGTTTCAAGGCATCAATGCATAATTGTTTACTTTGAGAGCAATTGGTTTTGTATTGCTGACAGAAAACACGGATCTGCGCTTTAGCATAGTCCCACCACTGACAGAGATTTAGGAAACGATGTTGGAAATACACAACCTTGTCCCAAAAAATCACAAAGGATGATTTAAAGAAAGGATCGCTCAGAAGTGAGGTGTTAAAGGACCAATACAGGGTGTGGCGTTTGAAACGAGGAAAAGAAAAACACAGTTTTACCAAAGAATGATTAGAGAAACCAGAAGGGACAATAGCCGTATATGTCACAAGGTTGACAGCAGAGTTAGGAATATAAAATTTATCAAGACGAGCAAGTGAAAGATGATTTAGTAAAACCCGACACCAGCTAAATTGCTGCAGGTTTGGGTGTTGTTGCCGCCATACATCGTTGAGGTCATGCCGCGAAATTATACTGGAAAGAGGCCTACGTGAAGCTGGATGTGGCTCTGCACTGTTCCTATCTAAAGTTGGGTTTAAAGTACAGTTAAAGTCACCCCCTAAGCACAACAACGTATCAGAAGAGAGGTGTCTCAGGAAATTAAAGGACTGATTAAAAAAAGTTCCTCTATCTGTGCTATCACTTGGAGCATAGACGTTAACAAACATGAATCGTTGCTGATTGTATTCACGCTTTACAGAGGCTAGATAGCCTGGTACGATTTCCTTAAAGATGGGGGGGGGAGACAGCCAAACGTGAACTGACAAAAAAAGCAATACCCGCACTCACAGAGTCTGTATTACTTAAAAAACCAAGTGCCAATCAGCTGTTGCTGCCAATCAGCCATGCAGTCTGCAGTGGCACGAGTTTCTTGCAATAAAAGTACATCAATCTTTTCCCTCCTGGCTAATTGCACAGTTTGGGACCGACGCAGCTGACTGTGCCCACCATTAATGTTCAAACTTGCTATGTTCATAAAAACATAGGCAGCAACACAGCCATTACAGGTTTAATTCTGTCCTTGCTGTGACAAGGTACCTCTTCAGTCTTTTCAGTGATTGATCAGAAATATGAAGGGCCGCAGATTGTTGTACAACTTCCTGAGCCCCACTAATGAAGGCATGAGCGTCAACGAAGAAATCGCAAATTTTCACGCGCCTTTTACGGTAAGTTTTTGGCGGAAATCCATTATTTCAGCAGGAGGGACAGAGCCTCCAGAGACATGCTCCGATGAGAAGTCGGCCTCACCATCACTCAGTGAGGCAACGGAAGAACCCCCATCAGAGTCACAATCATTGCATTGAGAGTCCATTGCCGAAGTAACGGGCTCATCGACGTGACAATCTGAGACTTCAGCACTATCACCCTGCTGACCATGAGCTTGACAAGGCTCAGCTGCCTCAATGGAGGATTCGATCAGAGACAGATCACTAGTTCCTACACACTCACCACAGAGGGAGGGGTGGTGCAATCAACACAAGCTTCAGCAGGGGACACACATGGAGGCTCAACCTCACATGGAGGTTTACCCTCAGAACACCAGAGAGACTCGGGTGCTGTTTGGCCAACACACAAATTTTCAGCATTTATCACATTACCCTCAAAAGATTCTGAAGGCGGGGGAGGTTGAGGAATTTCCTCAACTGGAGGCAACTGCTGAGGAGGAGGTCGCGCTCCACCATTACCTTCGGCTTCACTAACAACTTGAGCGAAGGTTGGAGGACCGGCCAAGACCTTATTATCAGGCTCGTTGAGGTCGCGAGAAGGTGGGAGGGTTCTTTTCCTGGTTCTCTGTTTGTCTACAATGGGGTTTGCATCAGCACCACCCATATTGTTTACATCATCGACAACGATCTCAGTAGAGCCTTGCTGTTCATCACCATTCAGGCCAGTGACTCTATCTGTGGACTTTTTTGGGCACGAGTCCTTTAAATGACCATATTGACCACACTCAAAAAAAACTAGAGACTCTGTGGAGACAAAGACCCGATAAGTGTGACCTTCGACCTTGAAGGGCAATACCGCATTTAAAGAGGTTACACCACGCGGTAAAATCATCTATCTATAATTCCAGCAATCTCTGTGTGTGTGTGTGTGTGTGTGTGTGTGTGTGTGTGTGTGTGTGTGTGTGTGTGTGTGTGTGTGTGTGTGTGTGTATGTGTGTATGTGTGTATGTCTGTGACCGCTGTTTCTCGACAACTACCGGTCCGATATACTTGAAACTTGCCAGGTATATTGCTGGGGACCCGAGGATGTGCCTTTTCAAGGTTTTAAATTAATCGCAGAAGTAGTTACCGAGCTATGTCCAAAAAACGATTCAACCAATCAGAGAGCAGCGAGCTATCACGTGTGCCGAACGTGGCGAACAGACTCTGCCTCGGACGGCACATTTGAGAGCGTATTCATTTATTTCACGTTGGAAAACTATGTTGCCGTTAAACTATGTTTTAAAAAACTAAAACCAAATCATTCATTTGCGATTTGCGACCTTCCGGACAGTGAAGACTTCACTTCCGGCAGCCAATCACAGAACGCTTTGTTGCGTAGGCGTGGCCGATGTGAGAGCGAGCCGAGCCTAGCGTGTGCGCCATTACGTGCCTTTTCAAGGTTTCATATTAATCGGAGGAGTAGTTACCGAGCTATGGCGATTTCTTTACCAAACTCCGCAAGCCGTTCGCTTTGGACCAAACCATTGCATGTAAATAGAGGGGGGGGGGGGGGGGGGTTGTCACCGTACTCGCAAGCCGTTCGCTTTGGACCAAACCATTTCATGTAAATAGAGGGGGGGGGATTGTCACCGTACTCGCAAGCCGTTCGCTTTGGACCAAACCATTTCATGTAAATAGAGGGGGGGGGATATAATTTTAGATATATATATAGTACGGGCATGCCCTAGTATAAACAAAACGACGAAAAGACATGACGTGTTTTAAACGGTTATTTTTCCCTCGTACAGGAACCATAGTAACTGAAGAGAGGACAGAACCAAGTTTGTTTAGTTCAGTAACCAGGTCTTTGTTCTTAAGGAACGGAGGAGCGTTAGAGAGAGAAACCCGAACTGCCGGCGTGTCGAGTGGACATACCTGAACAAACACGTCGGGAGCAAAGAAGAGCCCGTGCTCGACTATTTGAGCAACCATGGGCACTGTGGAAACAAAGATTACCACGCGTTTATTCATGCGAGAAGCCGCTTTTACATTATCCAAACCGATTAACTCTCCGACCGCAAGGATAATGGCCTCCACATCGATTCCCGACGGAGGTGAGCAAACTGCCAAACTAACCCATGCTTCCGGGTTAGCGCTTCAAGAGACGTGTAACGAGAGCTATCCGCCATCGTTTGCACGTTTAAACAAAGGATAAATGTATAAAGGGTTAATGAAGCCAAAAAGCTCCAGTAAACAAACGAAAAATAAAAAATATTTACGAAAAAAGAAACGGAAAAAGTATTATGATTTGTAACACGAGGCGAAAAAAAACCGAAGAGGGAACCGCCCTAAGGGGGAACCTTTACCGGTCTCACCACGTGTGCTCCCTCACTCTCTCGAGGGGGGAAGGGATGATAACGTGGAAGGGGGATACACAAAAGACGGCACAAAGGTGAGAAGAGGAAAGGGGAGGGTAAAGATACAAACCACGAGCACGGAGCAACAGTGCCAAACCACGAGCAGACGCCATGACACCGCACCCAACGCATCGACAGCCGACAGGTGGCGACACACACACACACACACACACACACACACACACACACACACACACACACACACACACACACACACACACACACACACACAGAGAGAGATAGAGCTTAAAAAAAAAAACAGACAGAAGAAAAATCATCACATGCTTTTCACTTGAATTATGATCTGCAGAATGATTTTCCAAGGGCACATGACAAAATACATATTACCGATTGAATCAAGAATCGAATCAGTTCATTTTACATCATAGCACATACTTGTGTCATGTTTGGCCCAAATCTCTTTAACGGTTCACAAGTTATCATGGTCACAAAAAACGTACGCACTCACGCACAGCCGGATGGACAACCCGAAAACATGGCGCCTCCGGCAGAGAGATAAAATCCATCTTCATTCATAATGCACTACTTCCTTAATAAGTAGCCAGTCTTTCAAACTTTTTTTGTTTTGGCCTAATTAATTGTTCTCGCTTTCCCAAAGTTTAACTCGTATTAATTCACATACATTGCTCTTGCTCCTACCCGCAATTCTCCCCAAATCCCCATTCACCACCAATCTCTGGCATTTGCAATACTTCACTGTGCTTGATAAATTAGGTTGATTGGCAACTTTTAATTATCACGAAAAACAGATTTGATCCAATACGCAAGAGCTCTCTCAAGGGATGTGCAAAAGCAATTAAGTCATACAATTTTAATAATCAGGAATTAATTAATCAGTGTTGTAAGAACCTTTAAATTTCACCCAAAAAATTTTTGTCAATCAGAAACTGCGAATTATATTTTTTATTAACCCAACAAAAGTAATCCAAGAGCATCTGCCATCAAACAGGAAATTTTGATGCAGTAAGTGGTTATTTGGTCAATCAGAGCTTTGTTGCCTCAACACATCAATCTACCTACAGGGTCATTTTGACTATGGCACCAGTTAAACGATCTACTGGTGGAAAAATATACTATAGAAACTTCAACAACAGCATCATTCCTGATGGGAAAGCCGCTTTAGAGAATTATTATTGAAGGGATAGCCAGTGTTGCAATGCATTGTGGGTCTCTGTGAATTGGGATTCTCATGTGTGTACTGTGTGTGAATGTCGTTACAGAGTTCATAACAGCAAAGAGCTTACCTTGTATGTTCCTTTCATGGTTGCTTTATGCAGCTTTCTTTGGCTAGAAGTAGTGTGTGTGTGTATGTATGTATGTATGTATGTATATATATATATATATGTATATTAGGGTGGTCCTCAAATGTAAACATTAACTTTTCTAAAGTGCTTTTCCATTTTTTTATTACACCTGTAGAGAGAACAACTTGGGTAAAATTTCATTTCATTTTGAAAACTTTTACCACTGTCACATGGCCCCTGCTAATCTGCTAATCAGCACTATACAGAAATTATTTCGGTTTGTTTCAGTTATGATGGCGAGTGCAAGTACTTCAAGAAGAGCAACCAGAAAAAAGAACCATGTGTGGCTGATAGGCTGCCATATTGAAAAACTACCAGAAACTCGGCTCCCATCTTGGCAAGAGATTCTGCAGCGATACTTTAAGCTACATCATGCTGAGAAATTGGATATAAGCAGTGCCGCAACAACTGTTGTTCGTGAGACATTATGCATCTGGGAGAAAGCACGGATCCCCACTGCAGATGAGCGGAATATCATTGCAAAACTAGAGAGAAAAGTAGAACAATACAGATCCATCCTGAAAGGAAAGAGCCGGCGATCTGTCCCTCAGATAAAGAAAGAAGAGCAGTTTCAAACCGGTCTACGTGACTTATTTGACATTGCTCATGTTGATGTCCTTGATCTGATCAAAATACCAGAGGACCGTGAATTCCTTAAGGCACAACGGGAGCCAGGTCGACGGGGCTTTATGGTTGGTGTTGACAAGGTGCTAGCAGGAAAAGAGGAGCGGACACATCAACACGACAAGGTGTTGACTGAAAGAGAGCAGCATGAAAAAGAGAAGAAAGCAGCCCGAGAGGAGACTCTTGAGCTAGCATCATCAACAGACAGCAGTGCTGAAGCCAGTGATCATGATGACTCTGGTGTTCTATCTGCTTCAAAGAGGCAGAGCCGAAAGCATGCAAGTAGCATTGTTACACCGGACCTAACAGCAGCTCTCGAACGCACCAAGGTTAGCGATCGATCAGCTGTTCACATCTTGTCAGCAGCAGCTTCTGCTCTGGGACACGACCCTTCAGAGTTGGCCATCAACCGCACATCGATCAGGAAATCCAGGCGGATCCAACGGAAGACAATTGCAGGTGACATCCAGGCATCCTATGCTCCAAACACAAGTCTGGTGGTTCATTGGGATGGCAAGCTCCTTCCAGACGATGGGACTAAAAAAGTTGATCGCCTTCCTGTCATTGTCAGTGACCCACAAGGAACTGGAAAGCTTCTGGGTGTGCCAAAGCTGCCAGCAGGAACTGGACTAGCAACAGCTGCTGCTGTTATGCAATGCCTAGAAGAATGGCATTTGCAAGACATGGTGGCAGGTATGAGCTTTGACACGACAGTCAGCAACACTGGTTCAGCACTTGGTGGGTGCACTATTTTGCAGCAAAAGCTTGGACGACCACGATTACATTTTGCATGCCGGCATCACATTCTGGAACTAGTGGTAGAGGCAGCAATGGCAGCATTCAAACCATTTCTTGGTCCATCAAAAGGACCTGAGATAGCCGTCTTCAAGCATTTCCAGTCAAACTGGAATTCCATTGACCAAAGCAAGTTTAAGCCAATGATGCCTGATGACCTGGACTCTGTAGTTTCAGGTGTATTTTAAAGTTGCAAAGAAGATGTCGTTTCATTCTGCATCCAGAAACTGGAATTGGGCCAACTACGAGATGACTACCGTGAACTTCTTGAGTTGACTATTATTCTGTTTGGTGAGCGTCCTCCGAGAGGATTCAGGTTCATGCAGCCAGGAGCCATGCATCGGGCAAGATGGATGGCCCGTGTGATTTATGGAATCAAGATCTACTTGTTCCGTGATCAGTTTCGACTGACCCCAAAGGAACTCACTGGCATAAAGCGTTTTACAGCATTTGTTGGAGCAGTGTATACCAAAGCCTGGTTCAGCGCTCCATCTGCCATTGGTGCTCCTGCTGGAGACCTAGCTCTCTTAAAAGCACTCGTTTTCTATCCTGATTCAGTGATTGCCGAAGCCACCAGCAAAAAGCTTTCCAATCACTTGTGATACCTCAGCGAAGAACTGGCAGGACTTGCTCTGTTTGAAGATAGTGTTGAGCTTGATGTCAAGCGAATGATAGTAGCTGCTCTTAAAGAAGAATGCCAAGAGAATCCTCAACCACGGGTACATGTGGATCTTACAGCAAAAGAAGCCATCGCTGCCAAGACTGTTGCAGATTTTGTTACTTCTGCCTCACTGCGAATTTTTACTGCATTCAAAGTCAATACTGATTTCCTAGAAAAGGACCCTGGTGAGTGGGCCGATGACCCATCATTTCAGTCATCACAGCAAGTATTGCGTGGTATTGCCACTGTCAACGACTTTGCAGAACGTGGTGTAGCATTAATACAGGACGACAATCAAGTCTTGACAAAGGATGAACAGCAGCGCCAGTACCTGTTGCAAGTTGTTGAGTGGCATCGCCATCAGTTCCCCAACGCAAAGAAGATAAGGAGGAAATAATTTACCACAGAACTTATAAATGAGGAATCAATGGTCTGGAGGACTCTTACTCTGTGTGTTTATGATGATTGTCATACATTCTTACTGATTTGGGATTACATCTGAGTGTTAGTTTATTAAAAACAATTTTGTGTGTCGATACTGAAACATTGTAATTTTCAACCCATGTGTGACAGTAGTAAATAAAGTCGTATAGACACCATCTTTGGCACATTTCATTTTTTCACAATAAGGAACAATTTTAGCAACAAGCACCTGAAAAAAGTCCAATTTTATTTTTTGGTGTACATTTGAGGACCACCCTAATGTATATGTATACTCGGTGAAATTCGCTGAAATTCGCTGAAATTCGCTCGGTGTATCGGTGAAATATTTTATTTGGGCGGTGTAGAATTGCTTCGAACGAAATATCTCGAAGCAATTTCCCGTCTGTATTTCATGTCCATGCACACGTGAAATGGAGTTTGTTTTTGCACACGTGAAATGAACATGTGAACCTTTACTTCCGGATAATAATGTTGAATGAAATAAAAACGAAGAAATATAGTTGGGTCACCCGTGGGACATTTCGACATATTGAGTTAGATGCTGCACATTCAAAATGGTTACTGGCAATTCATCAGATCCAGAAATGGTGTAATGAACACAATTTATTTATTTCACATAATATGTGACCCCTCACTCCTCTCCACCTGACACTCTCCTCTCTCCACCTGACACTCTCCTCTCTCCACCTGACACTCTCCTCTCTCCACCTGACACTCTCCTCTCTCCACCTAGCACTCCTCTCCTCTCCAATCCCTCACATTCCTCTCCTCTCCAATCCCTCACCTCTCCAATCCCTCACACTCCTCACCTCTCCAATCCCTCACACTCCTCTCCTCTCCAATCCCTCACTCTCCTCTCCAATCGCTCCTCACTCGCCTCTCCAATCTCTCCTGACTCGCCTCTCCAATCGCTCCTCACTCGCCTCTCCAATCGCTCCTCACTCGCCTCTCCAATCGCTCCTCACTCGCCTCTCCAATCGCTCCTCACTCGCCTCTCCAATCGCTCCTCACTCGCCTCTCCAATCGCTCCTCACTCGCCTCTCCAATCGGCTTTCCCCATCTCGTTTCTCTCGTTTTTCTCCCGTCTCGTTCTTTTTCTTGCTCCAAATCGGCCCGTCTCGCCCGTCGGCCCCATGGCCCGTCGGCCCGTCGGAATCGGAAATCGGGCCATCTTGCTTTCTTGCTTGCGCGTAAATAAATTGTGTTCATTACACCATTTCTGGATCTGATGACTTGCCAGTCACCGTTTTGTAAAAATGAATGTGCAGCATCTAACTCAATATGTCGAAATGTCACACACGTCCATGCCCGTGGGATTCCCACGGGTGACCCCGCAAGTTTGCATTGACGTTCGTCGACGGACTCGTTCGCCCGTCTCATTCGCTTTCTTGCTACATCCTGTTCAAGTCTGCGTTCTTCATCGATCGTCTCATTCATTTTGGAAATAGAAGTTTCCACGCAGCGCATGAATTGTCACGATCCTCAAGAGGAAGTGTCTCGTAATCATCAAATGATAAATGGCAAGTAAATTATGTATATTGTGGAAAATTAAAGATTTCAAATAAACCTATTTAAAGTGTATACGCACATAACTAATAAAAAAAACGAAGAAATATCTCTCGGTAATTTCCTGAAACATATTTTACTTCCGGCTATTGTTGAATGAAATAAAAACGAAGAAATATATGTCGGCATCATTGTTGACGTTTTTGTGACGACTGTCATCAAACGAAAAAGTAATATATCATAACGGAAAAGCAAAAGCGAATTTTTAATATATATTGACACGTTGCCGTCGGTGTCATGTTGGGCGGTGTATGATAAACCATGACGCGATTTAAAAAAATATAGCTCTGCATTTTCCCGCGTGTGTGGAATGTTCTCAATTATTGCTGACACCGAGTCTGAAACCATCGATAAAAATGAAATCATATGGTGAGTTAGATTGGAGATAAAGGCGTGAGAGAGACTCAATGGCCTTGAAGTTACAGGCGTTTGAGAATTCATTTCGTTCTATAAACGGCAACTTTCATCGGATTTTCTTCCCGTTTTTTTTCAACCGAGTCTAAAACTATGTTAGCGACTGTGAAAAATGAAATGATATATCGAATTTGATTTGAAATAAAACTGGGAGAGAGAGCAAGACACCACGGGCCTACAAAACAGGCCTCAAAGCTATGCGAGTTAATAAAATGGTGGATATTTGTTTATAATTATATGAAGCCACTCCCAGAATGGGTGGAGCTATGGGTGGAGCCACTCTGCAAACCGAGTAAGCCACACCCCAGACAGACACCCAACAGACAGAATCATCTACGGCTATTATAATATAGATATATACATATATATATATATATATATATACATATATATATATATATATATATATATATATATATATATATACATATACATATATATATATATATATATATATATATACATATACATATATATATATATATATATATATATATACATATACATATATATATATATATATATATATATATATATATATATATATATATACATATATATATACATATATATATACATATATATATATTGTTGCGGATCTCCTAGTCGGCCTTTTCCCCTTACCAAGTCCCCTTCTCTTTGACTAGCCGACGAGATCCGGGGCTATGACGCTCCTTCCGGGCGGCATTAAATAGGGTTGTAGGCCGAATTCCTATTACCTAAGTACCAACGCCACCCAGGAAGCAAGGAAATAAGCCCCGCCCGAATCACGGGTGTAGGTGGATACGCCGAGTGATAGCGACCCGTGACCCGAGCCGTTAACAATGACGAAACCCGATCCGAGCGGTTCTAATCATGCCACGCTTACCCAATGGAGGAAATCACTGATACGGTCGAATTAGGAAAGACAGGAAGAACAGATGGTTTATTACACTATTGCACGTATATACAAGGATCGGATTCAGAGACACAGTGCAGCTTAATTACAGTCTTAACTTATCCCCTGGACAAACGGGCCCGCTCACACTCAGACACTCACACGGGGATTGCAGATGGTCAGGTTGATGGTCCAGGGGCAATGGCGTCCGAACAGCTTGTTCTCCGGTCCCCAACGCACGCCGCGAAGAAGATGGAACAGACGGCAGGAGCTCTCTGCGTGACGTTGGCACACGGGAATTCTATGTGAGGCGAACGGTAAGGCTGGCTGGGCGGTTACACTTGCGGCCACGGCCGCGTACGTAATAACCGGACCGGCGCTATATGCGATCCCAATACGAATTCGTATGCGCTCCCAATACAAGTTCATATGCAAGGCGCAATTCCTTCCAGTTCTTTACACACTGCTCTCCCGCAGAAGTCCTCCTCAAGTCCTCTTACAGTGCGCTCTCCCAACAAGTCCTTCAGCGAGTGGGTCCTTTACAATAAACCGCAATTCCTTCCAGTCCTCTTCAAGGGCTTTGTGCGTGCGCTTATATAGCGCCGCCCAGCGAACACTCTGGAACTTGCCAGCCGTGCCCTGACCACGCCCCTCACGCCATGCCCTTAGAGCCCTGATTGGTTATGGCTCTTACCGTTGCTGTTTCCGCCGCTCCACCCTCGACCCTGCCACACCTCGACCCCGTGCTCCTCCCTCTCTCAGGCCTACCTCGTGTCATTTGACTCGGGAGCATCCTAATGCGAGGTGCAATAGCCAAAATGGGGCGCGGGATGGATTCTGCCCAACGAGGTAGATTTGGAGGGTGGAGGCAAAATGAAAGGGGGCCTATCTTATTTCTTTTACACAACGCAGATGTTACTTGGGAAATGGCCTTATACTCACACAGACTATGACATAACTAATATCCTAAATGGGCCTACATGTTGCTTGTGAACTAACTAGGGGGCAAACCTTTAACCTTTAATGATGTTATATGTACACTCTCAAAACCGCAACAATATATATATACAGTATATATATATATATATATATATATATATATATATATATATATATATATATATATGTATATATATATATAAATAGTAATAAAAGAGAGTGTATGTCAGTCCGTCAGTCAGTCCGTCTCCTCCATAACTCTAAAACCATGAAGCTGAGCCGTCCCAAACTTTGCATGCATACTTATTGATCTCCAAGGGTGTGCATGAATGAAAACCGGGTGCTTGGGTGTTTAAACATCCCTTTCGAAGATCATTTACACTAAAACTAGAAACAAGCATATGTTTGGTCAGCCTGCATTCAACTCGCTCATCTCAGGGTCTTACTTCCGCCATTTTGTCCGCTCAGCTCAAATGTGCCTTGCCTCAGAACAGGTCGGTTTGTGTACAATAAAGCTTCATATCTACGAATAGTAATGTTATGTCGGTAGGGTAGAGCAATATCTAGAGTCAGGTAGATCTGAATAGGTAACATGCTTCGTCTGTCACGATAGGGAATCTACCCTGTAATAAGTTCTATGTTAGTCCGGTTTGTCGGGTAAGAGTATACCTGTGAACATACCAGGATGTTCGGGGTGTTAGATAGTGTAGGGATTAAGATAAAACCCCTGTGTGTCAAACCTGGTAGCCAAACCTTTGTCCCTTATGGCAATGCATACCCATATAAACACTTTGACAGGCCCTGTAATGCACACAGTAATTAAATTCCCTTCCCTGACAATGACTTTGGAAGAAAACGGACAGTAAACCAGGCCAGGACACTGCCGATGATGGCTGCCGCCAGTCGCATCACAAACTTGCATAGCAACATGCCCAGGAGGCCTGTGATTGGTCAGCGCGGTAGGCACGAACCTCCAGCCAACCAGTGCGGGAGGCGCGAAGACGCAACTAAGAAGGAGGTTGTTCATTGGAAGAAGTCGCTGGAAGGTTCAGTGGAAGGCGCTGGTTGGTGGCGCGCCAAGGCTGACGTCACCGCCCAGGTGATAAAAGTGCGCTGCACGACATTTCAGGAGCTCTAGCCCTTGTGCTCTCTGGCTGTCTCGACGTGCTTGAAGCTCTTGCTCTTCTTCTTGGTCTTGACAGGTCCTGGTGGTCGTTGGCTCACCATCTGCATGGTGCTTGGAGCGGTGCTCGGTGCTTGTGCTTGGAGCGGTGCTCGGTGTTTGTGCAGGAGCGGGGCTCGGGGCTGTGAACAGGCGAGACCTCGTGTGCGAACGGAGAGGGCGTTGGCTCGGGCCTAGCGCAGCGTTCGAGGCGGACGGAGGATTTCTCCGCGCTGGAGTTTGGAGCCGCGTTGGATGGGCAAGACGACGGACAGTTAAGATGCACCGCATTCACCATCCCACGACGAACGTGTTCCTTTATTAATTCAGTCCTGTCTCGTTTCTGAAGTGAGGTGTGTGGGATCCCAATTTAGGCCCATTATTTGATTACCGTCGCGTTCCTTGTTATCGGGTGCCGTGAATAAATCTTTATTTTTGTACATTCTAATTCGGCGTTCGTGAGTTCATTAATTCCCTGGAGGATCGAAGCTGCCGTCGGTTCCCTGAAGGTAAGCGCTTTTACCACAGCTTCCACTTCTCTTCTTCTTCCCACGCTACATAAGCAAAATCCGTGTTTGGTCGTTGCCTCCAGTAAATCCGTTCTGGTCCATCCGCGGTCTCTGGTCTTAACCAGAAGAGTCCGCGCGACAGTAATATAGCTGATCTTCATGCCTATTAATTTCTGTATTCCTGTATACATCGCAATGCTTATAAATGCCAGTGTTTGTGCCTTTATTTAATTTATGCACATGTTTTACATCACCAATATTTCTGTTTCCTTTTCCTTTTTGCCCCATTCTTATTTATCCCCATTTGTAATGATTATATTGTTTGTTCGACATGATGTCACACTTATTTATCTTCATAACATTTATTTTATTTACTTTATTTTTAATGCTGAGTTTTTTTGTGATAAAATTTTGGGATGATATTGTTTAAGCGATTTCATTTTCATCTGATCGGTTCTTTTTGCTTAAGTTCTGGTTTTATTTAAGGAAGAGGAAAGATGAAAAATAACCAGACAGACATTTGGTGACTGTATTTGGACATCAACAAAGTTTCGTTTTGATGAAACATTACTGTATTAATCTTTGTACACCACGACTGTAGTTTTTATTTCTCAAGAACTAGGCTCACAAAGGATGAAAACGACAAAGGGCAGCAGGTTCACAAAATGACAGAGAATTGGAGGGGAACAGCCAGGAGCACCGAGAGGTAGCACGGGCCCCAGGGCAAACAACCTGGCAGACCTCCCAAACCAAAAAATTCCCCCCAACAATTCTCTCTCTTTTGTAACTTTTAAAAACAACGTTCTTTAATGAAGAACCAAATTATAACAGCAACAAGCTCATAAACAAAGCAAAATCACAGCGACAGCCTTTTTAGCTCACAGTATGAGTGTTGAAAAGTAAATAAATAAAGTAATAACAAATCTATTATACAAGTTGAAGTTTGTTTCTGTGTGTGTGTCGGCGGCCGCTTTCGGTGCTGCTTTTGCTTTACGAGCCTGCGTTCTAATCGTGACCCAACTGTAAACTGTCATCACGGTGTTTGACAGACGGGGTGATTCATCAGTCGGAGTGCTGTCCCTCCGATGGACATTAAACAAGCGTTCCATTACAGAAATTAGTCGGTGGACGTTAAAGATACCATGGTGTCCTTCGCGAAAAGTTGGCAAGTTATCTCCGGCACCCTGGTAAAATTACTAATTCCTGCCCTAACCTTAGACTTGAGCCAAACTTCGCCCGGCCATCCCCACCAGAACGTGCCGCCCCCTCCTCCCCCCCCCCCCCCCCACCAAGACCGCGACCCCCACCTCTCATCGGCCCTGGGAACAGCACATGATTGGAAAGGTAAGCAGAAAGAAAAGGGGCATCAGAAGGGTGGGCAAGGAAGATGAGTGGTCAGTGAGAGTAGAACAGAGGAGGATAGGTAAGAAGAAAGCTTGAGGTGATGGTGGGAAGCACTTTTAAAGGAGTGGAGCGGGAGGTTTCGAGACACCATACACTGAGAGTCACTGAGAGTCAATTTTACTGATAAGAGACTAGAATGATCAAGACCACAGCTTGGAATTGAAGCGTACGTAAGCGTAGGATTCTGCAGGAACGTGTGTGACATGGGCCGTTTGGGGTCGAACGGAGGAAGTGGAGGAGGACAAAGCCAGAATTGAGGTGTATAAAACTGAGATTACACCAACCTATTAGAAGCAGATTTCGTGAATCAGCCTCCTGCTAGGTTCAGCAAGGCATCTATTATATTAGCCCCCGTCTGAAACGGTGGCTTATGGATTTGGTCTCATCCGCCTGGCCATCCGTCCGTCTGTCCATCTGTCCACAACCATATCTCGGAGATGTATTGACCGATTTTGTTCATACTTGGCACAAAGACAATACATGAGCATATACATATGCTTACATATGCACAATATGTCTTTTAGAGATCAGCTCCAATATGGCTGACTGGCGGCCATTTTGTTAATTCAACGTGTCTCCAAGCATTTCTCAGACATGCATGGACACATTTTGTTCACACTTGGCACAAAGACAATACATAAGCGTATACATATGCAGATGATTTTTTTTTTTTTTTTTTTTTTGTATACATAATCGAGGTTCGTGAAAGAGCTAACATTTATCACACAAACAAATCAAACAGACAAACAAACAAAGTATATAAAAAGGGGAGCGGTAGACAAGATGGGGAGAGAAGGGGAAGCACATAAACACAACATTTGAGAGCAGGGACATCGGGAATGTGTGGGAGGGAGAGGGCTTGGGGGGAGGCGGCGTGGGAAGGGGGTGGGGGGGGGGGGGGTGGGAGAAGTATAACACAAGGACACTAAGGACTTCCAGGAAAGAAGTTGGTATTTCAAAAAAGTGGATTTGGGGTGAAATTAGCGGGGGTAGAAAAGATCAAGGTTTTGGATGGGGGAAGATAAGAGATGGTGGTGAACAGCTGTTTTAAAGACCTTGAGGGAGGAGTGGGATTGAAGAGAGTGAGGGAGTTTGTTCCAGAGGTGGGAGAAAAGAGGAATGAAGGAGTGAAGGTGAGCAGAGAGTCTTGATTTTGGCAGTTTAACCATAAGAGGGTTGCAGGCAGATCTTGTGCGACCTGTAGGAATATTTGTGGGACAGAGCCCAGAGAGAGCTGGACGAGCAAGGCCGGAGAGGAGTCGGTAGAAGACAGAAAGACCACCAACCTGCCTGCGGTGAGTAAGTGAAAGGCCCTCGGAGGTAGCTTCATGATGGGAGATTCCAATGATTCTGAACGCTTTAGTTTCAACAGCGTGAAGACGAGCTATTTGTGAGGCAGGAGCACCAGCCCATAGGGGAGAGCAGTATTCCATTGAACTGCGGATGAAAGACTTGTATGTGGCGAGGAGCTAAGGTGTGCAAAGGAAGGATTTGCACGACGGAGGATACCCAGTCGGCGACTGGCTTTGGAGGCCAGCTTGGAAATGTGGTTTTCCCAAGAAAGATCATGGCAGATAGTGAGACCCAAAAGCTTGAGTGACAGAACTTCTTGGAGAGGATTATTCAGAAAGTGGATGGGAGGGTTGTCCACTCGGTCTTTTCGGAGAGACATCGTAACAGTGTGAGATTTGTCAGGATTGAAAGACATGTTCCACTTGTTTGCCCAGTCTGTGATTTTGTCCAGGTCTGCAGAGAGTGAGGAGGGTGCAGACTGCCGATCTGAGGGATGAGGAATGGCGCGGCAGAGAGTGCAGTCATCAGCAAAGAGATAGAGAGGATTTTCAAGAGAGTCCGAGTGATCATTGATAAAGACCAGAAAAAGCACAGGGCCCAGAACACTGCGTTGGGGAACTCCAGCCTGAACAGGAAGAGGAGATGAGAGAAACCCATTCAGGGCCACACGTTGACTACGACTCGAGAGGAAGTCCGCCAGCCATGCATGGAGATTTCCATGGATACCAAAGGAGGAGGGTTTGGTGAGCAGAGCGGGGTGCCAGACCGTATCGAAGGCACGTGATATGTTGAGGGAGACAGCTCTAATTTCCTGTTTGCAATTGAGGACCTCCATCTATTGTCGAGACAGCAGAAGCAGCATGTCCAGAGTAGAGTGACCTGGTCTGAAACCAAATTTATGATCAGAGATCAAGCCATTGGAGAAGAGGAAAGATTTCATATCCGAAGCAATGATGGATTCCATGACTTTGCTGATAATTGGGAGAAAGCTGATTGGTCTGTAGTTGCTAGGATCTGTTTTTACACCCTTTTTGTGTAAAGCGGTGATGTTGGCTGATTTCCAAGCAGATGGAAGATGACCTTGAGCAAAAGAGAGGGTGAAGAGAACAGAGAGAGGGAGTGAAAGAGCGGAAGAACAGAATTTTAGGACCCGTGGGCTGATGCCGTCAGGTCCAGTTGCAGAATCAGTCGAGGGTTGACAGAAACTTTTCCACCTTGTCAGGAGGAAAGGACACAGAGTCCAGGAGCAGCTAGGTACGACTGGGTATGGTGGGTACAGAGAGGGATGGGTTTGGGACACAAGATTTAGAGGCAAACACAGAGTTGAGGCATTCAGCTTTTTCACGTGCGGAGTCAGCTGTGTAGCTGTTTGAGGTAAGGGAGGGGATGGAGGTGGAACAAACACCAGAAACAGATTTGACCAGATGCCACCAGGACCTGGAAGAGGGAGACAGATCAGAGAGTTCGGTCTTGAGAATGGAGAGATATTGTTTCCTGGCCCTCCTGAGGGTGGACACACACTTGTTTCGGGCTTTGTGAAAGGAAATGAGATTTCCTTCCATTGGATTTGCTTTCCAGGAGATGAAGGCAAGTTGTTTCTGGGCAACAGCCTTACCACAAGATTCCGTGTACCATGGACGGGAGGAAGGGTATGACAACTGAAGACGAGATGGGATAAATCTGTGCATGAGAAAGAGCAATTTACTTTGGAAGAATTCCCAGGATGAGTTGATGTTAGAGGTGGTCGAGATGGGAGACCAGTCCAGATGATTGATGGCTGCTTGAAGACCGTGCCAGTTGGCCTGAGTGAAATGCCAGTCTCGTCGACGCTGAGGAGGCTCCCTGAGAATGGTCAGAGAGATGTCCACTATAACAAGCACATGATCAGATGAGCCGATTGGCGCAGAAGAAGAGCAGCAGACATTTTCAGGGAAGTTAGTCATAACCAAGTCCAGAAGAGAAGATGCTCCGTTGACAGATCCGGGTCGGGAAATTGACAGATTGTGTCAGTCCCAGTGAGTCACAGAAGTCCTTTGCTGAGGAGCCATGGCTGGTGAGAGAGGAACCCACACCCAGCCAACTGGCATGGTGACAATTGAAAGAACCACATATGAGGAAGAGAGAGTTGGGATGAGTCGATAGCAGTTGGTCCATATTATCAGACAGCGAGATGCAGATGGAGTCATCACTGTTTGGTGGACGGTACAACACACATATGAACAAGAGGTGGGAGCGAAGGGGACGCCGTAGCCAGAGGTATTCCTGGGGGTGAGCTAGAGAGAGGGCAGTGCAGGGCGAGTGAGAAAGAGAGTTTTTTATAAAGATAGCAACCCCACCTCCAGGACGAGGCTCAGGTCTATCATACCGGAGGAGGGAGTACCCCGGGAGAGATACCAAGGAATCAGAGACATCATGAAGGAGGAAAGTTTCTGTTAAGCAGATCACGTCTGGTTTGTCAGAAGCAACCTGTATGGAGAGATCCGTTAAGTTTGAACGAAGGCCCCGGATGTTTGAGGTCCATACCGTTAATGAAGAGGAAGGGGGAGCATCGGATATAGAACAGGGGGGAGGAGGGGTAGGGTAAGATGTGGAAGAGGAGGAAGAGGTAGGGAGAGCTGTTGAAAGTGTATCAGAGATTTCAGAATAGCTTGGAGAAAGGGAAGAATGGGGCGGACAAAAGGTTTGATGGTGATTGGGTGAGGCACAAAGAGGTGTTAATTGAGGAGGGGGAAGAGCGAGGCAAAAGGTTAGGGGAGATGGAGGTGAGAGTTGGAAGGGGGAAGAAGCGGGGAGGACGCTTTGAGGAGGAGGGGTGAGAGGGGGGAAATGGAGAAGAAATGAGGGTGGGGAGATTTGAAGGTGAGGGCCGAGGGGGGAGTTTATGAGGGGAGGGGTTAGGGGGGAGTTTAGGAGGGAAGGCACAAGGGGAGGGATTTGAAAGGGATGGGAGATGGGGGAGATTTTGAGGGTAGGGGTGATGGGGGAGTCTAGGAGGGGAGGGGCGAGGGGGAGTCTAGGAGGGGACGGGTGTGGGGGGAGTTTAGGAGGGAAGGGGCAAGGGGGGAGATTTGAAAGGGATGGGTGATGTGGATGATTTGGAGAGGAGGGGCAAGGGGGAAGATTTGAAAGGGATGGGTGATGGGGAAGATTTGGAGGGGAGGGGTGATGGGGAAGATTTGGAGGGGAGGGGTGAGATTGGATTTTAGAAAGTGTACGATTAATGGGAAACGAACATTTATTGCAAAATGAGTTTCTTGTGACCTTCGAGTTAAAAATACATTTAAGGACGCTGGAGGGGGGGGGGGGGGGAGGGGGGTGGAGTGCAGGAGAGTTTAGGGAATGTAGAAAAGAGGAACTGTAAGAGATGGAATTTTTTTTTGGGATGAATAGATTTGGTGAGCAAGTCGAAAGCAACCTTTTAAAGAAGAAAAAGAAAAAGGTGTTATAATATACGACAGAATACAGTACTTCAGGGGAAAGTTTAACGTTTTAAAGTTTAACAGTGAAAACTATCTGGGGAAATGGGGGAGAAACACGTGGTCGAAGAAGGAACGAATGAATAAGAACAACGAATAAACGAATACGAACAATGAATAAGAACAGAGAAGGAAATGTTTTTTTTTGTTGTTTTTTTTTTAGTTGAGATTTTAAACAAGGAAGTATGGGGTGAAAAGACTGGGGAAAACAGAGAACGAAAGTAATTGGAGCACAATTGATGGACCGCTGAGAGAAAAACAAAGCTTCAAGGTAGGACACGGTACAAGGCCTCAAAAGACACGACACGAATTAACACGATTTTCTATACAGGTATGAAAGATTTACACCGATAATTTTTCTCGGGACCCACTGTAGGTACACACACCATAAAATAAATACAGTTTTGACGGAAATACAAATGGGAACAATTACTTAACTTCGATAGCATGGAGAGCGTGCGAAAAAACGTCAATAATTTTGTTTTGTAATTAAAGCGGCCTTTATTCCCATACAGCAAAATGACTACAACCACAGGGGCTATGATATTTTGTCTTGTTCTCCTTAGTAGTCTGGCCTGAAATCCCCAATCCCAATCCCAGATAGGGCCGTTGTTTCTGTTTAATCAGCTCCTTATATCCGTCGTCCCTGACATTCCTTCCTCAGCAGATCCCCCTTTGGCCAATTCATCCCTTCACCCATCCAACTGTCCTACTTGACATCCCGACCACAGTACACCGATGGGTGTGGTGAGGCAATCACCAAAAAGCAGCTTGTATTCGCCATATGGAACACAAATCCAATGGGAGTGGGAACATGCAGTCCCTCTGCCAAGCCCACAACTAGTATGGATGAACCACTGCAAATTGCCACCACACCATCATTTAAAATTACTTATTTATTTAATATTTTAAAAGCAATTTAAGATAAATAAATAAAATAAACTGCCTTTTTTCTTTCCTCTGCAAGAGTAACGATCATTACTCCATATGCACGAAGCGCAAAGTGGGGCTAAGTAATTGGTCTACTTTGTCTGTCTGTCTACAGATGCCATTCTATGATCGAGGAGCTAATTAATTTGAATTGGATTGTATAGTTAGAACAGTGCAGAACACTAATCGTAACATGAATGGGAACATGAACCTGCAGTTCAGCAGTACCTTGGCTCTAAATTTGGCAAACTGTATGGATTCTCGTCTCAACATTGCATGTTCAGAGAAAAGTAAGGTAATTGTTTTACTCTGTCTGCCTGTCTGGCAGTCAGACAAAATTGAAAATCATCCCACAGGAACCTTAATGTTTTAATGAAGACGTCATAAAGGAAAAAAAAAAACAACAGCCACAAATAACTAATGTAATGTATTCAATTAGGTGGTACAAAAGAGGGCGCATCAACATTGGTAAACTTATTGTTCACCCTTGCCGGAGGAGAGGGTATTACGTTTGGGTCCATTTGTTTGTCTGTCTGTCTGTCTATCTGTCCGTTTGTCTACACAGAAAAAGTATGCTTTTCTCTGCAACTGTTGGTCCGATTGACAGGAAATTTTCACCTTAGCTGCGCCTCCTACTGTATAATTTTTTTTAATGATAATTATGACATCATAGGTCACATGGTACAGGCACCATCTTGGAAAAACCGAAAAACTTCACACCACTATATCTCCGAATGTGTAGAAACAATTTAGACATGGCTCATTGCAAAGAACTCTCCATGGGGAATAACATATGTTAGTGATGATGTCCGAAGTGTCTCCATTATGACGTCATAATTCCACAAGTACAAAACTTCATTCGATCAGGATGAAATTTCTTGAGCGTCATCTCGGGATACATTGGTGTAGAAAAACATAATAATAATAATGACGTGATCAGGCACGTGGTTCGGCCGCCATATTTGTTTCAACACAAAAGCCATAAAAAACACTAAAAACCCTTTTGCTCTGAAACTGCTGAACAGATTGAGGCGAAAAATTACATGCATGATCGCAAACCCATGACGAACAAAAAGTTCTACGACCATGACGTCATAAGTCACATGGTTTGGCGGCTATGATTTTTTGAAGAATAAACTTTTGAAAAGCCACTCCTCCAGAATGGCTGAACAGATCGAATGGAAACTTAATACATACATTCCCCATGCCTTGGGGATACCATGAGTTCCTTGAATAATTCATACGTCACATAGTTTGGTGGCCATTTTGGATTGAACGAAAATCAAAAAATTAAAAGATATCTCTTGAACCACTTCATTGATCGATGTGAAACTTCAAAGTAATGTTGAAGTCCTAAAGTGGAACACGTGTTTAAAATTTCAATGATTGGTCTTACGGTCTGGCAGCCAGAAGTTATTGTTTGAAGAAGAAGAAACTACTATATTATGTTCTCCAGCCATGTGTTTTCAATATATCTATTATGTACTGTTTGAAGTCAGTGGCATCCTGTCTATTAATTACGTATGTCTATTAATTATGTACCATTGGAATGTACCTTTCGACACTTTGGAAGGCTGAGACCCATTGGACCTTTGAAGAACCTTTAAGACCCCTCAAGAGCCTTAAGACCACTTATACCCCAAAATACCATGAAGAACCAGCGGACCCCGAGGACCCAAAATACCCCGATGACCCAAAAAGACCCTGAAGACCCCAAAGACCCAAAAGACCCTGAAGACACAAAAGACACAAAATACCCCGAGGACTCAAAACATCCCAATGACCCAAAGGACCCAAAAAACTCCAAGGATGCAAAAAAACCAGGGACTCAAAAGACCCTGAAAACAGCCTCATTAAAAATATAATTTTAAAATACAATCCTGAATTCAGTGTTATAAAGAGGACGTCATGTGTCACGCATGTCTGATGAAAGTGGGGTTGTACAAAATAATGAAAGAAGGTACAAAAACATCCCACAAAATACACCACCCAAACACATCCTGGCGAGGGTCTGCAATGTCTGATTGCTCTTTCTTGTTACTTGCGAAAATCGAAGATTTTTCAAGTATATTGGTTGGTCTTGTGTGTTATTCTGTCTGTCTGCTCGTCAGTATGTCAGTCGTCTACAGGTCACAATTTTCATCCGATCTTCACCAAACTTCACCGAATGTTAGAGTTGGTCATAATCAATAAGCCTATTGTTTTTGGGGGTCAAAAGGTCAATAGGTCAACATAGGTCACCAACTTGGTCAAATTTCTAAAATCCTCAATTTTCATCCGATTGACTTGAAATTTGAAGAAGATTTGCATATCTGGTCACATAATTCAAGCACCAATTATATTTTAGGTCAACATAGGCCAAAAGGTCAACATAAGCCAGATTTCTAAAATTCGCAATTTTCATCTGATTGACTTGAAACTTTAAGAGCATTAGCATATCTGGACACTGAATTCAACCACCAAATCGTTTTGAGGTCAACATTGGCCAAAAGGTCAACATAGGCAAAAAGGTCAACAGAGGCCAAATTTCTAAAATCCTCAATTTTCATCTGATTGCTTGAAACTTTAAGAGCATTAGCATATCTGGACACTGAATTCAACCACCAAGTAGTTTTGAGGTCAACATTGGCCAAAACGTCAACATAGGCAAAAAGGTCAACAGAGGCCAAATTTCTAAAATCCTCAATTTTCATCCGATTGACTTGAAACTTTAAGAGAATTAACATATCTGGTCACTGAATTAAACCACCAACCAGGCCAAAGGTCAACATCAGCCAAATTTCTAAAATCCTCAATTTTCATCTGATTGACTTGAAACATTAAGAGAATTAACATATCTGGTCACTGAATTAAACTACCAACCAGGCCAAAAGGTCAACATCGGCCAAATTTCTAAAATCCTCAATTTTCATCTAATTGACTTGAAACTTTAAGATAATTTGCATATCTGGACACTGAATTCAACCACCAATTATATTTTAGGTCAACGTCGGCCAAAACGTCAACATAGGCCAAAAGGTCAACATAGGCCAAATTTCTAAAATCCTCAATTTTCATCTGATTAACTTGAAATTTGAAGAGGACTTGCATATCTGGTCACTGAATTCAACCACCTAGTATTTTTGAGGTCAACATAAGCCAAAAGGTCAACATAGGCCGAATTTCTAAAATCCTCAATTCTTTTCTGATTGACTTGAAATTTTAAGAGGATTTGTATAACAGGTCACTGCATTCAACCACCAATTCTTTTTGAGGTCATCATAGGCCAACAACTTATTTTAGGGATTTCATGCTATGCACGCACTGCATTCAACCACCAATTATTTTTGAGGTCATCATAAGCCAACAACTTATTTTAGGGATTTCATGCTATGCACGATTTCATGCTATGTACAAGTATCATGCTATGCACGACATATTTATTGTTTTTATTTGTTTTTGTTTTTCTACAAACTTAAAAGTTTTATTTAATTTCAAGTGAATTATATACGTGATGAACCGAGAACACAAATCACCTACTTGGCACTTCCACCAACCTCCATTTAGCAGTACTTGGACAAAATATCGTAGGAAATATAGATCGTGCTCGGAAACGCAGAGGAACAGTTGAAAAGACCCTTCACATGTCGTAAGACTGCTTGAGGTAAGGTGTTCTCTGAACCCTCTCGTTTGATAGTGTTTCTGCTGCAGATTGGGAATGAAATGAAGAGTCTCCATTGGTAGGTTGGGTGTCAAGATTTCGTGGTGGAGTTTGGTGGTGAATTGAATTTTCCATTGGTCTGCAGATTATTTGGCACATTATTTAGACTACAGTACTGACCATGCATTTATCAACTTAAATACAATGCCGGAACTGGTCTGTTGCAAAAATCATCGTTAGAATCAGCTGCATCCGTTTGTAAACTTTCATGTTGAGGATTCTTCATGCAAACCGAGGAAGTGATATATTCGATGTCTCAAAACAGATCTGTCCAATGGGCTAATTTCAATCCGACTGAAAATTAATGTCGAACAAAAAGTGTACCTTTACTTTTGGAAGACTGTGCAGAGATGTAATTGGCGATGGAGAAAACAATCAAACTGAATTCACAGTCTCGAACACAAAGGAGTTATTGTCCAGCAGCACAGTCATTATCTTGCAATTTCCAAAATAATCATCTGAATATTGAAAATGAGAAGCTTGAAACAAACTTGGGGTCATGAGGTCAGATAATGCAGATAATAAATATAACCATTATGGGCTACATGCAATCTTTTACTGGATGAGTGCGTAACACTGCTCCGCTCCCTTTGTGACTAGCTCATTATAAAAATTGGAATATCGAGTAGCACAGAGGGAAAAACACAAAAGCATAACAAAATGAAGGTTTTTGTCAAAAGGTGAATGGTTCTTGCAATTTTGGTGATAATTATGGACTCTCCAAACTGTTATTTCATTGACTGTTGGCCGTGCCACATTGTACGAGTATGTATATCTAAACTCAGAGCACCACAGCGGTATGCGATTATTGACGAAGGAAACAAACAAAAAAATATGTGATGCATAGCATGAAACTTGTGAAATCCCGAAAATAAGTTGTTGACCTTTGGCCTATGTTGACCTCAAAAATAACTGGTGGTTGAATTCAGTGACGTGATATGCAAATCCTCTTCAAATTTCAAGTCAATCGGATGAAAATTGAGGATTTTAGAAATTTGGCCTATGTTGACCTTTTCACCTATGTTGACCTTTTGGCCTATGTTGACCTCAAAAACAATTGGTGGTTGAATTCGGGGATGTGATATGCAAATCCTCTTCAAATTTCAACTCAATCGGATCAAAATTGAGGATTTTAGAAATTCCACCTTAAGTTGTTGACCTTTGGCCTTAGTTGACCTTTTGACCTTTTGACCTCAATATCAATAGGCTTCTTCCTTATGACCAACTCTACCATTTGGTGCACTTTTTCGTAAAGATTAGTTTAAAATTGCGACCTGTATTGGTGGATGTGTTGGTTTGGTGGATGTGTTAGTTTGGCAGATGTGTTGGTTTGGTGGATGTGTTGGTTTGATGGATGTGTTGGTTTGGTGGATGTGTTGATTTGGTGGATGTGTTAGTTTGGTGGATGTGTTGGTTTGGTGGATGTGTTGGTTTGGTGGATGTGTTAGTTTGGCAGATGTGTTGGTTTGGTGGATGTGTTGGTTTGGTGGATGTATTGGTTTGGTGAATGTGTTAGTTTGGCGGATGTGTTGGTTTGGTGAATGTGTTAGTTTGGTGGATGTGTTAGTTTGGAAGATGTGTTGGTTTGGTGGCTGTGTTAGTTTGGTGGATGTGTTAGTTTGGTGGATGTATTGCTTTGGTGGATGTGTTTCTTTGGTGGATGTATTGCTTTGGCGGAAGTGTTAGTTTGGCAGATGTGTTAGTTTGGCGGATGTGTTGGTTTGGTGGATGTGTTAGTTTGGCGGATGTGTTAGTTTGGTGGATGTGTTGGTTTGGTGGATGTGTTAGTTTGGTGGATGTATTGCTTTGGCGGATGTGTTTGTTTGGTGGATGTATTGCTTAGGTGGATGTGTTAGTTTGGCGGATGTGTTAGTTTGGCGGATGTGTTGGTTTGGTGGATGTGTTAGATTGGTGGATGTATTGCTTTGGTGGATGTGTTAGTTTGGCGGATGTGTTAGTTTGGCGGATGTGTTAGTTTGGCGGATGTGTTAGTTTGATGGATTTATTGGTTTGGTGGATGTGTTAGTTTGGCGGATGTATTGGTTTTGCAGATGTGTTCATTTGGCGGATGTATTGGTTTAGCGGATGTGTTTGTTGGGTGGATGTATTGCTTTGGCGGATGTGTTAGTTTGGAGGATGTGTTAATGTGGTGGATGTGTTGGTTTGGTGGATGTGTTGGTTTGGTGGATGTGTTGGTTTGGCGGATGTGTTGGTTTGGCGGATGTGTTAGTTTGGCGGATGTATTGGTTTGGTGAATGTGTTAGTTTGGCGGATGTATTGGTTTGGTGGATGTGTTAGTTTCGTGGAAGTATTGGTTTGGTGGATGTGTTACTTTGGCTGATGTGTTGATTTGGCGGATGTGTTGATTTGGCGAATGTGTTGGTTTGACGGATGTGTTGGTTTGGCACATGTGTTAGTTTGGCTGATGTGTTGGTTTGGTGGATGTGTTAGTTTGGCGGTTGTATTGGTTTGGTGGATGTGTTAGTTTGGCGGTTGCATTTGTTTGGTGGATGTATTAGTTTGGCGGATGTATTGATTTGGCGGATGTGTTAGTTTGGCGGATGTGTAGGTTTGGTGGATGTGCTTGTTTGGTGGATGTGTTGGTTTGACTGATGTGTTGGTTTGGCGGATGTGTTGGTTTGGTGGATGTGTTCGTTTGGCGGATGTGTTGGTTTGGTGGATGTGCTTGTTTGGTGGATGTATTGGTTTGACTGATGTGTTGGTTTGACGGATGTGTTGGTTTGACTGATGCATTGGAATGGTGGATGTGTTGGTTTGGCTGATGTGTTGGTTGGGGGGGGGGGGATGTATTGGTTTGGTGGATGTATTGCTTTGGCGGATGTGTTAGTTTGGCTGATGTGTTGGTTTGGTAGATGTGTTGATTTGACGGATGTGTTGGTTTGGCTGATGTGTTAGTTTCGCGGATGTGTTGGTTTGGCGGATGTGTTGGTTTGGCGGATGTGTTGGTTTGGCGGATGTGTTGGTTTGGCGGATGTATTGGTTTGGTGGATGTGTTAATTTGGTGCATGTATTAGTTTGGTGGATGTGTTCCTTTGTCGGATGTATTGGTTTGGTGGATGTGTTAGTTTGGTGGGTGTGTTGGTTTGGGGGATGTATAAGTTTGGCGGATGTATTGCTTTGGCGGATGTGTTAGTTTGGCTGATGTGTTGGTTTGGCGGATGTGTTGATTTGACAGATGTGTTGGTTTGGTGGATGTGTTGGTTTGGTGGATGTTTTGGTTTGGCGGATGTGTTGGTTTGGTGGATGTGTTACTTTGGCGGATGTGTTGGTTTGGCGGATGTGTTAGTTTGGCGGATGTGTTGGTTTGGCGGATTTGTTGGTTTGATGGATGTATTGGTTTGGTGGATGTGTTAGTTTGGCGGATGTATTGGTTTGGTGGATGTGTTAGTTTGGCGCATCTGTTAATTTGGCGCATGTGTTAATTTGGTGGATGTGTTAGTTTGGCGGATGTGTTGGTTTGGCGGATGTGTTGATTTGGCGCATATGTTACTTTGGCTGATGTGTTGGTTCGGCGGATGTGTTGGTTTGGCGGATGTGTCAGTTTGGCTGATGTGTTAGTTTGGTGGATGTGTTAGTTTGGCGGTTGTATTGGTTTGGCGGATGTATTGGTTTGGCGGGTGTGTTGGTTTGGCGGATGTGTTTATTTTGGTGCATGTGTTACTTTGGCTGATGTATTGGTTTGGTGGATGTATTGGTTCGGCGGATGTGTTGGTTTGGTGGATGTGTTAGTTTGGCGCATGTGTTAGTTTGGTGGATGTGTTAGTTTGGCGGATGTATTGGTTTGGTGGATGTGTTTGTTTGGCGGATGTATTGGTTTGGGGCATGTGTTACTTTGGCTGATGTGTTGGTTTGGCGCATGTGTTAGTTTGGTGGATGTGTTAGTTTGGTGAATGTATTGGTTTGGCGGATGTGTTAGTTTGGCGGATGTATTGGTTTGGTGGATGTGTTAGTTTGGCGCATGTGTTAATTTGGTGGATGTGTTAGTTTGGCGGATGTATTGGTTTGGTGGATGTGTTGGTTTGGTGGATGTGTTGGTTTGACAGATGTGTTGGTTTGGCGGATGTGTTGATTTGGCGCATATGTTACTTTGGCTGATGTGTTGGTTCGGCGGATGTGTTGGTTTGGAGGATGTGTCAGTTTGGCTGATGTGTTAGTTTGGTGGATGTGTTAGTTTGGCGGTTGTATTGGTTTGGCGGATGTATTGGTTTGGCGGATGTGTTGGTTTGGCGGATGTGTTTATTTTGGTGCGTGTGTTACTTTGGTTGATGTATTGGTTTGGTGGATGTATTGGTTCGGCGGATGTGTTGGTTTGGTGGATGTATTGGTTTGGTGGATGTGTTTGTTTGGCGGATGTATTGGTTTGGTGGATGTGTTATTTTGGTGCGTGTGTTACTTTGGCTGATGTATTGGTTTGGTGGATGTATTGGTTCGGCGGATGTGTTGGTTTGGTGGATGTGTTAGTTTGGCGCATGTGTTAGTTTGGTGTATGTGTTAGTTTGGCGGATGTATTGGTTTGGCGGATGTATTGGTTTGGTGGATGTGTTTGTTTGGCGGATGTATTGGTTTGGGGCATGTGTTACTTTGGCTGATGTGTTGGTTTGGCGGATGTATTGGTTTGGCGGATGTGTTTGTTTGGTAGATGTATTCATTGACATACAAACAGACAGAATAACGCACAAGACCAATCAACATACTTGAAAAATCTTCGATTTCCGCAAGTAATGAAAAGACAAATACTAATTCCTGCCGTTAATAAGGATGTGGAAAAAGTACAAAAAAAAATTGTTACATATTCCCCGCACCACTGCATAATCACACACACACACACACACACACACACACACACACACACACACACACACACACACACACACACACACACACACACTCATCCATCAAGTGTAGATAGATGAGCTATCTCTGCCACCCTGGCCAAATTCTAAAATCCTGTTCTGACTTTCTGTGTCAATGTGCCGACCGATGATTCTAAGCACGAGACAAGAAACTGCTTTGGCAGAACCGATGCTCTGTATATAGCATGGCACGTGATCTGACCTGATATATACATAGGAGTACCTCCTATAAAATACATTGTGAAGTCTGTTCTCACAACAAGTGTATGTATGGAAATAGGATAGCCAGCTTAAAGTCCTTTTACCTGTACTACCTCTTCACCAGGTGTCATATCAAAAGTTCCCAGAGAGCTCATGGGTTGTTCAGGGTGTCTCATGAATGACGACCCTATAAATGGTGCCTGCACTGCTCAATATGTGGCATCAGAACCCATGCGGTTTCAAAATGACCCTCGTTTCGAATCTAATCGTGTGTTCGTTAATGTCAACATAATTATATTGTCTTAATGACCAAGTTTATGTGAAACATTCTCTTGAAATATATGCTGTGCAGATGTATGTCGATTATGACGTCACACTTACGATGATATCTGAACATCAGTAAATGAATGCAAATAATGACTGTGTTGACCTATTTAGCGATTTCCGGCTCAACCAATGGCTCATGATGGTAATCAGAAACGAGGTCCAAATATCTTGTGTATTTGTCCATTGTTTATTAATGTCCTTGTAATTAACATGAAAGGACACAGATGTCTACTGATCCCTTTGTCTTCCATTTGGATTTTTGAACACGCTCCACTATAAGCCTGAGATCAATGCACATAATAAAATAACAGCTGTCAAACATTTCGTATTAATAAGCATCCGGTAAAGTCCAAGCGATCTATGTAAATAGTCAGGCAGCTTAGCAAATGAATGTGGACGTTCTGCACATAAGCGCTAAATTTTCCCCACATGCTACCAATAGCTTTAGCTTTCCATTTTTGGTAGGAACCACTTCCTCCGAATACATTATGGCGGCCATCTTGGATTTTCAAAATGGCCGCCATGTAAAAACATATCTATCAATATCTCAGCTTCTAAGCTTATGATCATAATATTGGTGTCTAAACATACATTTTCAGGGTCAAGGAATACAACTATACCATTTAGGATAGTGTCAGATTTGTTATTTGGTCAAAAATGAAACAAGGCTTCGTTATTTTCAGTTGTTTTTTTTCAGGCAGAACATTCCATCAACATAGAGGAAAGAAAAAGAAGTAAAACAGATGGAAAAGTTAAGTAACATGATTTATAGGATGATTATTTCACAATAAATTAATAATTTCATCTATTTTCAGGTTGACTCGCATGATGGATTGGAACATGTGCTTGATCTGTCAAGAAAAGACTACAGAGCTTCTGAAATGCCCACTCAATGCACAAATAAGCGGGGACAAGTCAGAAATAGTCATACAAGTCATACAGTTCCTTCCTGAATAACGTGAATTCTTTCAGAGCCCTGGGCACATTGCCAGTGGTGCTTAACTTTGGAGAAGACATGACTGCAGGTGAACTGGTCCAAAACTGGGGTGCATGGCACAAATCTTGCTCTGTCAAGTTCAGCAAAGAGAAGTTGGAGAGAGCTACCAAAAAGCGTGACAAAGATGACGCTGCAGAGAGCAGCACTTCTGGGAATAAATGGCCTCGGCGCCAGTCGATTGACAAAATGGTCTGTCTGTTTTGTCATCTAGAGGATGGACACCAACATTAATTTAGAACACTTGGAGCTGATGAGAGCATAAGACAGATGGCTACAGAGCTGCAGGAAACAGAGTTAATGGCTAGAATAGAAGGTGGCGATCTCATAGCACTCGAGGCGACATATCATCGGCAGTCCTTAACCGAACTACGGAATCGTTACAGATCACTGATGCGGCAAAATGAGCAGGAATCGGGAGTCTCTTCTGAGAAAAAGAAGATAAAGGCAAGAGCACTTGTGGAGCTCTTCACTCATGTAGAAAACTGTGTGGAAGATGGGACCTTCCACTTCAAATTTTCGGTCTTGCATCAGCTGTATGAAAACCGCGTACGATACCTTAGTGTTGATAAGGAGACCAACATAACCCGATTCAAGGAGAAAGTTCTAGCATACTTCCCGCAAGCACAAGAGCAAAGTGATGGCAAAAATAAGATTTGGTATTTGAACATGGTATCCAGCAAATGCCAAAGCAAGCCATGGCATGCAATTATGAAGGTGATGCACAACTGTTGGCTAAGGCTGCCAAGATAGTGCGCAGAGATATTGTCAGCTACAAAGGTTTCCAGTTTGATGGCAAATTTCCTTCTGGTTGTCAACAAGGATCAGTGCCATCTACTCTCAAGACCCGTGTGTCTATGCTGTTGAATGGTGCTGACCTGAAAGACCAAGATTCCACAGACTCACAGGCAAACCTCACAGTCTCTCTGACCATTCTCTTCAACTTCAAGAAACATGCGTCGACTTCTGCTAAGTGTCGGAATTCTCTGGATAGGGAACCACCATTGCCACTGTACATACGAATGAAGATTCACACAGAGACCAGGTTAAAAAAGATCATCACACAGCTATATGACTTGGGTCTCAGTGTAAGCTATGACAGAGTTATACAGCTTGAGAGCCAGCTTGCGATTGCTGTCTGTGAGAACTTTCAGCACAAAGGAGCTGTGGTTCCTGCTCAGCTGCGAGGTGGACTGTTTACTGTTGGTGCACTTGACAACTAACTTGGATCACAATCCTTCAAGTACAACTGCTAAGGGGTCATTTCATGACACAGGTCTGTTTCAGTTTCCCACTTCGTCTAATTTGGGAGCGAGGCAGAACGACATAAGACTGCCTTTGGCTGATACCAAGAAGAATCACCAGTTGCCAGACATCTTCACCACAGTGCCAGCTGTGGCTTTGAAGACAACAAAAGCATCAGTCCCACAACTGTCAAATGCATCAGCACCAAAAGACGGACAACTGGTAGGCACACAATTGAAGGAGAAGAGCTGGCTGGAGCATGCTAGACAACAGATGGAGAAAGATGAAGTTGAAAAAGGTGACACTATTACCTGGTCAGCATTCCATGCCTCCATGCAAGATGCATCAGCAGATCAGCACACCACCCTTACACAGCTCTTGCCCCTTTTCTATGAGAATGCAGCTACTGCAGCTATGATCAAGCATGGAATTAATGTGCTGCATTGGGTCACAGAATTTCTCAATCCTGGACAGATACCAGTTATAGCCATTGATGCACCACTCTATGCTCTTGCGAAGTTCATTCAGTGGATCTGGCCTAACACACACGGAGAGGATACGTCCATAGCAATGTTTGGTGGCATAGAGATGGCGATGTGGAAAATGTATGGTGCCTACTTGGAGGGATCCGGATGGACCAATGCGCTGGGACAAGCTGCCATTGCATCATCAGGCACCACCGACTCGTTTCTGAAGGCATCACATCTGACCAGAACAAGGCACACTCACCAGGTGACTGCTTTGGCACTGGCAAAGCTCCAGGAGGATACTTTCTGCACACTGAGGGAACACACAGTGATGAAGCCAAGGAGGCGTGGGGGCAGGAAATGGTACAGAAGAGTCCAACATTCCAGTACTGGGATTCAGTTCTCAACATGGAACTCCTGGGACTCATCTTCATCAGATCACACCGTGAGGGGAATTTTCCTCTGTATGTTGAAAGCCTCAAGGCCTTGGTTTCATGGTTCTTCGCTCTAAACCACCACAATTATGCACGGTGAATTCCAATACACATCCGAGACATGGAGAGTCTGCCAGCACCCATTCTCAAAGAGTTTGAGGAGCACAGTCACTGGGTCATCCACAAAACCACCAACAGATTCTCGACCATCCCAATCAACCAAGCCCATGAACAAAACAATGAAGCGGTCTAAGGATTCTGGGGGTGCAGTCGTTCTGACTGAATATCCTTCAGCCTTCAGGAAATGGATGGTCTCAGGGCCTGAACAAGCAAGGTTACTGAAGGAGTTTGAAGAGGACTACCTCCCAAAAGTTAAAGACTCAGATTGTGGTTATCATCATGACGAGGGATTTTCCTCACAGAGAAGTTTCAAGGAGCAGGCTGTGAGTCTGGTTCAGGTCATCCATGAGCTGGGAAACCCTTTCCTTGATGACAGTGATGGGTTACTGGCACTAGACACACGGAATGTTTTTGATAAATCTGTGGTGAACACGGTGCGAACAGTACATAGTCTAAGAAAGGATCAGTATCCCAAATATTGCAAAGAAGTTATTATTGATCGCACATCCTCCATTCATGAGCCAATTAAGAAGAATGCCCTTCGTCTCTTCAGTTGTCCACGGCCAAAATCCAAGACCAAACAAGTGGGAAAGATCTCCCTACTCAAGGATGATGTTGTCCTGTTCTCTCACCTGTACATCGTGATGCAGCACAGCGTTAGTGACATGAGTACATTATTCAGCCATGAGAACCATCCTTTCCCCCCTTCACTATCTGATGATGGAAAATTGCGCATAGGAAAGAAATCTGATTTGATGAACATTCTGGCCAAAGACACCCACAATGATCCTCCTGATGTCACTGACATGAAGCTTCTTGATGGAGCTGCTGTGGTGCACTTGCTCTCCACTCCCAACATTGTGACATTTGATGAGTATGCTGATCGGGTCTTTGTTCCATACATCATAAAACAACTAGAAAACTCCAAAAGAGTTGATATAGTATGGGACACATACATTCTCAGCAGCATCAAAGAATCCACTAGAGAAAGCGAGGAAAAGATGTTTGGAAAAAGGTTGTGGGTAAGAACAAGCTCCCAGGAAACTGGGCCGATTTCTTAAGTGACCCAACCAATAAACAGGAACTGTTTGCATTCCTTTCCAACAAGATTGGCACTGTGGATTGCCCCGAAGAGAAGGAAATCATCATCACATCTGGTGTCAGCTATTCTTCGAGGAACCGATCGATCCATGGCACCATGTGATCATTAGGAAGCAGACACCAGGATGCTGATCCATTTACAGGATGCTCTTCAGAATGGCTGTACCAACTGTCTGGTGCGCACTGTTGACACGGATGTAGTGGTGATTCTCATTGGCAAGTTCCATCACCTGATCACCCTGTGCCAAGATGTGAGCATTTGGGTTGCCTTTGGTATGGGCAAGAACTTTAAATATCATCACATCAATTATATCTACGAAGACCTGGGTAGGGAGAAATCCCTGGCCCTCCCTATCTTTCACAGTTTCATGGGATGCGATACGACATCTGCATTCTTTGGAAGAAGTCAGCATGGGAGGCTAGGAACTGCTATCACGATGTGACATGTGCCTTTACCGACATGGCACTTCATCCTTACACAGAAGAAGAGGTTGGTGCTCAACATTTCCAGCTGCTGGAACGTTTACTGTTATCCTGTACGATAAGACCAGTGACCTGAAACATGCGGATGAAGCGAGAAAGGAGCTGTTTTGCCAGAAGGGGAAGCCAATGGAGAGACTTCCCCCAACACAGGATGCACTATTGCAGCACACAAAGCGAGTTGCATATCAGGCAGGAATATGGTGCACCAGTGAGCAGATTGAACAACACGCACCTACTGCAGAAGGTTGGGGCTGGACTCTCGATGAGGACAGCAATTCATGGCTTCCTGTGTGGAACATGTTACCTGTGGTCTCCACGGCCTGCAGTGAACTCGTCAAATGTATCTGCAAGATTCAAAGTGGATGTGGCGCTAGGTGCGCATGCAGAAAGGCATGTTGGAAGTGCACTGAACTCTGCAGTTGACTGTGAGAAATAGGCTGGGAATAAAATGCATGGGCAGTGGTGTGTGATGACAATATACCATCACATTTACAGTTGATATAGTTACAGTCCTTGCAGTATTTTCAGTTACTATGGTACATTAACAGTATTTAGTTTTTTTTCCAAGTTTTATGTTCAGTTTCTTTCTTGTGTTTATAAAAATCGTCTGTTGCTTTTCTAAATGGTATAGTTGTATTCCCTGAACCAGAAAATGTATGTTTAGACACCAAGATTGTGATCCTATGTGGCTTAGAAGCTGAGATATTGGTAGATATAGGTTTTTACATGGCGGCCATCTTGAAAATCCAAGATGGTCGTCATAATGTATTCGCAGGAAGTGGTTCCTATAAAAATGGAAAGCTAAGGTAATGGGTAACATGTTGGAAAAAATTGGCGCTTTTGTCCGGAACGTCCATATCCATCTCAAATCTGGTCCTAAGCTGACTGACTAAAAGAGAATAACACGAGATACTAGTCAGGTTCACTATGTTTTTTCGTTCAAAATTTTGGTAGATTAGCAAAACTATACATTTTTGGAATATTCAGAGCATGAGGAATCCAAAAATTAATGTTTACATTTGCGTAGACACCTTTGCGAAAATGACACTCAGGACAGTGATGAAGATCTGTAAAAGCATATTCCTGAACGGTATAGACCTCGTAGATCCTGTGTATAGGACTTATAGTTCAATCTGATACTACCTATAACTTCCTATAACAACCTATAACTTCAAAGGACTTGCAATATCATGTATTATGTAATACAGTTATATCACAAATATAAAGACAATGGTTTTCAATTATCTTTGTTTGTTGCTTTTCTATAATCCTGAGCACTATTTTGAGGCCTTTATTGGATTCCTTGACCCAGAAAACATAGGATTAGCATATTTAATTAAGTCGCTAGGTTGACTAGAAGCCGAGATCGCGCAAAATATGTATTTTATGGCGGCCATTTTCAAAATCCAAAATGGCGGCCATGCAGGTGTCTGTGCAAATGCCAACATTGCTTTTCGGATTCTCCATGCTCTGAAGATTCCAAAAATGTACAGGTTTGCTAATCCCAAAATTTTGAAAGAAATTATATTTGTTAACATAGTGAACCTGACTATCTTCATCACTGTCCTGAGTGTCATTTTCGCAAAGGTGTCTACGCAAATGTAAACATTAATTTTTGGATTCCTCATGCTCTGAATATTCCAAAAATGTATAGTTTTGCTAATCTACCAAAATTTTGAACGAAATTATATTTGTTAACATAGTGAACCTGACTATACGTTATTACCCCTGCCAACTAAAGTTTTCACCCATGTCTGTTCGTCTGTCTGTCTGTCTGTTTGCGAATAGGATATCTCAAAAAGTTGTGGACAGATTTGGCTGAAACTGGCGGAGAGGTTGGGTATATGACAAGAAAAAAATGTTTCAGATTTGGTGAAGATTTGAATCCGGATCCAGATCAGAGAACATTTTTGCTGATTCTTCACCATTGATAGCCCAAAAAACGATATATAGCACGATATCTCAAAAAGCTCTGGATGGATTCGGCTGAAACTTTGTGGAGAGGTTGGGTATGTGATAAAAAAAAAAGCTGCCTAAACATTTGGTGAAGATTTGAATCTGTATCCGAATCTGAATTTAAAAAAAAAAAAACCAAAAAAAAAACATTGCCTCAAACAGGGAACCATGATTGTCATGGGGCCTGCAAGGCTAACCCCCGCTCTAGCGGGGTAGAATTGCCTTAAATCGATCATTCATTCATTCATTCATTTGAATCTGGATCCGCATCAAATATTTTTTTCGGTGATTCTTCACCATTCATATATAGCACGATGTCTTAAAAAGTTATGGCTAGATTCGGCTGAAACTTGGCGGAGAGGTTGCGTCTGTGACAAGAAAAAACTGTTTCAAATTTGGGGAAGATATGAACCGGGATCCGGATCAGAGAATATTTTTGGAGATTCTTCACCATTGATACAGTAAAAAACGATATATATAGCGCGATATCTCAAAAAGTTATGGACGTATTCGGTTGAAACCTGAGGGAGAGGTTGGGTATGTGACAAGAAAAAAGTGTTTCCAATTTGGTGAAGATTCAAATCCGGATCCGGATCAGAGAATTTTTTTGGTGATTCTTCACCATTGATAGAGTAAAAAGGATATGTAGCACGATATCTCAAAATGTTATGGACAGATTTGGCTGAAACCTGGTTGGAGATGTTGGGTATGTGGGAAGAAAAAACTGTTTCAAATTTGGTGAAGATTCGAATCTGGATCCAGACCAGAGAATTTTTTTGGTGATTCTTCACCATTGATAGAGTAAAAAGGATATGTAGCACGATATCTCAAAAAGTTATGGACAGATTTGGCTGAAACCTGGTTGGAGATGTTGGGTATGTGGGAAGAAAAAACTGTTTCAAATTTGGTGAAGATTCGAATCTGGATCCGGATCAGAGAATTTTTTTGGGGATTCTTCATCATTGATAGAGTAAAAAAGGATATAGAGCACGATATCTCAAAAAGTTATGGACAGATTTGGCTGAAACTTGGTTGGAGATGTTGGGTATGTGAGAAGAAAAAACTGTTTCAAATTTGGTGAAGATTCGAATCTGGATCCAGACCAGAGAATTTTTTTGGTGATTCTTCATCATTGATAGAGTAAAAAAGGATATAGAGCACGATATCTCAAAAAGTTATGGACAGATTTGGCTGAAACTTGGTTGGAGATGTTGGGTATGTGAGAAGAAAAAACTGTTTCAAATTTGGTGAAGATTCGAATCTGGATCCGGACCAGAGAATATTTTTGGGGATTCTTCATCATTGCTGGAGTAATAAACGATATATGGCACGATATCTCAAAAAGTAATGGATGGATTTGGCTGAAACTTGGTTGGAGATGTTGGGTATGTGAGAAGAAAAAACTGTTTCAAATTTGGTGAAGATTCGAATCTGGATCCGGACCAGAGAATATTTTTGGGGATTCTTCATCATTGCTGGAGTAATAAACGATATATGGCATGATATCTCAAAAAGTAATGGATGGATTTGACTGAAACCTGGTTGGAGATGTTGGGTATGTGAGAAGAAAAAACTGTTTCAAATTTGGTGAAGATTCGAATCTGGATCCGGACCAGAGAATATTTTTGGGGATTCTTCATCATTCCTGGAGTAATAAACGATATATGGCACGATATCTCAAAAAGTAATGGATGGATTTGACTGAAACTTGGTTGGAGATGTTGGATATGTGAGAAGAAAAAACTGTTTCAGATTTGGTGAAGATTTGAATCCGGATCCAGATCAGAGAACATTTTTGCTGATTCTTCACCATTGATAGCCCAAAAAACGATATATAGCACGATATCTCAAAAAGCTCTGGATGGATTCGGCTGAAACTTTGTGGAGAGGTTGGGTATGTGATAAAAAAAAGCTGCCTCAAAATTTGGTGAAGATTTTATTCTGGATCTGCATCAAATAATTTTTTCAGTGATTCTTCACCATTGATAGAGTAAAAAATGATATATAGCACGATGTCTTAAAAAAGTTATGGCCAGATTCGGCTGAAACTTGGCGGAGATGTTGGGTATGTGACAAGAAAAAAGTGTTTCCAATTTGGTGAAGATTCAAATCCGGATCCGGATCAGAGAATTTTTTTGGTGATTCTTCACCATTGATAGAGTAAAAAGGATATGTAGCACGATATCTCAAAAAGTTATGGACAGATTTGGCTGAAACCTGGTTGGAGATGTTGGGTATGTGAGAAGAAAAAACTGTTTCAAATTTGGTGAAGATTCGAATCTGGATCCGGACCAGAGAATATTTTTGGGGATTCTTCATCATTGCTGGAGTAATAAACGATATATGGCACGATATCTCAAAACGTTATGGACAGATTTGACTGAAACTTGGTTGGAGATGTTGGATATGTGAGAAGAAAAAGCTGTTTCAAATTTGGTGAAGATTCAAATCCGGATCCGGATCAGAGAATTTTTTTGGTGATTCTTCACCATTGATAGAGTAAAAAGGATATGTAGCACGATATCTCAAAAAGTTATGGACAGATTTGGCTGAAACCTGGTTGGAGATGTTGGGTATGTGAGAAGAAAAAACTGTTTCAAATTTGGTGAAGATTCGAATCTGGATCCGGACCAGAGAATATTTTTGGGGATTCTTCATCATTGGTGGAGTAAAAAAGGATATATAGCACGATATCTCAAAAAGTTATGGACGGGTTTGGCTGAAACCTGGTTGGAGATGTTGGGTATGTGAGAAGAAAAAACTGTTTCAAATTTGGTGAAGATTCGAATCTGGATCCGGACCAGAGAATATTTTTGGGGATTCTTCATCATTGATAGAGTAAAAAAGGATATGTAGCACGATATCTCAAAAAGTTATGGACAGATTTGGCTGAAACCTGGTTGGAGATGTTGGGTATGTGGGAAGAAAAAACTGTTTCAAATTTGGTGAAGATTCGAATCTGGATCCGGACCAGAGAATATTTTTGGGGATTCTTCATCATTGATAGAGTAAAAAAGGATATATAGCACGATATCTCAAAAAGTTATGGACGGGTTTGGCTGAAACCTGGTTGGAGATGTTGGGTATGTGAGAAGAAAAAACTGTTTCAAATTTGGTGAAGATTCGAATCTGGATCCGGACCAGAGAATATTTTTGGGGATTCTTCATCATTGCTGGAGTAACAAACGATATATGGCACGATATCTCAAAAAGTTATGGATGGGTTTGGCTGAAACCTGGTTGGAGATGTTGGGTATGTGAGAAGAAAAAACTGTTTCAAATTTGGTGAAGATTCGAATCTGGATCCGGACCAGAGAATATTTTTGGGGATTCTTCATCATTGATAGAGTAAAAAAGGATATATAGCACGATATCTCAAAAAGTTATGGACGGGTTTGGCTGAAACCTGGTTGGAGATGTTGGGTATGTGAGAAGAAAAAACTGTTTCAAATTTGGTGAAGATTCGAATCTGGATCCGGACCAGAGAATATTTTTGGGGATTCTTCATCATTGCTGGAGTAATAAACGATATATGGCACGATATCTCAAAAAGTTATGGATGGGTTTGGCTGAAACTTGGTTGGAGATGTTGGATATGTGAGAAGAAAAAACTGTTTCAGATTTGGTGAAGATTCGAATCTGGATCCAGACCAGATAATTTTTTCGGTGATTCTTCATCATTGATAGAGTAAAAAAGGATATGTAGCACGATATCTCAAAAAGTTATGGACAGATTTGGCTGAAACCTGGTTGGAGATGTTGGGTATGTGGGAAGAAAAAACTGTTTCAAATTTGGTGAAGATTCGAATCTGGATCCGGACCAGAGAATATTTTTGGGGATTCTTCATCATTGCTGGAGTAATAAACGATATATGGCACGATATCTCAAAAAGTTATGGATGGGTTTGGCTGAAACTTGGTTGGAGATGTTGGATATGTGAGAAGAAAAAACTGTTTCAGATTTGGTGAAGATTTGAATCCGGATCCAGATCAGAGAACATTTTTGCTGATTCTTCACCATTGATAGCCCAAAAAACGATATATAGCACGATATCTCAAAAAGCTCTGGATGGATTCGGCTGAAACTTTGTGGAGAGGTTGGGTATGTGATAAAAAAAAGCTGCCTCAAAATTTGGTGAAGATTTTATTCTGGATCCGCATCAAATAATTTTTTCAGTGATTCTTCACCATTGATAGAGTAAAAAATGATATATAGCACGATGTCTTAAAAAGTTATGGCCAGATTCGGCTGAAACTTGGCGGAGATGTTGGGTATGTGACAAGAAAAAACTGTTTCAAATTTGGTGAAGATTCAAATCCGGATCTGGATCAGAGAATATTTTTGGGGATTCTTCACCATTGCTGGAGTAATAAACGATATATGGCACGATATCTCAAAAAGTTATGGACGGATTCGGATGAAACCTGGCGGAGAGGTTGGGTATGTGACAAGAAAAAACTGTTTAAAATTTGGTGAAGATGCGATTTCGGATCCGGATGAGAGAAGTTTTTAAGTGATTCTTCACCATTAGGAGATGGGGCAAAAAACGATATATAGCACGAAATCTCAAAAGTTTTTGAACGGATTCGGCTGAAACTTGGTGGAAATGTTTAGTGTGTGACAAGGACAAATTGATTCGATTTTGGTGGAGATGCCAAATCCGGATCCTGATCAGAGAATTTTTTTTTTATCTTGCTATCTTGTGAACATCTATCCAATCAATGGGTGGAATGGAATGCACGCACGCACACACACACACACACACACACACACACACACACACACACACACACACACACACACACACACACACAAAATCATTAAGACGTATTACTATATACATTCCACTCTTCTTTTCCTTTTCTCAATCTTAATCGTCTCAATGAGGTCCCTCCTTGCATACGTAATAAATGGATGTTCCCTTATAATCTGAAAAATGGATTTTCTCACTTTCAGTCTGATGTGGTTAAACCAACCTGATCTTACACTTCTTTCAAAATACCATCCAGGATAAAGAAATTAATTTTGCATTTTGTACAACCTTTCTATAACCTTCATGGTTGGCTATAGAGCATCTTCAGCAACACTTTCACGTATAATAATTAGTTTAATCATCTTTATAGCTCATATGTTTCAGCAGATGCTTGGAGACTGCAGAACAATTAAAGGAGATTAAATCGAGCGAATCAGCGACCATTCGTCTTCATGATGGGGAAGAGTAAAAAAAAAACCTATTCTTGCTGGATTTGAACTTGAAACAGGAGATTCCATAACACGCAATTTGAGCTCTGATCATGAGAATTCTTGTCGCACGGAGCGACACTTTCCGGAGATCGTTCGCACATGTTCTCTGTACACAAAGTAGTCCTGAAGGGAAGACTTTATCTTTTTTCAATATAGTTATTTAGTTCAGTCACGTCATGTCCGACTTCTGGTGACATTCATGATCAGATTTCTCCAAACATCTCTATCCTGCATTGCTTCCCGAAGCTCTGGCAGAGAAAGCCTGGTTGCAGCCTTTACCCCATCCATCCAGCACATTCAAGTCCTGCTTCTTCCTCTTCCCTCAACATTCCCAGCATGGTTGATTTCTCCAGACTTTCCTTTTCTGCACGCATGATGTGTGCAAAGTATGACAGTTTATGTTCATCAGACCTTCTAATGTGTATGAGGGTCTCATTTCTTCATGCGCCGATTTATTCGTTCTTGATGCAGTCCATGGAATGTTTAACATTCGTCTCCAACATTTAACATTGGAACAGCCGTCCTGAAGACCCAGAGTGAAGAACGTGACTAAAGAGAGTTTGGAAGGTCACTCCACAGGCAGGGAAAATGGGGAACAAATGAGTGGAGGTAGGCGGCGACCCCTGGATCCCGGGAGGTCCACAAGAATGTGGCCGCCGGTGGACCACGTGCCCTGCAGACACCCGGGGAGGGAAAGGAGGACAAAGCACAGAGAAGGCCATGGCAGGTTGACCATGGTAAAGTGATAGACCCACACATCCAGTGACACCGTGGGAGACCCCAATGTTCCCGAAGGCCCTGGCTTCCACTGCACTAAGCTGAGCAAGGCACATAGGGCATCAGCCATAGAGGAGAGCAGCGCTCCATAAAGCCGCGGACGAATCCCCCTCAGGTGTACAGGGGCCCGAGTGTGCCAAGGAAGGCCCCGGCAAGAAGGAGGACACCCAGTTGGTGACTGGCCCTGACAGCCGACCCTGAAACACGGTTTGCCCAATAAAGCCCATGCCCAGAGTGAGACCCAAGAGCCTGAGCGACTCTGAGAGGGCTGCCAATAAAGTATATGGGAGGGTCTGATGTAATGTCCTTTTGGAGAGAGAGTGTGAGAATGTGAGATTTCTCAGGATTAAAAGACATACTTCGAGAGTGTTTGACCCGCCTGAGACCCTTTCGAGGTCCGAAGAGACGGAAGTGGCTGCTGACACCTGCCCATCTGAAGGATGAGGGTGGAGTCACCACCAAAGAGACAAAGAGGATTTTGCAGAGTCAGATAAATCATTAATGAAGATTAGGAATAGGATGGGGACCACAACACTGCCTTGCAGCACTCCAGCCTTGATAGGGAAAGTTGATGAAAGGATTTAGTTGAGAGCCACCCGTTGTCTACGTGAATGGAGGGAGTCAGTAACGCAAGAATGAAGTTGGCCTTGAATTCCACAGGCAGAGAGATTGGAGAACAAGGCGCGATGCCAGACCGTATCAAAATCTCAGTGGGATGCCAGAAAAGACCACATTGGAAGCTTATTCACTGCAAACTGCATTGTTATAGTTTTAAAAACAATTTTTATAAACAAAAACATCTTTGTTTAATCTGGTATTGATGTGGCGCAGGCATGATGGCCGAATGACCTTCTCTTGCGTCTAATTTCCTTGTTATTTATTGGTGGCACCGAGTCATTTTGATGAATATATTGAGGACTTCTTAAAAAAAGCCGAGCATTTTCAGATGATAACTTGATGGTAATTGTTGGTTGATTTTCATCTGATGTGACCATTTTTCAGAGGCAAGGAAGATGCTGCCAGATTGGTTTCCTGTGCAAATATTGTTTTCCTAGTAAAAGTCCAGGAAGAGATCTTTGGTTTTTAGCCACTGGACTCACGCACGTTGATCAAATACTGCTTTAAGAGATTGCACTGTATTATCTTTTACACAATCAAGGCTGTGCTTGTAGTTGGGATGGGCAGTTGACCTAACATGCCGTTGGAAAACGTTTTCTTGATTATGGAGCATCGGGAGAAACATTTGCGGAATCCCATTCCCTTTGGATAGAATCCCATTCCGGTGAAAATCGAGGCGAGACAACACGACCACTGAGCTCTCTGAGATGAATCCAAGGCCGTCATTTGCGTAGCGACAAGAGTCTCTAAATAATTGATCAACAGGCCGCAAAGAAATAAATGAAGATGCACTGCATTCATTGATCAGTGTTGGCATAAATAATGCACCTTGTTTTGCTACTTGTTGGCAGCATCACCTGGGCTGACACAAGCTTGAGAGCCACACGAATCTAAAGGTACAGGTTAAATCAATGGGGTGCGGATGAAGCACAGACAAGATGGGCGATGTTTCCTTGGCCTCCTCCTGTGTCCAAGTTTCCTTCTCTTCCTTGGTGTGCAACATAGAGGTGTTAATTTCGCTCCTAGGTAACTGTCAGTGATGCTAGTGAACCATCTCTCATACGATATCACCATGTCAAAAGACATGAAGAACCCTCTCGGTTTTTCTGGTGATTACAATTGAGGCCACAGCATACCTATGGAGGCCAGTAAAAAAATGTTGATACTCAGGTACATACAGTGCATTCAGAAAGTATTCAGACCCCTTCACTTTTTCACATTTTGTTATGTTGCAGCCTTATGCTGTAATCGTTTAAATTCATTTTTTCCCTCATCAATCTACACTCAATACCCCATAATGACAAAGAGAAAACAGGATTTTAGAAAGTTTTGCAAATTCATTAAAAAGAAAAAACTGAAATATCACATTGACATAAGTAATCAGACCCTTTGCTATGACACTTGAAATTTAGCTCAGGTGCCTCCCATTTCTCTTAATCAACTTTGAGATGTTTCTACACCTTGACTGGAGTCCACCTGTGGTAAATTCAATTGATTGGACCTGATTTGGAAAGGCACACACCTGTCTATATAAGGTCTCACAGCTGACAATGCATATCAGAGTAAATACCAAGCCATGAGGTCGAAGGAACTGCGTGCAGAGCTCAGAGACAGGATTGTGTCGAGGCACAGATTTGGGGAAGCCTACAAAAAAAATTCTGCTGCATTGAAGGTTCCCAAGAGCACAGTGGCCTCCATAATTCTTAAATGGAAGAAGTTTGGAACAACCAGGACACTTCCTAGAGCTGGCCGCCCGGCCAAACTGAGCAATCGGGGGAGAAGGGCCTTAGTAAGAGAGGTGACCAAGAACCCCATGGTCACTCTGGCTGAGCTCCAGAGATCCTGCGTGGAGATGGGAGAAACTTCCAGAAGGACAACCATCACTGCAACACTCCACCGATCTGGGCTTTATGGCAGAGTGGCCAGACGGAAGCCTCTCCTCAGTGAAAGACACATTAAAGTCCACAGAATCTTGTTTCTCACAGTCTGAGAGTCATTTAGGTGCTTTTTGCAAACTCCAAGTGGGCTTTCATGTGTCTTTCACTGAGGAGAGGCTTTTGTCTGGCCACTCTGCCATAAAGTCCAGATCGGTGGAATGTTGCAGTGATGGTTGTCCTTCTGGAAGTTTCTCCCATCTCCACACAGGATCTCTGGAGCTCAGCCAGAGTGACCATCGGGTTCTTGGTCACCTCTATTACCAAGGCCCTTCTCCCCCGATTGCTCAGTTTGGCTGGACGGCCAGCACTAGGAAGAGTCCTGGTTGTTCCAAACTTCTTCCATTTAAGAATTATGGAGGCCACTGTGCTCTTGGGAACCTTAAATGCAGCAGAGATTTTTTGTAGGCTTCCCCACATCTGTGCCTCGACACAATCCTGTCTCTGAGCTCTGCAGGCAGTTCCTTCAACCTCAGGCTTGGTTTTTGCTCTGATACGCATTGTCAGCTGTGAGACCTTATATAGACAGGTATGTGCCTTTCCAAATCATGTCCAATCAATTGAATTTACCACAGGTGGACTTCAATCAAGGTGTAGAAACATCTCAAAGATTATCAAGAGAAATGGAAGGCACCTGAGCTAAATTTAAAGTGTCATAGCAAAGGGTTTGAATACTTATGTCAGTGATATTTCAGTTTTTTCTTTTTAATAAATTTTCAAAACTTTCTAAAATCCTGTTTTCTCTTTGTCATTATGGGGTATTGAGTGTAAATTGATGAGGGAAAAAATGAATTTAAACGATTTCAGCATAAGGCTGCAACATAACAAAATGTGAAACAAGCGTTACGTCTCGGTCCCCCGTCGGTGAAGTGATGTGAGTTGACGAAGTGGAAGACGCAAGGCGGCCATCTTGGATTTTGACGTGGCGACCCAATTTTCAATAGGGTTCTCCCTTATGCGTAGATACACCCACACACCAGATTAGAAGTTAGTAGTTCGTTTGTTTTTCAAGATATTTCGCTCACAAGGTTCAGACATATATATGGTGGCAGCCATCTTGTATTTTGACGTGGCGACCCAATTTTCAATAGCCTTCTTCCTTATGCATACATACACCCACACACCAGATTAGAAGTTGGTACTTCGCTTATTTTTCAAGATATTCCGCTCACAAGGTTCAGACATACATGGCGTCAGACATACATGGCGGCGGCCATCTTGGATTTTGACGTGGGTTGCACCCACACACCAAATTATAATTCGGTCCTTCGCTTACGCACGCAGGCATGCACGTACGCACGCCTGCACGCACTGATGGACGAACGCACACACGGGCGGAGGGGAAAACCATAGTCCCCCTTTCGCTCCGCAGTGCGACGGGGGACAAAAAGTGAATGGGTCTGAATACTTTCTGAATGCACTGTAGCTTGTAGAACGAAGACAAGTTTTTTTTGGGAAACACAGTCGAGGATCATTGAAGAGGTAGAACACTGAACAGTTGGAGGCACAACAGAGCAAAAGAGACAGTAGAGAGAGGAGGACACAAACAGCAGGGATGAATGACAAAATAGAGGTAGATTAGATTTACACTAATAATGGCTGTGGGGAGGAATTAGGGGTAGGTGAGGACACGTGGGATGGTCATCGATACGGAAGGAAACTCAAGAAAGAAAAACTGGACATTTGGAAGGAGGGCTTGGGGTGAGGTGGAACTGGGGCTGACGGAGGGTAGAAAAAGATAATGGTTTTGGATGATGGGTAACGTGAGATGGTGGTGAACAGCTATCTTGAAGACCTGAAGGGAGTGGAAGTTGGTTCCACAAGCTGAAAAACGGGCCAACTTTTAACCGCTCATCAATATATTTCTCAATGCAGTGACCGCCCATCTAAACAACACATGTAGCTAATTTGTTCTTCAAACTAGTAATCCCATGATAATACATTTATTTTGACTGTTCCTTTAACCACTTGTCAAACGGTGGACTTTGCGGTATCTTCGCCAATAACTGTTTACCGTTTATCAGAATTCAGCAGTGCAACAAAATAATAAAAAGACATAAAATGTCGAAGGCCCAGCTATGGTTTTAGTAAAAATATATATATATATTGTATACAAGATCGAAGCTCGTGTAAGAGCGAACATTAACACAAAAAAACCAACGGACACATAAAACATATAATAAAGGGAGTGGGAGATAAGATGGGGAGAGAGAGGGAAGCACACAAGTAAAACATTTGAGAGCAGGGACATCGGGAGATGTGTGAGAGGGAAAGGGCTTGGGGGGAGGAGGCGTGGGAAGGGGGGGGGGTGGGAGAAGTCTCAACACACAAGGACACCAAAGACTTCCAGGAAAGAAGTTGGTATTTCAAAAAAGTGGATCTGGGGTGAATTAACGGGGGTAGAAAAGATCAAGGTTTTGGATGGGGGAAGATAAGAGATGGTGGTGAACAGCTGTTTTAAAAACCTGGAGGGAGGAGTGGGATTGAAAAGAGTGAGGGAATTTGTTCTGGAGGTGGGAGAAAAGAGGAAGGAAAGAGTAAAGGTGAGCAGAGAGTCTTGATTTTGGCAGTTTCACCAGAAGAGGGTTGCTGGCAGATCCTGTGCGACCTGTAGGAATATTTGGGGGACAGAGCACAGACAGAGCTGGGGGAGCTAGGCTTGAGAGGAGTCGGTAGAAGACAGAAAGACCACCAATCTGCCTGCAGTGAGTGAGTGAAAGGCCCTCGGAGTTAGCTTCATCACGGGAGATTCCAATGATTCTGAAAGCTTTGGTTTCAACAGCGTGAAGCCGAGCTCGGTGTGAGGCAGGAGCACCAGCCCAGAGGGGAGAGCAGTATTCCATTCAGCTGTGGATGAAAGCCTTTTATGTGGTGAGGAGCTTAGGTGTGCCAAGGAAGGGCTCGCACGACGGAGGATGCCCAAATGGCGACTGGCTTTGGAGGCCAGCTTGGAAATGTGGTTTTCCCAGGAAAGATCATGGCATATAGTGAGACCCAAAAGCTTGTGTGACAGAACTTCTTGGAGAGGATTGTTGAGATGGTAAATGGGAGGGGTTGTCCAGTCGGTCTTTTCGGAGAGACATGGTGAGTGTGAGATTTGTCAGGATTGAAAGATATGTTCCACTTGTTTGACCAGTCTGTGATTTTGGTCGTTGAGCTTGGTAGCTTGGTATTTGTGTGAACTTGGTAGCTTTGTATCTGTACAGCAAAATGAATCTTTATCTCTGTGGACTTGGTAGCCTCCTCACTTGGTGGAGTGAGGAGGCTTCAGACTGCCAATCAGAGGGATGAGGTATGGAGCGGCAGAGAGTGGAGTCATCAGCAAAGTGATAGAGAGGATTTTCCAGAGAGTCGGAGAGATCATTGATGAAGACCAGAAAACACAGGGCCCAGAACTCTGCCTTGGGGAACTCCAGCCTGAACAGGAAGGGTAGATGAGAGAAATCCATTCACGGCCACACGTTGGCTGCGACCAGAGAGGAAGTCCGCAATCCATGCGTGGGGATTTCCATGGATACCATAGGAGGAGAGTTTGGTGAGTAGAGCGGGGTGCCAGACTGTATCGAAGGCATGTGATATGTCAAGGGAGACAGCTATGATTTCCTGTTTGGCATTGAGGACCTCTATCCATTGTTGCGACAGCAGAATCAGCATGTCCAGAGTAGAATGACCTGGTCTGTAACCAAATTGATGATCAGAGATCAAGCCATTGGAGAAGAGAATGGATTTGATATCCAAAACAATGATGGATTCCATGACTTTGCTGATAATTGGGAGCAGGCACATTGGTCTGTTGTTTTTGCTGTACAGATTTACAGATGTATGACAATCTTGCTGTACAGATGGAGGTATGGTAGTCGGCCATCTTTTGTCAGATGACAAAACAAAATCTTCTGCATATTTTTTTGCGAGTGCCTCATGAATTGTCTTTGTGCCAAGTTTGAAGAAAATTGATCTATGCATGTCCGAGAAATGGATGAGGTCACGTTTAAGTGACAAAATAGCCGAAAGTTGGCCATCTTGGATTTGATCTCGAATAAAAATGAGGTGCATATGTAACGCATCGTTCTTTATCTACGTGTCAAATTTGAATAAGAACAGTGAATGCATGTCTGAGAAATGGTTGAGGACGTGGTCAATATCAGGTTTTTTTTACAACTAAAATGGCTGCCAGTCTACCAATCGGCCAACTTTGATCAATCACAGAGTACAGTGAAGTGCATGCATATGTCGTCATCTACACTGCTTGTGCCAAGTTTGAACATAATCCGAACATGCATGTTCAAGAAATGGTTGGAAACAAGTTTAAGTAACAAAATGGCCACCAGTCGGCCATCTTTGATCACATCTCGAAACAAAATGATGTGCATATTGTTACGGATCCATCACTTCTGCCTTTGTTGTTATCAAGTACTTGTAGGATTTTTAGTTTCAGGTAATATTGTTGTTAAGATTTTTGTGTGAAATGGAGATGACTTTAGTAAAAGGTAAAAATAAATGTTTGTGGAGGAAAAATAAAAAACGCGGCAAAGAAATCAGAAGAGGATGAGATCGGGAGAGAGAGGAGGAGATGGCCATGAGAAAGATACAGCCATGAGTCGCATCGAGGCTGCAAGCGGATTTTTTTGGATGTTGGTCGCGAATGAGTTGAGGCTTCCCGGGAAAGGGATTGCCTGCAACATCATCCTATATTGCGATTGCAATTAAACCTGCGTCTCAGGTTTTATCACCAAGTGTGAGTTATTGTTGGCGAGAAAGCAACAGCCTCTGATCCACCATTTTCCCTCGAGGAGACCGTTCGGCTGGTGCATCGTGTTTTGTCGTTGGGATTCCCATGTCGGCATCATTGTGTTGATCGCCGTTGGTTTTCCATATCGGCTTAATTGTTGGTAGACGTGAGGCGTGGATAACACTCGCCTTTTGGGGCATCGTTATCCCGTGAGCTGCCAGCTGCCCGACCTCTCACCTCATAACTCTTAATCTGCACTCTCGCTGATACCAGCCTATTTCTTGCCATCCTGCACGGCTTCCACCTTCAACCAGCGTGGGGATCCGTGCACGGAATGTTACATTCCACTCACGTTTGGTGTATCGTGAGTTTATTGCTTTGAGAGCATTGGGGAATGATGGTACCATCATATGTATTGTTCAATTGATGCAAGTGACATTTTCATTGTACTTTCTTCAAGAGTGTTATTATTGTGTATGTGAGAGTTCTTCATACAATTACTTGTTTTGTTCTACACAATTACATTGGTGTGGTTTTACCATGGTTTATTAGTAACACTCACTCAAAACACTCAAAATAACAAATCTTTCTGCCGTGTTCCCGCTCGAGACTCCGAGGGGCACCATAACCAGAGTTTGGGGAGGTAATACGTAATAATATGTATACCGTCATGTGTTGTCTTTGTGATAAGTATCAACAAAATTGGTCTATACATCTCTGGGATATGGTTGTAAACATACACATGGACAGATGGATGGACGGACGGATGATACTGTGGAAGTGTAACTCAGTGTAACTTATTAATTGGCACTGGTAACTTATTAATTAACACTGGTAACGAAGCAGATACATTTTACCTGCAAACTCTGTGAAAGACGAGTTCGTAAATGAGTGTCAGGAATGTGCCCGAACATGATAATCTCTTGTCCACCTGGTCACAGCCCCAGGCTGGAGCACCCCTCGCAGCAGGAGGGGAGCGAGCTGATGCCAGGACTTGGTGCATGCATGACCTCGGGGCATTAGCGGAGAAAGGATTAAGATTCAGCGGACAGGGGATTAACTCCAGTTTTGTCCATATAAACCAGAGCAAACATTGAGTCGGGAGGACTTGTCACCAGGAGCTCTGACCGACGGAACGGACGAGCACTCCTCATCATCAGACCCTCTGCCCAACGGGAGTGGCGGAGGAACATCGGCCGAACGAGAAGGACCATGCGAAAAGAGTTAACCTGGTCCATTGAATAAAGCGGTATCATTTGGAAATTGGAATGAAGTGAATAACCAGTTAATAAACCAGACCTTTTGTAAAACCTGTGTCCGGTCATTGGAGTCTTGAGTCTCCCACAATACTTCCCCTACAATTTGGAGGCACCGCTGACATCAATTGTACAAACAAGTCTTTAAAAGGTGAGTGTGGCTTGTTTTTGTCCAATATGATTACGAACTTGGAAATAGTTTTGTACATACATGGGGAAGGAGGTGGTTCTGGGGGTTCCGTGCACACCGATGCCGCGATAGGTGGCGTGACCCATCACGAATGGTACTTCGATAAACGACTGTAGCTATTATTCGTGTTTTCCTAAATGATTTCTGTAAATACGTATTTTTTGCGCTAAAAAATAAAATAAAATGCACAAGGTCGGCGCTGGTCATTAAAGGCCTTACTGTGACCTGGGAGCAAACGGAGCATGCGTGCACCATGCGACCATTTGCTTCCAAGACGTGTAAGGCCGGTACACTCGTTTAAAGTAGTTTTTTTTTTTTTGCACTTGTTCAAAGCACGCGACTTGCTCGGCGTGCGACAGGGAACCGGGATATGGAATTATATTTACTAGGGCATTGCCCGTACGTGGGTGCCCGTTCCGTGGCCAAAAAAAAAAAAAAACGCTACCCGTACGCTCTACCCCGCCCGTACGCCCGTAAACAAAAAAAGCAACGCTCTTCGCTTCCGCCCTTCGCTCTGACTGAATTGGGAGAAATAATGCGCATAAGAAATCGAATTACGTACCGTAATGGCGGTCAGCTCGTAACGCGCTCAGCTCCGCTCGTCTCACATCGGCCACGCCTACGCAACAGAGCGTTCTGTGATTGGCTGCCGGAAGATAAGTCGTCACTGTCCGGAAGTTCGCAAATCGCAGTTAGGATGAATCGTTTTAATTTAATCGCAGTTTGAATTCGTTTTAAAACATAGTTTAACGGCAACATAGTTGAAAAGCCTTGCCTTGCTGCAAACAGCTGCTGCAAACAACAACAACATGGAAGGCTGCACTGTCCGGAAGTTGGCATATCGCAGTTACGATTATTTTAGTGTTAATGGCCAATTATTCAATTAGCGCCAACGTATTTTGGCTGTTTGCAATTTAATCGCAAGGAAAAGTAGAAAGAGAAGAGGGAAAAAAAGAAAAGCCTTGCATTAACGCATTAACGCTTGCATTGCATTAACGGTTCGGCACACGTGATAGCTCGCTGCTCTCTGATTGGTTGAAGCGTTTTTTGGACATAGCTCGGTAGGTACTTGTCCGATTAATTACAAACCTTGAAAAGGCACATCCTCGGGTCCCCAGCAATATACCTGGCAAGTTTCAAGTATATCGGACCCGTGGTTGTCGAGAAACAGCGGTCACAGACACACAGACACACAGACAGACACACAGAGATTGCTGGAATTATAGATAGATATATATATATTTTTACCTCATTCCAATTTATGGGATTGCGACAAAACGGCTTATATCTTTGGAACGACTGGTCGGATTTAGACAAATTAAACGGAATTGTGTAGGACGAAAGCCGTGGGTCCAAAGTAAAAAAAAAAAAAAAAAGGGGGGGGTGGAGGAGAGAAATTTTTTTTTTTCAGTTTTCCCGCCATGTCTAAAACTCGTTCGATCAACAAATAAATTCATGACAGACAATCCCACCTCATGCCGGTCCAGAATTATTGTGAAAGATGGCGATTGGATAAAAATTGCATACCAACACTCCCTCACTGTCCCTCATTGTCCCTCATGTCCATTCCGGCACCCTGTCTCTTGCTCCCGCTCCTTCTCCCTCCCCTCCCTCTAGTTCTCATAGGCGGACGTTTTGCGAGAAGCAAAGCGTTTTGCAGGAAGCTTCCAGGAAGCTCCCAGGAAGCAAAGCCAGGGCTGTTGCTTTTTGTGTATTTTCTCTGCGCCCCATACTCGCAGATTTGGTTGGTACAAATATTTTATTGAAAGGTGAAAGATGCTTTTGTGGAAGAGCAATGGCAGACCACCCATTGTCACCACTTTCATGAGCTCAGAGAAATAAAACAGCTAGTGGGAATCGGCAGACAATGGAACAGCTAGCGACGAGTGTTTGTGAGTAACAACCACCCTCTGGTCGAGGCTCATAGGAGGGGTGATGCTTACTGATTCGGCACGCTTACAATAGGTGTTAATGGTGGGATGTCAGAGGTTTTGGTGTGGTTTAATGTTCACACTGTTTTGGGAAAATTTGAAGTATTAAAGTTACGGAACTCAAAATGTCTGGGTTTGGATGTAGTCATTAAAGGATTGAGTCATTCATTGGTGTGATGATGGTCCTAATATTTTGATAAATGTTTGATAATGGTCCTGGTAATTTTAGTCCTAGGAATAATATTGCTAGTGGTTTGTCTGAAGGTTTTAATGGGATCGGATTTTTATCTATCTATAATTCCAGTAATCTCGGTGTGTGTGTCGGTCTGTCTGTATGCGACCACTGTTTCTCGACAAACTACCGGTCCGATATACTTGAAACTTGCCAGGTATATTGCTGGGGACCCGAGGAGGTGCCTTTTCAAGGTTTGAAATTAATCGGACAAGTGGGTCCCAAGGTATGGTCACCGTACTCGCAAGCCGTTCGCTTTGGCTTTGCGAATGGACCAAACCATTTCATGTAAATAGGGGGGGGGGGGTTCTGTGGTCGTTCGCTTTGGCTTTGCGAATGGACCAAACCATTTCATGTAAATAGAGGGGGGGGGGTTCTGTGGTCGTTCGCTTTGGCTTTGCGAATGGACCAAACCATTTCATGTAAATAGAGGGGGGGTTCTGTGGTCGTTACTGCCACGTGGTTTCAAAGTTTTTTTGTTGTTGTTGTTCGCACGCATGTTTTTTTTGCAAGCACGTACGGGCAAGCACGTACGTGCGGGCACGCCCTAGTATATATAAATTGAGGTAATATTGAGTTATGGAATTAATTGCTTTCAACAATGCAAAGTGTTACGTGGTCCCCTCGGTGACTACCTGGTCTCGGTGACCCCCGGACCGTGAGAGGACCTTCGCCAGAAAGTAGTATTATATAGATGCGCTGTCGCAACGCAATACCTATGAATTCCACCCCAAGAGACACTGATGTTCAAGAATATATTTCCCAAGGGTAATGATACCCAACAATTTCAATGACACAACCACGGAGATTTTCCCCGAGCAATCAACAATACACAACCATCAACAATCTTTCAAGGACAATCAATTCCCTATGAATAAGATGGCCATCTTATATACGTGTGTCCCGGTGAGTACTCACGACACCCTTTTGGTCTCGGTCCCGCACAATGTCTCTGGGCCCCTCCTGACCAAGATGGTAGTCGGCGTCGCCGCACTCGGGCGGTTGAACGAACCCCGGGTGGACGTCTCCACCGGGCAGGTATCGTACCAGGCCCCGCGGCTGCAGCCTCTCGTGGCTACGCGAAGCGGGTGCGGTAAAGCAAGCCAAAAGCCCCACGCCACTTGCCAGGCGTGCTAGGCCCCAACCTGCGACTCGTACGCGTCTTTTTAGACGGGGCCGCGAACGGTACCAGACGCGGGGTCGATGCACGGCCCCACATCAACTTGACGTCTCCACCGGGTCGGTATCGTACCAGGCCCCGCACTCCTCTCGCCAGACGGGCTTCGGAACGCCGCTTTGTCACGCAGCGCAAGGTCGAGGCCACCTTTCGTCCGAGCGGGGCGAGGAAGAACCCGAAGAATACCCGTCCTTTTTTCCTCGTGTCGTTTTCTCTTCCGTTTTCGGTCACTTCCGTTTCCGGCCACTGGTTCAGAAGGGCTCCTGACCCTCCAATCACAACAACCCTTAATATACTACACACGGATAAGCAAAGATCTGAATATTAATTCACATAGATATGTAACAAAAGGGTGACAAGATATGGGATTTTAATGGGATTTTAATGGGATATTGGTTTAGGAATGTTTAGAGGTCATTGCAATGTGATAATTACTTGTGATCATTTGTTGTTGCAACGTTTTGTGAACATTTAAATGTTGGGTTTTGCTGACGTTTCCACAACGTCGCCACAACGTTTCACTTTCGTTGTTGCAACGTTTTGCTCCAACGTTTTGTGAACATTTAAATGTTGGGTTTTGCTGACGTTTCCACAACGTCGCCACAACGTTTCACTTTCGTTGTTGCAACGTTTTGCTCCAACGTTTTGTGAACATTTAAATGTTGGGTTTTGCTGACGTTTCCACAACGTCGCCACAACGTTTCACTTTCGTTGTTGCAACGTTTTGCTCCAACGTTTTGTGAACATTTAAATGTTGGGTTTTGCTAACGTTTCCACAACGTCGCTACAACATTTCACTTTCGTTGTTGCAACGTTTTGCTCCAACGTTTTGGGGACACTCAAATGTTAAGTGAATCGAATGAAAAATAAGGATTTTTCAAATTGTTGTTGACTTTTGGACTATGTTGAATAAAATAGTTGTTGATTGAACTAGTTGACGGATATATAAATCCCATTCGAATGTCAAGTGAATCGAATGAAAATTAAGGATTTTTCAAATTGTTGTTGACTTTTGGCCTATGTTGAATAAAATAGGTGTTGATTGAACTAGTTGACGGATATATAAATCCCATTCGAATGTCAAGTGAATCGAATGAAAATTAAGGATTTTTCAAATTGTTGTGGACTTTTGGCCTATGTTGAATAAAATAGTTGTTGATTGAACTAGTTGACGGATATATAAATCCCATTCGAATGTCAAGTGAATCGAATGAAAATTAAGGATTTTTCAAATTGTTGTTGACTTTTGGACTATGTTGAATAAAATAGTTGTTGATTGAACTAGTTGACGGATATATAAATCCCATTCGAATGTCAAGTGAATCGAATGAAAATTAAGGATTTTTCAAATTGTTGTTGACTTTTGGCCTATGTTGAATAAAATAGGTGTTGATTGAACTAGTTGACGGATATATAAATCCCATTCGAATGTCAAGTGAATCGAATGAAAATTAAGGATTTTTCAAATTGTTGTGGACTTTTGGACTATGTTGAATAAAATAGTTGTTGATTGAACTCGTTGACGGATATATAAATCCCATTCGAATGTCAAGTGAATCGAATGAGAATTCAGGAATTATTTCATTATTAACGATTAATGAAGTACTTATTTAATTAATTACATTTCTTATTAAATTACAGTAATTACATTACAGTAATTACCTGAGGTAATTACAGTAATTACAGTTCCGGTAATTACAGTAATTACAGTAATCATTACAGTAATTGCAGTAATCTTATTACAGTAATTACATTACATTAACTCAGGCACCTTTTGAGTAAGGAAGCTGATATTTGGACATGACACTGACCAAGTGATGTGGCTGTCAAGGAAAATTTTGATTTATTGATTAATCATTTAATAAATTAACTCGTTGATTTATAAATGACTTATTTAATTAAAAGTCCTCAGAGATACATCTTCGGATGAAATACTTGCAGATTGGTTATGCTATGAGCCAATTGATTAAGGAAAATATTTTGTGATGGCCATATTGGCAATTTCGTGGCCATATTCGTGGCAACTCAGTTAGTGCCACTGCACCTTTAAAATGCATCCCTGCGTTCATTTTTCGATAGATTGAGTTGAAATTTTGAACAATCGGATCTGGACTGTCGTTGTTAACGACTCTAGCACGCACTCGTCCAATCAGGATGGAGCGGTATGGTCCCCGGATCATCACTGCCCGCAGTGTTAATTAGTTTTACTTTTTCTCTTGGTCATATAATTTTGAAGACATGCATGTCATGATAGAGGAAATGTTTGTTCTGTTGAACGGAATAAATGTTGTTTATTTGTGTGGGTGTGTATTTCTTGTGTATTTTGGATATATTTTCACGACTAATTCCAGTTAACATCCTGCAAAATTTGCTCGTTTGCTGGCCGAGTCGAAATTGCGTTGAGTTTCTATGGCATGCGCCATTAAAAGCGCTGTGTAATGGTTGAGCTCCCTTTATTTCGTTTTGGTCATGCGGATGAGCAGACAAAGTGACGAATGCTGCGGCTGGAGCAGTAGAAGCGATGTTTTAATTGAAATGATGTAATTTAATTCAACGTGGTAGGTGGGCAACACCACAAAGCATACCTCTTTTTAAGGTGTGTATAAACCCATGAACATTTCAGCAATCAATACGATGCTGAAATGGTGTAATTTAATTAAACGTGGTAGGTGGGCAACACCACAAAGCATACCTCTTTTAAGGTGTGTATAAACCCATGAACAGTTCAGCAATCACTACGATGCTGAAATGAGTAATTTAATGAGTAATTTAATGAGTAATTGAATGTGTAATTTAATTGTGTAATATGGTCGACCTTGGGTTTGTTTGGGTTTTGGTGTTTATTTCTGTGGGTGTGTATTTTTTGTGTATTTTGGATATATTTTCACGACTAATTCCAGTTAACATCCTGCAAAATTTGCTCGTTTTCTGGCCGAGTCGAAATTGCGTTGAGGTCCTATGGCATGCGCCATTAAAAGCGCTGTGTAATGGTTGAGCTCCCTTTATTTCGTTTTGGTCATGCGGACGAGCAGACAAAATGACGAATGCTGCGGCTGGAGCAGTGGAAGCGATTTTTGAATTGTTCAATGATTATTCGATATTGTGATGACTTATTGTCAATAGGTATACTAAGTGGCCATGAGGTAGCCTGTTGCTATGTACAGTTTTTATTCTATTGTTGATTATACCACATAGCTGTGGTGATAAAGGAAATGTTCGTTTTAAATAGATGATTATGATATGACCATGACTATAGAATCATGATGATTATTATGAATGATATCATAGGGTTCAAATGCAGAATGATTGCATGAACTTGGGAAAGAACTTTCAAGCCCTATGGGATAAATTGGGTGTTACAAGCGATGGAGTTTCAAAATTTAGCATGATTGAAGGAATTTTACAGTCTTATTTCAGGAGTTTTACGAAATTTAAATTGCTAAGAGATTTTGGGTACTATTAAAGGGAAAAATGATGAGATATTTTTCCCAATGAACTTTAATATCTGCCATCCATTTTGGCTGTCTCACGAATGAAGGATGAGTTGCCTTTAGTGGTTGCAAAAAAATTTGTGGAGACCAGGCAAAATGGGGAAATATGTCAGATATGACCCTAGGACAGGACGGTGATTCATCAATTGACATGAGGTACGAACCAGAGGTGACCACCGATGAGATTCGATCTCAGTCAATGGATGGACCTGTCCTGACATCATTGGGGAAAGGGCTTATGCAAGGAGTCATCCAAAATGATTAATTTGATTTATTGATGAATATTGATAATAATTGAAATTGAATAATTGATTGAATTGTTGATTGATTGAATCTAATTGATTGAATTTAATTGAATAAATTTAACTGAATAAATTGAACTGAATAAATTGAATTGAATATATTGATTGTTTGATTGATGAAAATGCGGTCTCAAGAAAGAAGCTTTGATATCTTTGTGAGATATTATCAATGTGAAGACAACCTTGGAAAATTGAGCAAGGTGGTGAGTTTATATACAGATATATATGTGCGGTTACCATTGTGTGATTTCCCCGCCAACAGAGCGGACACCTGAGGATTCACCCATTTCATACTGACCCTTTGGCTCATCTGCAAATACTGATCTGTGAGATTGGATTGTGCAAAAGCCACAGGTGAGAGAGATTCTCTGGAAATCACCATGTGAACAGGTGGAGAGATCCTTCCTGGAAGTACGAGTGAATCTTTGGAGGAACCTGGAGCAAGCTACAACGCATCCAACGCTACTTTGATAAAAGGTGGAACAAACTCCAGTAGATTTTATTTATAGGACATATAGTACAGGTGTGTACAGGTGCATTCCAAAGCGCAGATCCTAGTAATCTACCTGGTACATTGAGTGAATATTGAGTGTTATTCACATACAGGCAAAATGGGAAATGGAGTCTGCAAGGGTAAACAAGGTCAGCTAGACTTGTCCCAAAGAGGTGCTTGCGTCAACCACATGTATCAGCAATATGGTCCACATTCACTTAAAGATTTGGAATCTTGGCATGAATGGACAAAAGGGAGAAAGAAGGAATTCCCCAAGGATGGCACGTTTGACAGAAACACATTGGAAACACTCAGAGAAGAATTAGAAGCAAGAGACAGACAAAAGTTGAAGGTGGATTGGAAACCATTTTATTACTGGGACATCGAGTCTAGAGACAGGGAGACCAAAACGAAAATGGGGGGTGTGAAGAAAGAAATGAAGCAGATACAACATAGGTTGGAAAAGGTATCCACTCAAATGCCTCTTGAAGTTAGCAATGGAAAGCGATCCCAGTCCAGATTGTACCCAGACGCAAGGTCATATGAGATAAATGAACTAGAAGAGGAAACTCCTCCACCCTATCGGCGAAATAATGTATATCAGCCACAGGAAGTACAGGTACCCGTACCTCTACCTGCCGAAGGGCCAGTACAGAGTGAAACGATTGGCTCTAGCAGACAGAAGACAGGTGAAAGCAGTGCCCCAGTTGAGGTAACTACCCCAGAGGGTGCAACTGGAGGACAGGAACCGACTCAAAGTGGGCAAGCAATACAACCAGCTGCAACAACTTCAACATACGTCCCATACCACCATACAAGGAGTAAGGGTTCTGTGATGAATGCCAATCTATCCAACGATCAATATGATCTGCCAATGAACATTCAAAACTTGACTCTCCCACAGGGAGGTTTTGAACAATGTGGCGTTATGAATTTCCCGCAACGGCAATTTCCAGGGGCAAATGAGGAACGCCCAGATTTGATGTATAGACCTTGGCAAATACACCAATTGAAGGCATTACAGAGCGGTATGCCATCAATCAAAACAGATCCACTTCAATTCGCAGAAGAGCTACGATTGATCGTGGAGACGCAATTGCCGACTGTAAGAGACATGGAAATACTCTTAAAGTGGGTAATTCCTAATACCACCACTTTGAAGACATTAATGAGTGAGGCAAACTGGGTACATGCAGTAAATGGAGAATTAGACATACCCACGGAGGCTAAAATGGCACAGATAAATAAATTAATAGAGGCCATACAAAAATTGCCGCCCGTGACTGATTGGAATAAAGTGGTTACGTGCAAACAGAGAACAGGAGAGGATGCTACTGATTATTTAGACAGATTGCGAGATGTTTTTCGACTATATTCGGGAATAGACCGGGCACAAATCGACAATGCCCTAAAACCCCTTTTTATTAATGGTCTGTTGCCGAAATTGAAGAGTGAAGTGGAAAGACAGTGTATTGCTTGGGAAGGCAAGCCGATGCAAGAAATATTGAATTATGCTTTGCATCATCAGCGAATTCAGGCCAGGAACAGTGCTATAAATGCCGAAAAATTGATGCAACTACAGACACAAGCCCTGATGACTACGAACCAACGCAATAGGTTTTCTATGCAACAACGTAACAATGCAACAGACAACAACTATGAATCAGGAGAAAACCAGAGGTCAGAATGGCAACCCAGAGACCCAGACATGCAACCCAGCAAGACAAGTCAACAAGTGGACATACCAGGTAACGACAGAAACCGGTGTTTCAATTGTAGGAAGATGGGACCTTGGAAAAGGGCATGCCCATACCTCAACAGAAGACAATTTCGACAGGGAAACCAAGGACAGGGATACTACCAACTACCACCACCTCAGCCAACATATAGGGCCCCATTGAGGAACGCCCCAATTAAGGGAGGACCTCAGCAGAATAAATGGTCTGCAACACCCTTCTGACTAGATCAGAATGACCAAGTGGCAGCACTTCCTTTAATTTCAAGGTCGGCTGCACAGGAACCAAATGTTAATCTGACAGTAGGCGGATGCAAGGCTCCTTTCTTAGTCGATACGGGGGCCATGCGTTCCACGTTGCGACGAGCAGACTTTCCCAATATACCATTGTCAAAACACTATACGACGGTGGTAGGAGTATCAGGGGTTCCCATACATACGCCTGTCACAAAGGAATTACGTGTCCAACTTGGCCCGTTGACTGCACAACATGCCTTTCTTGTGGCATCTGGCGTTCCAGTAAATTTGATGGGAAGAGATTTATTGTGCAAATTGAACTGTACTGTCATATGTAAGAAAAACGGAGTGTATCTAGAAATGCCAGAACATTCCCACGACTTCGTCATTGATATGCTACAAAGCGCAATAGAACCAAGAACACATCGATGGGAAATCAATGATACACAAATGGCAGAACTTTTGTACGATAGTTTTATGACATTGAAGGTTGCAATGCCCAAAGTACAGGAGTGGGTAGACAGCTACTTGATGGACTCTCTGAAATGGCAGACTGATCTTCACTGTACGACATGTCATGACCCTATAGGGAAGGAGGTGTCCTATGCAGAGAAGGTTTCTAGATACCTGGACACAAGGTATGATGTACATATAACATCACTGTGGGTAGGAGAACAGGGAATTGGCATGTCAGTGTCTTTGACGCCAGATCAACAACTCCTGTGGAATCAACCAGAAACAACAACCCCACACGTCACCTTAGCTGTGGCACAAGGATATGAAGCAAAAGATGTTGGAACAATGATTGCAACTTTGAAAGATTGCAAAAACATGAGATACATGGGAGAAATTCAACAAGCCCCACTTTATGACTTAGATGGAGAAGGATTTTGCTGGCAGCTTGTAGAGCAGGCGCTTTCTTCAACCTTCATCATGATTGATGAACCAATTAACACTAAAAATGTTGGGCTATACCTACTCAGCTCCGACACCAACGGGGATCCGGACCCACTCGATCAAATACCAACATGCTTGTGGACAACACATCCGAATGATGTGGGACGGATCAAGAGTGTGGCACCGGTAAGGATCACAGTAGATGATTCTAAGCCACTGCCTAGAAAGCGCCAATATCCATTGAGACCAGAGGCAAAAGCTGGTATTGCACCAGTGATTCGATCATTGGTGGATCAGGGAGTTATAGTTCGCACCGTGAGCATGTGCAACACCCCTATTTTACCTGTGAAGAAGCCAGGCAAGACTACCTGGAGATTTGTACAGGATCTTCGAGCAATTAATGATTGTGTCATCCCAGCCTATCCGGTGGTCCCTAATCCCATCACTGTACTGTCAAGTATTCCAAGCAATACAAAGTTCTACTCTGTGGTGGACTTATGTTCGGCGTTCTTTAGTGTACCCATTCATGAGGATTCGCGTTATTTGTTTGCGTTCACGTACGAAGGCTCACAGTTCACTTGGACTGTTCTACCACAAGGGTACACAGAGAGCCCAACTTTGTTTTCACGTGCTCTACATGAAGACCTCAGCGACATTGAGTTTCCTGGAGGCTCAGTGATGGTACAATATGTTGACGACCTTCTCATATGCTCGACTTCAAAGGAAGCATGTAAACAGGACACTGTTGTGCTACTGACAGCATTAGCAGACAAAGGCCACAAGGCCTCGAGAGATAAGTTGCAATTCTGTAAGGAAGAGGTGAAATACTTAGGACATATTCTGAAAGGAGATACGAGACGACTTTGCCCTGAACGTGTAAAGGCGATCAGGGCACTCCCAAAACCTACAACTATCAAGCAGATGAAATCTTTCCTGGGGACAACAGGGTTTTGCCATCAGTGGATTGCTGATTATGCATCACTGACTCGCCCTCTGCTGGACATCAGCTTACCAAACAGTCCAATTCCTTTGAAATGGACCCCGGAGGCTGAACGAGCTTTTACGACATTGAAAGATACCTTAGCATCAGCTCCTGCTTTAGGACTGCCGGATTATGAAAAAAATTTCTTTCTCTACTCACATGAGAAAGGAGGATTTGCCCAATCGGTGTTGGCGCAAAAACATGGGGGAAAACTGCGCCCTATAGCGTATCACAGCACTCGATTGGATCCAGTAGCACGAGGGTTTCCACAGTGCTTGTGAGCAGTGGCAGCAGCATCGTATGCAGTAGAAGCCACAGCTACAATAGTCCTGGGGTGCCCCTTAATTCTCCTTGTTGAGCATGCCGTGGCGACGGTTTTGCTGAAGGCAGGAACACAGCACCTTTCAGCATCAAAGGCTACAACGTATGAACTAGGATTGTTGGCACCGTCAAACCTCACCATTCAGCGTTGCCCAACGCTGAACCCAGCATCTATGTTGCCAACAGAGGAAGATGGTGAGCCCCATGATTGTGCAGAGGTATTGGCACATGCACTAGTGCCTCGCATTGACTTGAAGGACATTCCCATCCCAGACGCAGATCTGGTACTGTATGTTGACGGATCATCATCAAGGGCATTGGACGGTACACTACTGACGGGATATGCAGTATGCACAGATGCTGAGACATGGGAGAGTGGGAAATTACCAAACACTTACTCGGCTCAACAGGCAGAACTGTATGCATTAACTAGAGTCTGTCATTTAGCGGAAAGCCAGAGAGTAACCATTTATACAGACTCCAGGTATGCGCATGGGGTCGTTCATGATTATGGTGCTCTCTGGAAACAGAGAGGATTTTTGACATCTTCGGGAAGCCAAATAAAAAACGGGAGGTTGATTGCTAACCTCTTGGAAGCAATCCTTCTACCATCGGCCATTGCAGTGGTAAAATGTGAGGCCCATACACAAGGAAGAGATGAGGTCTCACAGGGAAATGCAAGGGCGGATGAAGCAGCGAAGCTTGCGGCACATTTGGAACAAGACCCGGTGATCATACAGGGACCTGTAAGGGTTCCTGAAAATACCCCGACGCTGCAAGACATCAGCGCTATGCAAGAAGTGGTGGAAGACCGGGAAAAAGAGGTGTGGGTACAGACTGGATGCACATTTGACAAAGAATCTAAATTATGGACTACTCCTGATGGACGTGTTGTCGCCCCTCGCCAATTGTTGCCATGGATTGCTCATCTGGCTCATGGAGTGAGTCATACAGGCAAAGGAGGAATGTGTGCATCAGTGTTAAAACAATGGTATGCACCTGGGTTTACACTTGTGGCAGAGCAATGTTGTGCTACATGTCAGGTGTGTCAGACGTATAATCCAGGCAAAGGTGAAAAGACTACACCAGGAGCTCATCCTGCACCGTCAGGTCCGTTTGTACATTTACAGATGGATTTTATCCAAATGGAAAAGTGCGCTGGATTTCAGTTTGTCTTAGTGATTGTAGACATGTTTACAAAATGGGTAGAAGCTTACCCTTGTCGACATGCAGATGCCAAAACAGTGGTGAAGATTCTGTTGAAGGACTTCATATGTCGCTTTGGAGTTCCTTGCAGGATTTCTTCTGATCAGGGTACGCATTTCACAGCAGATGTTATTAAGGAATTGGGTAAGACAATGCAGATAAACCTTCATCTTCACTGTCCTTATCACCCCCAATCGGCGGGAGCAGTGGAACGACATAACGGAGTAATAAAGAACAAGCTGGCCAAAATCTGTGCGGACACTAACTTGAAATGGCCAGATGCCATTCCACTTGCACTCCTCGCAATGAGGGCTACTCCCAATAGGAGAACGGGATTATCCCCGCATGAAATCTTGATGGGGAGACCAATGCGGGTACCTCATTCACCTCCCCTGATGATCAAGGAGATGGATATTCACCAGATGGATGATTTGATGTACTCTTTCTGTATTGAATTGACCAAAATCGTGAAGATGTTTCACTCCCAGGTGAAGGAAGCTTTACCAGAACCTGCAGAGAATGAGTGTCATTCTTTTCAACCTGGAGATTATGTGTACATCAAAATTTTCAAACGAAAAACTGCGTTGACACCACGATGGTCAGGACCACATCAGGTGCTGTTGACAACGCATACTGCAGTAAAATGCCAAGGCAGACCAAGTTGGATTCATGCCTCTCATTGCAAGCGAGCACATGGTGCTAAAGTGGATGGCCCCACAGAAAATGAGGCTGCACCTAGCAGCCCAGCAGAACATTCAGTGGCGGATAAATGATACTCGTGATTTACATTCATTTGAATTACATTTTAACGCCCCTTGTAGTGATTGATTATTTCATCATGTAGTAGTCCTACTTGAGATAGTGACATTTATTTGCCTACATGACATACAATTACCTACTGATATTAGTACAGCATCAGTGATAATGTAGCACAATTACACTCATGATCAAGGGAGTTAGGTGGACCCCGGGATATAAGGGAATCAGGGAAAGGCAAATAATCAGATTTATGTTAAATAATAAGGAATTTTTAGGGATTTTCTTTCATTAACCTGTTAGGAAGTTTGTTAGTTACGATGTTGAATTTTATTGACATGTAATTATGTTATAGGTACGGACATATACAAGGGGTAGCTCACATGTTTTACAGATGGATACAGGTGGGACAAAGGGAAGCACCTTATCAAGACAAGCCGACCAATCAAGGGAAACCAGAGACTTCTACTTCAGATACTCCTTGAAAATGGTGATATTTATCCTAGGAATGGGTTCTCTAGTAGTGGGGACTCTGTGTTGTATGGATTATTTTGGGGTAATGAGGGAACAAAACGCAACACCAGCAAATGATATACAGATATATGATCATGCGGAACGACAAAAGCAGAAGAGAAGTTTGATGAAGGATAAAGACACACCTTTAGAACCCGATGGATTACACGGGATTAATACTTTTTTACATTTAGCCCATACAAGGGCTGCTATAGCAAATGAAAGTAATTGTTGGATATGTACACAAATGCCGCATTCTAGTGAGATCGGAGTACCATTGGAGGCAGTTCCTTTTGGTTGGGCAGAGTTATGTAGCCGCTTCCCTCACACCCTGATAACATCAGATTTTAACGGCCAACTGTCCGGGGAAGAGGGATGGCAAAAAGGGGGATATAATTGTAACCAATTTAAGGACAGTTATAGACCTACATATGATAAGAACAAAATGCCCTCTTACATGGCCGTCCAGCAGCAAATGACAGGATTAATGTGTATCACCAGACCCCAAACGCCTACGCATAACAGGTCTATGGGAACCTCTAAATGCCACAATTATGGTCGCGAAGAAGGCTGGATGAGAACACCTGTCCCACTAGGACCAAATGGCATGAAGGGTTTAGCTTTATATTGGGAAGGCATGTGGGGAATGGACAACACATGGACATATAATAATACGTATTTTATATGTGGGCACAAGGCATATCCGTATCTTCCCTCGGGATGGTTTGGAACATGTTTTCTGGGGTTTGTGCTTCCACACATGCGCCTGTTAACAAAGTCACCAACGCATATCCTGCATTCTAGGCAGAAAAGAACTATTAGCATGGGGGAATGGATTGGAATGGTAATATTTCCATTTTATGGAACCTGGAAGGCAGGGCGAGAACTCAGGCACATGGCATTGGCTATGGAGAAGTTGGCAAATAAAACAGCTAGTGGATTGGAAAAACTTACAAGAGAGCTGGCAGCAACAAGAACGATGGCATTACAAAATCGTATGGCATTAGATATGCTGTTAGCAGAAAAAGGAGGTACATGTGCAGTCATTGGTACAGATTGCTGTACGTACATACCTGATGATTCAGAAGAAATTTATAACATAGCCGATACAATCAGACAAGAGGGAGCAAGATACCACGATTATATAAAAGGGGGTGCCTTTGCATGGTTGGGAAACACATTTGGAGGGGTGGTAGCTAAGATACTCCAATATTTGTTTGTTGGTTTAGTAGTTATATTGGCAATTGTTTTAGTGGTGGCTTGCTTGAAAGCCTTAGTGACGGTGTGTTTGAATAAGGTAACCAACAACACGATGATAACGCATGAAGTGACAAATGAGGAAAGAAATGTGGAACCAGAAAAGGAAGACTTTTATGGCGACATAAATACTGAGATTAAAAGATTAAATCAAGTGATGTTGCAAATGAATACAGTAGAATTAAGATAATGGCATAACGACAATGTTATGAGTTGTGTCAATTACAATATCAGTGAACTCATATCACCACGAGTGACACACTGTTAAAAAAAAAAAAAAAAAAAAAAAAAAAAGAGGGAAAAGAAAAAGTGGAGAGGAATTATGGTAATAATACATTATGTTTAATTTGTTGGTTTGGGAAAATTGTTGTTGGGAATTAGGTATTCCCGTTTGTGATTGTAATCATATACAATTTATTTTCTTAGAGTAGTGCTAAAATACCTGCATGAGTTAATTTTTGAACTATATTAACCTGAAAGCAATTGTGGATGCTATTCTTAGTTTAGTAATAAAATACATACCTGATTGAATATTATTTGTGTGACGCATATAAATGAATATAACTTTTGTGTTAAGGAAAAACAACAAATTGTTGAATGTGAAACTTTCGGAAGATATACATGATTATGCTGATTTCATGGTAAGATGTACCCTATCTGATTCAGTGTGTGCGGAAAGCAGATTCAGATGTGACTGAGCATAAGGATAAGACGAGATCACATTTTGGAGGGATTGCTAACGGAATTGGGAAGAAGTTCGAGAAAGAAAATTTGTGGCTAAAAAATGAAGTTAATCATGGCATACACCCTCTTTCTCAAAGAATGATGAAGACATTCTCCCGTGTAACTTGGAGATGAATGCTTACCTTCACCAAGGAAATTTATGTGACCATTTGCCTGGATCACACTGCAACATATGAAAGAAAGGCGATCACTTACTCTTGTTCGAAGGCTTCGAACATTCACCACATCAGAAGTTGCAGGACAACGACATTTTACCTGCAACCTCTGTGAAATGCGGGGACATATGTTATTACTTCACCAACGTCCGGGGAACCAGCATGGAGCTGCAAAAAACGGCTGTGCCCTTGTCACAACAGCTGTGCACGATTCTGCTGGTTGCTCCTGGTAAGGACCATGAATGACCTGAACACCATGGTCCCAACATCATTGTGGATGCATCCGGCATCCCTGTTCCACATCTTGCTGGCCAATCAACGTCACACCAATACTTGCTGCCCACTCACAATGAGGGAGGAGGCAAGTCGACTACAACTGGGTGAAGGCCTTGTTCAGGAATTACTATGGTTTACAGCAAAAAAAGTGGCAAGAATGCTACAAGGAGAGCAGGGTCAGTCTATGACTCCGCAATGTTACCACAACAGCAAAATCCTACACGAAGTAGTGCAGGAGCTATGAAGACATTAGGAGAAAATGTTTCATACCAAGATTCAAACACAAGTGATCAGCCCTTCCTTTCAAACAAAGTCAACATTTGTGTGGAGGCAAACGTTTTTGCCAGATGGTGCAGATGCTTTACAAAACTTGAAAATGAAGTGAAATTGTTGTATCTTGGTGATGGTGAAGTGTTGTTTTGAAAATATATTTGTGATGCAAATGCAATAGATTGAACGATATGGAAGGAGTCAATGACCAACGAAATGTTTTGTGATTCTTGCAGGATGACGGTGTATGCCCAAGGGAATTTGATTACCAAAGTGATTGATTATTTACTTATACTTGTAATGATGTTTACTTGTAGTGATTGATTGTTTACTTATATTGATGTTTAGATTAATGGTTAATATAAACAAAAACAAAAAGATGAGGGAATTGTGGAAGTGTAACTCAGTGTAACTTATTAATTGGCACTGGTAACTTATTAATTAACACTGGTAACGAAGCAGATACATTTTACCTGCAAACTCTGTGAAAGACGAGTTCGTAAATGAGTGTCAGGAATGTGCCCGAACATGATAATCTCTTGTCCACCTGGTCACAGCCCCAGGCTGGAGCACCCCTCGCAGCAGGAGGGGAGCGAGCTGATGCCAGGACTTGGTGCATGCATGACCTCGGGGCATTAGCGGAGAAAGGATTAAGATTCAGCGGACAGGGGATTAACTCCAGTTTTGTCCATATAAACCAGAGCAAACATTGAGTCGGGAGGACTTGTCACCAGGAGCTCTGACCGACGGAACGGACGAGCACTCCTCATCATCAGACCCTCTGCCCAACGGGAGTGGCGGAGGAACATCGGCCGAACGAGAAGGACCATGCGAAAAGAGTTAACCTGGTCCATTGAATAAAGCGGTATCATTTGGTAATTGGAATGAAGTGAATAACCAGTTAATAAACCAGACCTTTTGTAAAACCTGTGTCCGGTCATTGGAGTCTTGAGTCTCCCACAATACTTCCCCTACAATACCAAATCAAGACAAGATAATAAATAAGAGCTACCACCTGTCGGCTGTCACCATGATCTCCGAGGGTCGATCCACATATACAAAGCTTTATAAAAAGCCCAATTTTATCGGATTCCAACCCGGATACTGATATACATGTACTTAGTGAGATGGTGAGCTCCGATTGTCAAATATATTATCAGATGTGAAAAACAACTCTTAATTAAGACGTTACCATGATGGGTAAGTTCGGAAAAGCAGGAGTCACGTGACCTCTGAAATGCACCAAGTCCAACGAGGGCTAATAATCATCCCCAGGGTCAAGTCTGGGATGGTGGGTGGACGATTCAACTGTTCCAAACCACACTGACAAATGACGGCCTGTGCACCTCTGGCCTCATGAACTGGTGCATCGTCGTGCAGTAGCAGAACACCACAATATCATTGCATACAGATGGCTTCACCGACCTGGGCGAGCAATTCAGCATGATATTGACCAGTCATCATAATTTAGGGTGACATTCAATCAATCAGCAGCACCTCTTTTGAACCACAGAATAAGCTGTCAATAATCTTGCTGGCGTGTGGACACTGGGTGCGGCACTTCTTTGGGGATGGAGATGTCCAGTGCTTCCACTGCATCGATCCAGTCTTGGTCTCAGCGTTCCAGTGGTAAACGCGTGTCTCATCACTAGTACCTAGAGTCCTAGACTAACAAAATATTTCCTGGAGCAGCATTCAGGAGCTTCAACGATTCTTTACTGAATTCCACTGTCTCGTGGTGATGTAGCATGCTAAGGTTTTGAGGCACAAATTTGGCAGAAACCTTTGACATGTCAAGGTGTTCATGGATAATGATTCCAGTGCTTCCAAGAGAAATGCCAAACTGTTTTGCAATGTCTATAACCTTGATTCAGATTGTTTCTGGAAAGGTTTCTGGAATGTCTGCAATCGTTTCTGTCATGTTTAAAATCCTGTGCCCATCGTCTTACTTGTAGATAACGAGGGGCATCTTTTCCTAACGCAGCAGCTACAGTCGTGGCCAAAAATATTGGCACCCTTGCACATTTTTAAAATAATGCACCATTTCTTCGAGGCAATTGTTGAAATTAAAAAATCCTTTGGTACCCACATATATATTTCTTTGGTTTGCAGTGGAACAAAACAAAAACAGCTGAAAAAAATACTAAATCTTAGCTTATTCCACACAGAAATCCTAAAATGGCCCAGAAAATATTATTGGCACCTTTTAGAAGTTGTTAGAAATAATTAGATTTCAAGCAGGTGATTCTTCTTTACTTTGAAATTGAACTCACCTGTGGTGAGTTGCAGGTGCCTGCAATATAAAAATCACTCATTCAACTAGTTTTAATGGAGAAAAGGAGTCATTCTGTGGTTTTGGTCACTGTGTGTACCGCAATGAGCATGGAGAAAAGAAATAAAACCAGAGAATTGTCTCAGGAGGTCAGACACAACATTGTAGCCAAGCATGGACAATCTCAAGGCTAAAAGTCCATCTCCAGTGACCTTGATGTTCCTGTGTCCACTGTACGCAATGTTACCAGGAAGTTTAAGGCCCATGGCACTGCAGGCAACCTCTCTGGACGTGGCCGTAAGAGAAAACTTAATCGAAGATTGCAGCGAAGGATTGTTCGAATGGTGGAGAAAGCACCTTGATCAACTGCCAAACAAATTAAAGCTCACCTTCAGACACAAGGTACGACAGTTTCAACTTGCACCATCCGTCGCCAACTCAATGAAAGGGGGTTATATGATAGGAGATGTAGGAGGACCGTACTGCTGAGAAAGCCCGACTGGAATTGCCAAAACACACCTGAACAAGCCAAAATCCTTCTGGGTGAATATCCTGTGGGCAGATGAGAACAAATTAGAGCTTTTTGGAAAGGCACATCATCTCTATGTTTACAGAAATCAAAATGAAGCCTTCAAAGAAAAGAACACCTTCCCTACAGTCAAACATGGAGGAGGTCAGTGATATTTCGGCATTGCTGTGCTGCCTCTGGCACTGGGTGCCTTGAATGTGTGCATGGCATCATGAAATCAGGAGATTACCAAGGCATTTTGGAGCACAATGTTCAACCCAGTGTCAGAAAGCTGGGTCTCCGTCCAAGGCCATGGGTCATGCAGCAGGCCAATGACCCCAAACACACTTAAAAAGCACCCAGGAATGGCTCAAGACAAAACACTGGACTGTTCTGAAGTGGCCAGCAATGAGTCCAGATCTAAATCCCTTTGAACACCTGTGGGAGATCTGAAAACAGCAGTTGGGAGGAGATACCCCTTCAAATCTGGGAGAACTGGAACAGTTTGCACAAGTAGAGTGGGCCAAACTGCCAGTAGAGAGGTGTAGGAAGCTCATTCATGGCTATAGGAAACGCTTGACTGCAGTTATTTTGTCCATAGGCCGTGCTACCAAAAAAAAAATCTAGGGTGTCAGTAATTTTGCCAATGCCATTTCTTTTTATTTTCTGATTTAAAAGGATATATTAAGTTCTGAATCAAAAACAAAAGATATGGGATATTAACAGTAAAATAAAGAATTGTGGAGACCAAATACTTTTGTCAATGTAAACTTCTTTTTAGAGGAAATTGTGAGTTATTTGAATAAAGTGCAAGGGTGCCAATACTTTTGGCCACGACTGTATGTATTCATGGATTTGCTTTGAAATGGATTATTCTTTTTACAAAAGAATTGATGACCGTGCATTACTCGAGTTCTGAAAAGTTAATCAATCAATGACTCTGAAATGAACATAACAGAAGGTAATGCGGATGTGATATAAAAACCACCTTTAGAGGCCATTTTTCCCCGCAAGCGGGGGTTGGCCTTTTTCGGGGACCCTGGTTGTTGTTGTTTTTCGGTCCCCTTTTTGAAGCAATGTTTTATGGCCGGATGCCCTTCCTGCCGCCAACCCTTTTGGTCGCCTTTTTTTTTTTTTTTTACGACAACCAGGGAATTACCAGTGAACTGGTACTCAATTTGCCGACCTCGGAAGGTGTGACAGGCTGAGTCAACCTCCCTGGCGTTAATTCAGCGATCAGACTGGGATTCGAACCCAGGATCCTAGGATACTAAGCTGGCACCCTAACCGCTAGCCCAACACCATGGCACTGTATGTGGCCTTCTAAATTATTCAATTATCTTACCATGGATAAATCGGTAAAATAAGTTTGCAAATTGCAAAACTTTTTGAAACCCCCTTGGATGATTGTGAGATGTGTTGGTTAATTAATTATCAATATTCTTGGTAAAATTATTGAATAATTTACACGTCAGAATATTGTTCGTTTGTCTTCCTCAAACCCTTAGACGCATACGGTTGCCAAAGTAGTTGCATTAGCTAAGGGTCACCATCTTGCACATGTCGCCACTCCAACGGAGGGTACTTTACTGATAGGGCAGGAGTTTAATTGGCATTTGTTCAGGGTGACGGCAGTAGTTCGCCGACATTTCCAGAAGGACACCGTATCATCTTTAACATCCACTAACTAATGCTAGCACATAGGATGCCCACTTTAGAGTTCATCCAGGTGACAGCACCAACATATCGATGAATCACCCTGCATGCAAAACACCAGGATGACATGGTTTTTTTTTTTACCTGGGTCGACATTCCAACCTTGGCCCGACAGACCAGTGTTGGCCCGACAGACCAGTGTTGGCCAGACAGACCAGTGTTGGCCAGACAGACCAGTTTTGGACAGACATACCAGTTTTGGACAGACAGACCAGTTTTGGACAGACAGACCAGTTTTGGACAGACAGACCAGTTTTGGACAGACAGACCAGTTTTGGACAGACAGACCAGTTTTGGACAGACAGGGCAGTGTTGACCAGACAGACCTGTGTTGGCCCGACAGACCTGTGTTGGCCCGACAGACCTGTGTTGGCCCGACAGACTAGAGTTGGCCCGACAGGCCAGTGTTGGCCCGACAGACCAGTGTTGGCCAGACAGACCAGTGTTCGACAGACAGGGTACTGTTGGCCAGACAGTCGAGTGTTGGCCAGACAGACCAGTGTTGGCCAGACAGACCAGTGCTGGTCAGACAGACCAGTGTTCGACAGACAGGGCAGTGTTGGCCAGCCAGGCCAGTGTTGGAAAGCAGACAAACATTTTAAAGTTTGCTGATGATGCAAAGCTGGGAGCCAGGGTAAACAAGACAAGAGTGAGAAAATGCAACAAGGATAATGGACTGAACGATGGCAAATTAACTTGGATTTTGAGAATTGCAGGATTTAAAGCATAAGCAAGAATTATGGCAATAGGGTATTGTGATGCAAAAACATGGAGTGCTAGCAGAAGGAGGGACATTTGGAAGTCCTGTAATTGCAGGCAATCCACAAGCTTCTGCATGATTTGTGAACAATATTTCCAAATTGCTTACTTAGCAACAGGCAAGAACCATCAAAAAATGCATTCAACCAAAGACTTCTTTTGAATGAAGAAATATAATGCATGAAACTTTCAATTAAAGAAAAAATCAGTCAACATTTGTTGCCATGCGACGTGAATGCATGTAAGTGGGCTGTCCATTCAACTGTTTGTATGGAAGAAGGAAATATCAGTACAATATAAAGCAGTGCCCAACAGAGAAATTGTACCTTGAATTGAATATTGTTGCAAATAAACAGATTTGACATTTAAAAAATGGTACCATCATTCAGTTTCCTCTTCCGTTAATATACCAGTATTTTATATACCAGTAATATACCAGTAATATACCAGTACCAGTTTCATTTTGAGATGAAATCCAGGTTTGCTGCAATGCTTTTTATGTAGGCAGATGGCCTGTTACCAGGAATTATTGTGAATCTCTATTACAACTGTCAATTTCTGCTAGAATAGAGAGAAACGACTAAATAAGTGCTTCTTCTTCTTGTTATGCCTCTGCCCCGAAGGTGGCCGGAGGCGTTATGATTTTGGAGTTGTCCGTCTGTCCGTCAGTCCGAATCGGCTAAACCTCGTTTTTCTCAGCAAGCATTGTCCGATTGAGACGAAACTTTCAGGGTAGGAGCGACACCATTGCAGAATGTTTTTACGATAATTGTGACGTCATAGTATGGCAGCCATATTGGAATAAACGAAAATAAAAATAAAAATATTTCTCGGAAACCCCCGAATGGAAACAATTGAATCTTGGCGCATTGTCAAGTACTCCCAATGGGAAACAAAAGCATGATAATGTTGACATCATTGGTGAAGTGGTATACCAGCCAAAAATGTTTTAATTGAATGCATTTTCCTAAAAATCTCAAATTGCATGCACATGATCTCTGACCCATTTGTATTGCTATATGAAATTTATGACATCATAAGTAACATGGTGTGACAACCATATTGGATTGAAGAAAAAAATATTAAACAAGACGACGTCATGTGTAGCACAATACTTGCAAACCCCCCCCCCCCCCCCCCAAAGTTTTCCATTGATACAGCAAATTGTCCATTTCATGAAGATTAAAATTTACAATCTTGATCAAAACTCGGGTCAACAGGATGAAAATTGACGATTTTTCAGATGAAAAATGACGATTTTGGAAGGTTGACCTTACGTTGACCTTTGACCTTTTGACCTCAAAACTAGTTAGTTTCCCTATTTAGTGACTCGATGTGCAAATGCTGTTCAATTTTCAAGTCAATCGGATGAAAATTAAGGATATTAAAAATTTGGCCTATGTTGACCTTTTGGCCTATGTTGACCTCAAAAATAAATGGTGGTTGAATTCAGTGACCATATATATAAATCCTCTAAGAAGTTCAAGTCAATCAAATGAAAATTGGTGATTTTAGAAATGTGGCCCATGTTGACCTTTTGGCCAATGTTGACCTCAAAAATACTTGGTGGGTGAATTCAGTGAGCAGATATGCAAATGCTGTTCAATTTTCAAGTCAATCGGATGAAAATTGAGGATTTTAGAAATTTGGCCTATGTTGACCTTTTGGCCTATGTTCACCTAAAATATAATTTGTGGTTGAATTCAATGACCAGATATGCAAGTCCTCTTCAAATTTCAAGTCAATCGGATGAAAATTGAGGATTTTAGAAATTTAGCAAAGTTGGTGACCTTTGGCCTATGTTGACCTTTTGACCTATTGACCCCAAAACAATAGGCTTCTGGCTTTTGACCAACTCTACCATTTGGTGAAGTTTGGTGAAGATCGGTTGAAAATTGTGACCTGTAGGCCGGTGACAAACAAACAAACAGACAGACAGAACCACAAACACAACCGACCAATATACTTGAAAAATCTTCGATTTTGCAAGTAATAATTATTTCTCTGAAACCGCTTGCTCCCAGTGTAACACCCATCTGAGGGTCGACACACACATTGATGAGTCACCCTACCTGTGCAACACTGGGATGACACTTTATAACTGGGTTAGGATTCAAACCCATAGCTTTATGCCATCCTGCAACCCTGAGTAAGTGCTGGCAGGATGGCTAATTAGAGGTAGCGCACTCACCTCTAAGCTAACTAACCTGGGTTTGAATCCTGACCGAGCTATAAACTGTCATCCCTGTGTTTCACAGGCAGAGTGATTCATCAAGGTCTCTTGGGTGGACTTTAAACGGACATCCCGTCTACCGGTATTCGTAAAATAAAATAAAATAATGGATTTAAAGTTTGTAGAAAAACAAAACACATTTTCGGAAGTTTACCACCATTGATGCACCGTCGTTTACACCACCTTATTTAACACGTTCAATTCGTTCTTCCTGCCTGTTGTTTGTGTCCTTTATGACATCCCTAAAAACAGAAGGCTTACTATACAGTTTAGAATGATGTTCTGCCAGACAGGCAGACAGACGAAAACAAGTACATCACTCCTCTGCATGCGTGCGCGCTCCGGACGATATTCTGTACAATTTGCCAAATTCAGAGGCAAAGTATTGCTGAACTGCAAGTTCCTGTTCCGATTCATGTTCCGATTGGTGTCCGACAGTGTTTAGTGGTATAACATCCATGAAATGAAGTTTCTCGGTCATCGATCAAAGGATCATCGACTGATGTCGAAAGACAGACAGACAGACAAAGTGAACCAATTGCTCAACCCCTGCATTGCATGTTTGGTATTTTAAAAAAAACAAAAAAAAAACAGCCTCAATGAGAACCACCTTCAACCGGGGGTGTTCAAAATATTATACAAACAAGACCTCACAATTGTTTGGCCAAAACATACCCTCCACCCTCCACACTAATCCTCCAAATAGCGTGGCCACTCCTTTTTGCACCGTAATGATGCATATGCCTGCCGAAGCAGTTTCCTTGGATATTAGGCAAAATCATGGGCGGGTCGCCACTCCGACACAGGATACCCAAATGGCTCATTGTTCGCAGCAAGCTGGAACTCATTTTGCCAACCTCGGAAGGATGACAGGCTGAATCAACCCCACCTGGTGTTAATTCAACGGCATGGCCAGGGGCTTGACCTCAGGACTTTGCGATCTTAAGCTAGCAATCTTAACTTTTAAGCCAACACCAGTCTAAATAAATAGCATAATAATGCATACATAAATAAAACATCTATACAATAAAGCAAGAGTGTCTGTCTGTCTGTCTGTACGTCCTCGAGCTACTCCCTCAGTTTTGGGGTGAGCCACGCCAAATTTTTCTGTGGAACCTTTTGCGGTCCCCAGAGGGTGTCTGAAGGTGGGTTGGAGGTTTCATAAATATCTCAACACAATTATGATTTTGTTTCCAACCGTGCGAAGCTTGTCTGTCTTTGTCTTTCTTTCTCTCTTTTTTTCTTTTTCTTTCTCTTTCTCTTTCTCTTTCTCTTTCTCTTTCTCTTTCTCTTTTTCTCTTTCTCTTTCTCTTTCTCTCTTTCTCTTCTCTCTCTCTCTCTCTCTCTCTCTCTCTCTCTCTCTCTCTCTCTCTCTCTCTCTCTCTCTCTCTCTCTCTCTCTCTCTCTCTCTCTCTCTCTCTCTCTCGCTCTCTCTCTCTCTCTCTTTCTCTCTCTCCGCATGTAAACTCATTCACAGGTTTGGCATTCGCAGTTTCGCCATTTACCACATGTGTTGAAAATATTCGCTGGTTCCATAAATCATCGTCATCGTTATCAGCTTCATCATCATCATGAAAGGCACGTTGATTTTACACAGTAATACACTTCGCTAGTTTCAGATATGTTGGAGCTGGCTGTTTAATTGGATGGTTAAAGACTTGTTTTGTTTTTGTGGATGCCTTAATGGGGTGGATGTGCAGCAGGTACCCAATATTCCTCAGAACCATAATCTTACACATGACATATATTTATACATTGGGAGAAAAACATTGTCATGTCTCATTCACATAACTTTTTGAACTCCTCTCATCAAATGAGGTCAACCCTTGCTTTGGTAAGTTGGATGTGCAGGATTAAGAGCATGATGTTTTGAGTGACAGAAAATGCTCTCATTTTCAAATTATCCCTTCATGCCCAATTATCAGCTTGAGATGTGTCAAAATAAATGTCAAAAGGCCATTAACGAAGTCATCAATGTGGGGTCCAGCTGTCGCAATGTTGAAAAAAACCATTGTTAAGAAATTCGGTGACATTCTATCATACAATGCCCAGGTTCATGGAAGAGGTAATTTATAAAGGTTGAGTGGTATACAGAGATAGCAGGAAGTGAAAGGCAAGGAGATGGAAGACTCAAATATGAAAGGATCTACAAAGTAAACAGGTCACATGGGGCAATGTTTATGAAAGCATTTTAAAGCTTCAGTCTTGGCAAGTGTTTGTCGTTGGCCGGCCAGTTGTGGTTTCAAATAAAGTGGGCAGCAATAATATTTGTATTTTTACCCTCACCAAAGGAGAGGGTATTGCATTTGGGTCAGTGTGTTTGTCTTTCTGTCTGCTGTCTGTCTGTCTGTCTGGTTGTTTGTTTGATTGTCAGTACAAAATGTACTTACGTAGGCCACAAGCGCCACCTAGTGGTAGCTAGGAGTACACGTTCTCTTTTTTTCAACCGAGTACCTCCATAAATGATGTACATGCCATTAAAACAATTAGTACAGCAATTACAATGTGAGTACGTCTATAAAGTATGTCCAATTAGAATGTGAGTACGTCTCTAAAGTATGTACAATTAGAATGTGAATACGTCTTCAAAGTATGGAAAAGTATAATGTGAGTAAGTCTTTAAAGTATGTACAATTAGAATGTGAGTAAGTCTATAAAATATGTACAATTAGAATGTGAGTAAGTCTATAAAGTATGTACAATTAGAATGTGAGTAAGTCTATAAAGTATGTACAATTAGAATGTGAGTAAGTCTATAAAGTATGTACAATTAGAATGTGAGTATGTCTGTAAAATATGTACAATTAGAATGTGAGTATGTCTGTAAAATATGTACAATTAGAATGTGAGTACGTCTATAAGGTATGTACAATAAGAATGTGAATACATCTATAAAGTATGTACAATTAGAATGTGAGTATGTTTACAAAGTATGTACAATTAGAATGTGAATACATCCATAAAGTATGTACAATTCGAATGTGAGTATGTGTATAAAGTATGTACAATAACAATGTGAATACATCTATAAAGTATGTACAATTAGAATGTGAGTATGCTTACAAAGTATGTACAATTAGAATGTGAATACGTCCATAAAGTATGTACAATTCGAATGTGAGTATGTCTATAAAATATATACAATAAGAACGTGAGTACGTCCATAAAGTATGGACTATTAGAATGTGAGTACATCGATAAAGTATGTACAATTAGAATGTGAGTATGTCTATGAAGTATGTACAATTAGAATATGAGTACGTCTATAAAGTATGTGCAATTAGAATGTGAGTATGTCTTTAAAGTATGCATAATTAGAATATGAATACATCTATAAAGTATGTCCAATTAGAATGTGAGTATGTCTCTAAAGTATGTACAATTAGAATGAGAGTACATCTATAAAGTATGTCCGATTAGAATGTGAGTACATCTATAAAGTATGTACAATTATAATGTGAATACATCTATAAAGTATGTCCAATTAGAATGTGAGTACATCTATAAAGTATGTACAATAAGAATGTGAATACATCTATAAAGTATGTACAATTAGAATGTGAGTATGTTTACAAAGTATGTACAATTAGAATGTGAATACGTCCATAAAGTATGTACAATTCGAATGTGAGTATGTCTATAAAATATATACAATAAGAACGTGAGTACGTCCATAAAGTATGTACAATTAGAATGTGAGTATGTATATAAAGTATGTACAATTAGAATGTGAGTATGTCTATGAAGTATGTACAATTAGAATATGAGTACGTCTATAAAGTATGTACAATTAGAATATGAGTATGTCTTTAAAGTATGCATAATTAGAATATGAATACATCTATAAAGTATGTCCAATTAGAATGTGAGTATGTCTCCAAAGTATGTCCAATGAGAATGAGAGTACATCTATAAAGTATGTACAATTATAATGTGAATACATCTATGAAGTATGTACAATTAGAATATGAGTACGTCTATAAAGTATGTACAATTAGAATGTGAGTATGTCTTTAAAGTATGCATAATTAGATTATGAATACATCTATAAAGTATGTCCAATTAGAATGTGAGTATGTCTATAAAGTATGTCCAATTAGAATGTGAGTATGTCTCCAAAGTATGTCCAATTAGAATGAGAGTACATCTATAAAGTATGTACAATTAGAATGAGAGTACATCTATAAAGTATGTACAATTAGAATGAGAGTACATCTATAAAGTATGTCCAATTAGAATGTGAATACATCTATGAAGTATGTACAATTAGAATATGAGTACGTCTATAAAGTATGTCCAATTAGAATGTGAGTACATCTAGAAAGTTTGTCCAATTAGAATGTGAGTATGCCTCTAAAGTCTAAAGTATGTACAATCTGGTCTGGCACCCCGCTCTACTCACCAAACTCTCCTCTTTTGGTATCCATGGAAATCCCCACGCATGGCTGGCGGACTTCCTCTCTAGTCGTAGTCAACGTGTGGCCCTGAATGGGTTTCTCTCATCTCCTCTTCCTGTTCAGGCTGGAGTTCCCCAAGGCAGTGTTCTGGGCCCTGTGCTTTTTCTGGTCTTCATCAATGATCTCTCTGACACTCTTGAAAATCCTCTCTATCTCTTTGCTGATGACTATACTCTCTGTCACTCCATTCGTCATCCCTCAGATCGGCAGTCTGCAGCCTCCTCACTCTCTGCAGACCTGGACAAAATCACAGACTGGGCAAACAAGTGGAACATGTCTTTCAATCCTGACAAATCTCACACTCTTACGATGTCTCTCCGAAAAGACCGACTGGACAACCCTCCCATCCACTTTCTGAATATTCCTCTCCAAGAAGTTCTGTCACTCAAGCTTTTGGGTCTCACTATCTGCCATGATCTTTCCTGGGAAAACCACATTTCAAATCTGGCCTCCAAAGCCAGTCGCCGACTGGGCATCCTCCGTCGTGCAAAGTCCTTCCTTGGCACACCTGAGCTCCTCACCACATACAAGGCTTTCATCCGCAGCTCAATGGAATACTGCTCTCCCATCTGGGCTGGTGCTCCTGCCTCACACATAGCTCGTCTTCACACTGTTGAAACCAAAGCATTCAGAATCATTGGAATCTCCCGCGATGAGGCTAACTCCAAGGGCCTCTCACTCACTCACTGCAGGCAGGTTGGTGGTCTTTCCGTCTTCTACCGACTCCTCTCTGGCCTTGCCCCCCCCCCCCCCCCCGCCAGCTCTCTCTGGGCTCTGTCCCGCAAATATTCCTACAGGTCGCACAAGATCTGCCTGCAACCCTCTTATGGTTAAACTGCCAAAATCAAGACTCTCTGCTCACCTTCACTGCTTCATTCCTCTTTTCTCCCGCCTCTGGAACAAACTCCCTCACTCTCTTCAATCCCACTCCACCCTCCAAGTCTTTAAAACAGCTGTTCACCACCCTCTCTTATCTTACCCCATCCAAAACCTTGATCTTTTCTATCCCCGCTAATTTCAGCCCAATTCCACTTTTTTGAAATACCAACTTCTGTCCTGGAAGTCCTTGGTGTCCTTGTGTTTTATACTTCTCCCACCCCCCCCCCCTTCCCACGCCTCCTCCCCCCAAGCCCTCTCCCTCCCACACATCTCCCTGCTCTTAAATGTTGTGTGCTCTCAAGTGTTTGTGTGCTTCCCCTTCTCTTGTCTTCCGCTTTCACGAGCCTCGATTCAGTATACAAAAAAAATAAAATAATAATAATTAGAATGAGAGTACATCTATAAAGTATGTCCAATTAGAATGTGAGTACATCTTTAAAGTATGTCCAATTAGAATGTGAATATGTCTCCAAAGTATGTCCAATAAGAATGAGAGTACATCGATAAAGTATGTCCAATTAGAATGTGAAAATGTCTATAAAGTATGTACAATTAGAATGAGAGTACATCTATAAAGTATGTACAATTAGAATGAGAGTACATCTATAAAGTATGTACAATTAGAATGTGAAAACGTCTGTAAAGTATGTACAATTAGAACGTGAGTACGTCTATAACGTATATACAATCAAAATGTGAGTACGTCGAAAAGTATGTACAATTAGAATGTGAGTATGTCTATAAAGTGTGTACAATTAGTATAGGAGTACGTCTGTAAAGTATGTACAATTAGAATGTGAATATGTCTATAAAGTGTGTACAATTAGTATGTACGTCTATAAAGTATGTACAATTAGAATGTGAGTACGTCTATAAAGTACGTACTATTAGAATGTGAGTACGACTACAAAGTGTGTACAATTAGTATGTACGTCTATAAAGTATGTAGCTACAATTAGAATGTGAGTACATCAAACATACATGCTAAAACACGACACAAAACAAGTCTGGGTGAGGGTATGTTATCTCTGTTTGCTAGTTTATAGTGTGCCATGGATAATTCCCCTACTCTTTAAGAAAGACACAATGGGATCTTCATCAACCAGCAACAAGTAGCAGACGAGACACACAGTTGAACGACAATCTGAGGGACGGCACACACATTGATGTATCATTCCACATTTGATACACCAGGATGACGATTTATTGCTGGACCGAGATTATAACCGAGGCCGGACAGCTTTGAGGTAAATATGCATACCTCTAAAGGCTATCCTACAACGACATGATGAGTTAAGTTAGCATCTTAAGTTTATGAAGAGAGGAGTACTCGAAAGAAGTTAAATGAAGTCTCTGATCGATGATCGCTCATATACATGGATAAAGTATCGAGATGGGGCCATTATTTTTCTTCAACATATTGTTGTTTCTAGTTTGCATTATTGGTTCCTTGTAGGCCTTGCTCATATCTTTCACTAACTATGCTAATAAACTAAACATGGTTTTCAACAACTATTGAGTGAGATACTAAGAAAATGGCAAAAGAGCTCTATATGGAATTGAAAAATATATTTCTTTCTGTAACCTTCTTTCTTTGGTATAATGTGTCAATGTTATGACTTTCCGAATAAATTAAATAATTATATTGTACCTTCACAAGTTTATATTTGCTTATGGACATTCGATATCACATTTGACATTCAAAAACAGACACAATGGGTCATCTTGTTTCAATACCTCACCACATACAAGGCTTTCATCCGCAGCTCAATGGAATACTGTTCCCCCCTCTGGGCTGGTGCTCCTGCCTCACACCTTGCTCGGCTTCACGCTGTTGAGGCCAAAGCTTTCAGAATCATTGGAATCTCCTGCGATGAAGCTAACTCCGAGGGCCTTTCACTCACTCACCGCAGGCAGGTTGGTGGTCTTTCTGTCTTCTTCCGACTCCTCTCTAGGCTCCTCTAAGTCTAGGCTCTCTGCTCACCTTCACTCTTTCATCCCCCTTTTCTCCCGCCTCTGGAACAAACTCCCTCACTCTCTTCAATCCCACTCCACCCTCCAGGTCTTTAAAACAGCTGTTCACCACCATCTCTTATCTTCCCCCATCGAAAACCTTGATCTTTTCTACCCCCGGTAATTCACCCCAGAGTCCTTGCAGTATTCATATGTTTTATTCCTCTCCCACCTCCCCCCAAGTCCTCCCGATGTCCCTGCTCTCAAATGTTGTGTTTGTGTCCTTCCCCCTCTCTCCCCATCTTGTCTGCCGCTCCCCTTGTTTTTTGTGTTTTGTGTGTCGGTTTGTCTTTTTGTGTGATTAATGTTAGCTCTTTCACGAGCCTCGATCTTGTATACAAAAAAATAAAAAAAAATAAAAAAAATAGCCTTGCAAAATTGGTGCACAATGTCACAATATAATGACTGAGATAGTGATGGAACCACCAAATTCAATTTGTCATTGATTTTCGGTCTAAATGTGTAACGAGAGATAAATACGAGTCTACCAACAAACCTTGATATCGGATATCGGTCGTAAACATTTTTATTTTTTATTTGTTTTGTAAAAAAAAAAATTTTAATTAAAGAAAAATAATGAAAGGCAATTTTTAAAAATGTTTTATATTTTTATTTTTTATTTGTTTTATATATATATATATATATATTCTTTATTTGGTGCAACCAGATGACCACGCCAATAGGGGTGGCGGCAACCGCACCTGCCAAACCCACTGCGATCTGGTTTCCGAATGGTCGCAGTAAATGTAAACCGTAAACCAAATATGAGTGAAACAAGACTCAACTCACAGACAGTATTGGTGTTCATAGAATAAACAAAAACTCTTTGTAAAAAAAAAAAAAAAAATAAAAAATAAAAAATTGGGCTTTCAATTATTTTTCTTTTATTAAAAAAAAAGGTTTGCAAAAAAAAAATCAAACACTGTTTACGACTTGCACACTTCACCCAAATTACCTTAAACCAATACTTATTGAGCATTACACAAAAGCGACAGTTAACCAAAATGTGTCAGCACAATCTCAGAATTCCGAAACTGGAGCAGCAGTCACAGTAGGCGAGCACGTGGAGACGTTGTATCAAGCATGCGATGATCGATTTGACGGTACATTGAGCAACAGAGAAAAGAGTTGTAACTAATTTACAACAAAGCAATTATGAATGAGAGAATAAATCAGAAATAGACGTTTTATATACAGTATATTCTCCATATCCAATAATACTGCTACAAACGGTTCTTTGTTTGGAGTCTGCATAAAGCGTACTCATTTGGAGTTATGACCGTTAGCCCCACCATTGGGAACACTTCCCCCCTTCTTGTTGAAAATCACCCCAAAGTGCTGAATGGCCTCAGAGGTTACAAGCCTTACATAAAGAGTGCGTCCAAACTCTAAACCGAGAATAGCCAAAGAGCTGAATTGGATTCCGATTGATCAGATCAGATCAGACCAAATAATCCCGACTGAAACCGAGGCTCTGATGAATGTCAAACCTCCGAAAGTTTTCTCCTTTCACCCCTCCTCCCTCCAACCCCCCCTACCCCACATCCCGCCTCTCCACAAGCATGACACAATGCAATGCGAGCGATCCCAGGGAAGCAGCTTCACAGTCTTTCCCTTGTTCTTTATCTCATTGCCTTAGAAACACATGTCATTCTCTCTCCTTTCTTACTGCCTGGCTGTCTGTCCATGTCCGATGCCTCCAACTGTCATTGTTATATATGCCTGGCGTCCCACGCATGTCCACTACCTCTCAAGGCCATTTACAAAGCTGCCCATAGCTTCCAGCCCACAACTTGTTTAGCATAGTTCAACTTGCCTTGTGAAATCCCTGCCCTAGCCACACAGTTATGCCATTGTCCAACAATGATGACCTATTCTGATCAATGCTAAGTTGATAGTTGTGTGCCACTTTTATTATGAGTATCAACCTAGTGCCCATTTATCTACCCTTAACACATTGCAAATGCTAAACTATTTTCTGACAAAACAGTAATAATCCAGCACGTACTGAATCCTCAATCCAACGACAGAGAGAGTTCATAGATTACCTTGCTCCGCCCAGTATTGAGGTAAAAGGACATGCGAAGGGTCAGTTCAACTCTTGCTTTGCGTTTCCGAGAACAATCTATATTTGCACCGAGCTGCAATTTGTCTCAATCTCGACATTACAAAACACTGAGACCATGAGTGTCAAATTTGATTGGTCGAGACGGCAAAATATGGTGTCATATTTTCTCCAAGTACTGTTAAACTGAAGGTTTTCAGAAGTGCCAAAAAAGCGAGTTGTATTCTACAGTATTCAAATATATAATTCACTTGAAATAAAAGAAAGATTTAAAAATTTTAAATTTGTAGAAAAATGTTTTTTTTCGGAAGTTTACCGCCGTTGATGCATCATCTATTACACCACCCTATCTAACACGTTATGTTAGTTATTCATGCCTGTTGTTTGTGTCCTTTATGACGTCCTTAAAAACAGTATATTTGCTGTTTGGAATTATTTTCAATATTATTTGATTACTAGATAGTTAGACAAACTAAAACAAATGCCTTACTTCTATGTGCCTGCACACTCGGGACGAGATTCCATACAACTTGCCAAATTCATAGCGGTAAATTTGCCAAAATACTGTTAAACTGCAGGTTCGTGTTCCGATTCGTGTTCTACAATATAAAAAAATACAACATTCAATTGAATTCAAATTGTTGCTCAATCAGAGACTGACGTCTGCAGACAAAGTGAACCAATTATTGCTTCGCCATGCTTTTCGCTTTATGTGCAGGCAAATAACGACAACAATTACATCATAAAACTTTCCACTCAATCAAAGTAAAACAACATTTTAAAAAATGCAGAAATTCTCATTTTCACCGGCATCGGTTATCCACCAGCAAAGGATATATATGTTCACATATATATATATATATATATATATATATATATATATATATATATATATATATATATATATATATATATATATATATATATATTTATATATATATATATATATATATATATATATATATAAATAGATGACGAAATTGGTTTAAAATGTTGTACATTTTCATGATAAATATATCTGCTTCCAGCTTTCTAAATTCCCTCTACTGTTGCATAATTAGACCATGATGGAATTCAAACCCGTACTTTTAATATTTGTTTAATCAACTAAACGTCATTACTAGTGGCATCTCCACAATATAATACTTCGCCGAGAGATTAATCTTTATTTAAGTAACGATTGCTGATCAATAAAACGCCAGTTACACGCAGCCTGGCCACGCTACCCTGAAGCAAAATATGTGATCAGCGTCACCAGTGACCCAACTGATTCGTATATAAACCGCAATTACAGTCGTGCTGGAAAATGAAGTAATTGCAGGTGCAGCATGAAATCGAGTCCCCTGTAAGGATGTAAAATCGGTGCATCTGCTGACAGCACAAGCGATGCATCCCGAAGGCGATGCTCCGCCCAAATGCAGGCTGTTACTGCCAGGTCCCGCCCACTTTCAGGTGGCACGCAGCGGTACCAACAAAGGTCAGGAGCGACGAGGCAACCTTGCGTGTAAAATTGCCTCGACACACGCGCACATCGAAAATTGCGTGTCGACGAGACCAAAAAAACACCCCGATTCCGCACAGACAAGAAAAATGCGTCGCTTTTCCCTTAACCGCCTCTTTCGGCCAAAAGTCTTTCCTATTCCAAGCAGCCATGCGTGAAATGCTTCTCGGCGCTGAAATGCTGAGAATCTGCACAACAAAGTAGATGTGTAAATATAAATAGCTAGTCGATGTATTCTTTGGATTCTAGTGGGATGAAGCCACAAAGTCTCACCTCGGTTTGATTCGTCATCGCTTTCTGGTCGATGTTCAAGCCACCCTGTTCAGATTCAAAATTGGGGATGTCACCAACGAGGAAGAAAGGCTCAGCTCGAACATTTCGAACAGCTCGTGCTCTTCGTCTCCCACTGCGCGACATTAAGGCATACATCAAGTAGCCTCCCAAATGGAAGAGTGTGCATAGAGGGGTAGGAGGCATCACACAGTTGCTATATGTAATTGGTGAGACCTAATCATTTTCATCCTTGCATTTTTTTTATTTTTTTTGTACACAGAATCGAGGCTCGTGGAAGAGCCTCGATTCTGTATTAAACATGAAAACATGCACAGACATATAAAACATAGGCTACAATGAAGGGAGCGGGAGACAAGAAGGAGAGGGAGAGAGAAGCACACAAGCACAACAACAGTCGAGAACAAGGACATCGGGAGATCTGTGGAAGGGAGAGGGCTGGGGAGGGGGGGGGGGTTCATGGTATCAAGCAAATGAACACCACTAGGAATTTCACTCCGATTAATTTCAGGAAAGAAGTTGGAGATTGAAAGAGACAGATTTGGGGTGTTTTAACGGGGGTAGAAAAGATCAAGATTTTGTATGGGCGAAGATAAGAGATGGTGGTGAACAGCTGTTTTGAAGACCTGGAGGGAGGAGTGGGATTGAAGAGAGTGAGGGAGTTTGTTCCAGAGGCGGGAGAAAAGAGGAATGAAAGAGTGAAGGTGAGCAGAGAGCCTAGATTTTGGCAGTTTAACCATAAGAGGGTTGCAGGCAGATCTTGTGCGTCCTGCAGGAATATTTGGGGGACAGAGCACAGACAGAGCAGGAGGAGCAAGGCCGGAGAGGAGTCGGTAGAAGACAGAAAGACCACCAACCTGCCTGCGGTGAGTGAGTGAGAGGCCCTTGGAGTTATCTTCATCGTGGGAGATTCCAATGATTCTGAAAGCTTTGGTTTCAACAGCGTGAAGCCGAGCTCGGTGAGAGGCAGGAGCACCGGCCCAGAGGGGAGAGCAGTATTCCATTGAGTTGCGGATGAAAGCCTTGTATGTGGTGAGGAGCTCAGGTGTGCCAAGGAATGACTTCGCACGACGGAGGATGCCCAGTCGGCGAATGGCTTTGGAGGCCAGATTGGAAATGTGGTTTTCCCAGGAAAGATCATGGCAGATAGTGAGACCCAAAAGCTTGAGCGAAAGAATTTTTTAAGAGGAATGTGTGCGTGAAGATTGAGCCTTGTGCGTGATGTTGGGTATGCAGTCACTTCCTTGTATGGCACTTGCAAAACTTTGAAAACAATATCCGTCTTTAGAGGTGGCAATCATCCCAGTGTGTTTCAATATTCACAAAAAAACTGCTTGTCTTTGGTAAAATCCACATTCGTAAATGAAGGTGCCACTCGCTATTCCGATCTGAGGATAACCTAACCCTAACCCTAAACTCTTCTGGAGATATGTGGTTAGGGGTGTTGCATTCACTCTCAACGTACCATCTTTCAAGATGGGCAGGAATCCAAATGACCTTTATACATCACCCTTTGAATGACAGATATTCTAAGGAGTCTTTCCAGCAAGGGTACAAGCTTTATGACTTGCAAAATCTAAGATTATTGGTTGGTCTTGTGCGTTAGTCTGTCTGTCTGTCTGTCTGTCAATTGCCTACAGGTCACAATTTTAAACCGATCCTCACGAAACTTCTCCAGATGGTAGAGTTGGTCATAAGGAAGAAGCGTATTGATTTTGAGGTCAAATATCATCTTGAGGTCGAATTTCTAAAATTGCCATTTTTCATCACATTGCCTTGAAAATTAAACAATTGCATCATAGTACCTCAATTAATTGGGAAACAAACTATTTTAAGGTCAAAAGGTCAAAGGTCAAACTTCTGAAATCATAAATATTCATCTGATTAACTTGAAAACTAAACAGCAATTCCATAGTACCTCAGTGAATTGGGAAACGAATTATTTTAAGGTGAAAGGTCAACACAGAGGTCAAACTTCAAAAATCATCAATTTTCATCTGAAACATCATCAATATTCATCATCAAATTTCATCATCAATATTCATCTGATTAACTTGAAAACTAAACAGCAATTGCATAGTACCTCAGCGAATTGGGAAACAAACTATTTTAAGGTCAAAGGTCAACTCAAGGTCAAACTTCTAAAATCATCAATTTTCATCTGAAGCATCGTCAATATTCATCTGATTAACTTGAAAACTAAACAGCAATTGCATAGTACCTCAGTGAATTGGGAAACAAACTATTTTAAGGTCAAAAGGTCAAAGGTCAAACTTCTGAAATCATAAATTTTCATCTGATTAACTTGAAAATTAAACAGCAATTCCATAGTACCTCAGTGAATTGGGAAACAAATTATTTTAAGGTGAAAGGTCAACTCAAGTTCAAACTTCTAAATCATCAATTTTCATCTGAACAATCATCAATTTTCATCCGATTAACATCAAAATTAAAGAGCAATTGCATAGTACCTCAGCAAATTGGGAAACAAACTTTTTTAAGGTCAAAGGTCAAACCTTCAAAATCATCAATTTTCATCTGAACAATCGTCAATTTTCATCCGATTAACCTCAAAATTAAAGAGCAATTGCATAGTGCATCACTGAATTGGGAAACCTATGTTTGGGGTCAAAAGGTCAAAGGTTTGACTCACGGTCAAACTCCTAATCTCAAGTTCCATCCGAAAAATCATCGACTTTAACACGATTGACCCGAGCTTTGATCATGATGGTCAATTTTAATCTTTATGAAATGGACAATATGATGTATCCATGGCAACCCTTTATTTTGGGAGGGGTGGATTTTGCAAATATTGTGCTCTGCTTGACATCTTCTTGTTTTATATATTTATTTTTCTCCTGTTTCGAAGGCTCATCGAATTGCTGGCACACACTGATCAAATGGAAAATCAAACAGAGAAAGATACCAGACAACCCATAATCTGATGATACAAATACAGCCCTTGTGTGGGTACTCTAGGTGGTGACGTTGACATCAAGTCGCTTTTCTTTCGGCAGTCAGCGAGGATTTTGAGGAAAAACTAGCACATTACCTGTAGGGTGATGTGCGTCAACACCCTACAGTAACACACACACACACACACACACACACACACACACACACACACACACACACACACACACACACACACACACACACACACACACACACACACACACTTACATTTTCACTGCGAGTAAACTTACACATACAATTCTGACAATTCAACAAAACAGCCTCAACCTCCCCCTTCCAACTCTGTGCCATATTTGCAACCTGTACTTTAACAGTAGTTTGTCTCTGAATTCGTCCGGATCGCACATGCTCACTCCACCCACAACATCGGAGCCATCTTTTGCCTACAAATCAATTTCTCATTGCAAAATGATATTGAAAGTAATTTTACCATTTGAAAAGAAAAACATTTATGATTTAAATATTGATCCTAAGTAGAAGATTCTAGAAAGTGCTAAAAATGATTTCGAACAAATTCTGAATGTTCTTCAT